>NC_134372.1:302500-602500 GCF_035582795.1 Mycteria americana | reverse complement strand
ACAGCTGATCAAAGAACCAGCTAGGGAAGGATGCTCTGCTGGACCTCATGCTTACACATGAGGAAGAACAGGTTGTTGATGTGAAGGTAAGGGTGGTCATCAGATGGTGGGGTTCGGTTCAAGATCCTGAGAGGAGAGAGCAAAGCAAAAAAGCAAGATCACAAGCCTGGACTTCAGGAGAGCAGACTTTTTCACCTTTTCAGATATGTGCTTGGAAGAATCCCATGGGATATGGTCCTGAAGAGAAGAGGGGCTCAGGAATGCTGGTTGAGTCATGCTTAACCTGTGTCGTAGCCTTCTGTGATGAGATGACTGGCTTGGTGGGTGAGGGGAGGGCACTGGATGTTTTTTATCTTAACTTTAATAAGGCTTTTGACACTGCCATAATGTCATCAGAGAAACTCATGAAGTATGGACTAGATAACTGGACAGCATGGTGGATTTAAAACTGACTGAAGTGCTGTGCTCCGAGGGTTGTGATCACTAGCACGAAGTCCAGCTGGAGGCCAGTCACTAGTGGTGTACCCTAAGGGGTTAGTATTGGGTTGAGAACTATTTAACGTCCTCATTAATGACCTAGATGGGATAGAGTTCATACATGCTCAGCAAGTTTACAGACGATGCAAAACTGGGAGGAATGGCTGATACACCAGATGGTTGTGCTGCTATTCAGAGGGACCTGGACAGGCTGGAGAACTGGACCCAGAGGAATCTTGTGATGTTCAGCAAGGGAAAATGTAAAGTCCCGCACCTCAGGAGGAATAACACCCGGCTGGGGGTGCTACATGCTGGGGGGCGGCCGGCTGGAAAGTAGCTTTGCCTGGAAGGACCTTGATGTCCCAGTGGACAAGGAGGTGACTGTGAGCCAAGAATGCATCCTTGTGACAAAGAAGGGCAGCAGCATCCTGGGCTGCGTTAGGAAGAGCGTTGTCGGCAGGTCAAGGGAAGCGATCCTCCCCCTCTACTCAGCACTGGCAGAGGCCACGCCTGGAGTCCTGTGTCCAGTTCTGGGCTCCCCGGTACAAGAAAGGCGTGGGCTTACTGGAGCAAGTCCAGCGAAGGGCCACAAAGATGATTAAGGGACTGGAGCATCTTTCATATGAAGAGTGGCTGAGAGAGCTGGGACTGTTCAGCCCAGAGAAGAGAAGGCTCGGGGGAGCGTGGGGAGGAGATCTTATCAATGTGTATAAATACCTGATGAGAGGGAGTGAGGAAGAGGGAGCCAGACTCTTCTCAGCAGTGCCCACTGACAGGACGAGAGGCAATGGGTACAAACTGAAAAACCAGGAAGTTCAACCTGAACACAAGAAAAGACTTTTTTTAGTGTGAGGGTGGTCCCTTCCAAGCTAAATGTTTCTGTGGTTCTGTGGGGGTTTTTTGCCTTTTTTTTTTTTTCTTTTTCCTCAAGTCAACAGGAGTAAAGTAACAACCTCTTTTTGTTTTCTTAAACCTCATTCTTCTGGAGTTGAGGTTTAATTGCTGCCTTCTAGAACTTAAGGGCTGTGTTGCGTTATGTTTGAAAACCAAGGCCATTTCTGTTATCCCCAAAGTTGTGGTTTTTTTCTTTTCCTCCATTCACTTCTGAATGAATAGTTGCCCTCACTTAGGGACTAAAATGGATACTAGTCCTGTTAGAGGCCATCAGGCAATCCAGGTGAAGCAGTGGTTAGTTACTGGAGTGTTTTTAAGCAACATAACTTTGGAGTTGCTCGTCTATAGCTCTGTAGGTATCTTTGCCTAATGCACTGATACTGCTAGAACATCTAGGGGCATCTGTGCTCCCCAGGGTTGCACTGAGCTCTTCATGTGAATAAACCCAAGATCCACCTTCTGATCATTGTTAATGGACAGGGCACAGCTTGGAATTGATTCAGTCTTGCATAGATGTGAACTGTCATTTGAACATAGGTAGCAGTTGCTAAACCTAGAGTTCTTCAGGTGGGATAGTGCATGTGCAAGTTCACTTCATACCCTCTTTTCCTTTTCTCTCAAGTCTTGTAACTGTCTCCAGAGACTGCGGGGTGAGAAGAACTGACAAGGTCTTGGCCAGTGTTGGTTGGATTGTCTGGTTGGATTTTCCTAGTATTGTTAGTTTAGCAAATGCCTTGGGCGTTTATGGGGAGAGGCCACTCAAATCTTGGTGTGGAATGTATATACATGGTTAGCCTAAATATCTTAAAACCCCTTTTGCAAGCGAACAGCCACTTTTCCGCTACTTGGTTTTGTACCAGGGAATTAATGATAATCCATGATTATACATAAAGAATGAGTGAAATAGTTAAAAAATTCATATCACAATAAGAAAATCTCATATGAGAAGGCTTTACTACAAATGCTGTTTCTAGTGGTAGTTGCATTTGTGCTTAAAAAAAGGAGAGGTGGTGGGACTCAACACCCACTGTACTTCCACAGGTGGATTGACCTTGGCTGGCTGCCAGACCCCTACCCAGCTGCTCTCTCACTCCCCCCTCTCAACAGGACAGGGGGAGAAAATAAGGTGGAAAAGTTTGTGGGTCATGATAAAGACAGGGAGATCATTTAGTGGTTGCTGTCATGGACAAAACAGATTCAACTTGTGAAAAAAAAAATTACTTTATTGACAATTAAAAATAGAGTAGGATGGTGGGGAGGAAAGGCAAAGCTAAAAAACAGCTTACCCCCACCCACCCCTCCTTCTTCCTAAAGGCTCAACTTTACTCCTTCATCCCTGACTCTTACACCTCTTCAGCCCCTGGAGCAGCACGGGGGGATGGAGAATAATGGGGGGTGCGGTCAGTTCATAACACTTTGTCTCTGCTGCTCCTTCCTCCTCACGCTCTTCCCCTGCTCCAGTGTGGAGTCCCTCCCACAGGATACCATCCTTCATGAACTGCTCCAGCGTGGGCCCTCTCCATGGGCTGCAGTCCTTCAGGAATAGACTGCTCCAGCATGGATCCCCAACAGCCCACAGTTTCTGCCAGAAAACTTGCTCCAGAGTGGGATCTCCATGGGCTGCAGCTTCCTTCAGGCATCTCCCTCTGCTGCAGTGTGGGGTCCTCCACGGGCTGCATTGTGGATATCTGCTCCACTGTGGTCCTCCACAGGCAACCTGCTTTCACCATGGTCTCTTCCATGGGCTGCAAGGGAATCTCAGGAGCACCTCCTCCCCCTCCTTCACTGACCTTGGTGTCTGCAGAGTTGTGTCTCCCACTTCCTTCCCCTCCCCTCACCCCCCCCCCCCCCCCCCCAAGCAGTTGCAGAGCATTTTTTACCCTTTCTTATTATCACAGAGGCACCACCAGCATCAATTATGGGCTCAGCTTTGGCCAGTGTCGGGGCTGTTGGAGCCAGGTGGAACCATCTGTCTCCAGCATGGGGCAGCTCCCAGCCTCATCTCACAGAGCCCACCCCTGCTGCCAACACCTTGCCGTGTAGACCTGATACGCTTGCCTTAGTAAGTCTAATACAATACCACTTCTAAGGCAACTGCACATGGCCTGGAACTGAAGTTTGCTTTGACTCTGGTTATTTGTTTGATGCACAAAAACCAGACGTGGATGAAAATAGATTTGTGGTGTCTTTTGTATGATGGTAGCCAGGAGTCTCAGCTCTTAAGAAAGTTTGGCTGCATGTGTAAGAAATTTGGTTACGGTGGAGTAAGCATTCATCTTTGTATTCTCAGCCCGTGCTGGTATCTGGTGTCCATAAGAAGTTGAAGTCAGAGCTTTGGAAACCAGAAGCTTTCAGCCTGGAATTTGGAGATCAAGATGTAGATTTGGTGAACTGCAGGAACTGTGCCATAATTTCAGACGTGAAAGTGCGTGACTTCTGGGATGGCTTTGAGATAATATCTAGTAAGTAATATCTATGGCTGACTAGTTTGACTGAGCAGTCTGTCTTGCTACCTTCAACTCCTCCTTTTCCACCTATTTTCTCAAAAAAAAAAAAAAATCCGAATAGCGATCAGTCTCATCCAAAGAAGCCATTGCTCCTTAGATGTAGCGCACCCTAGAAAATAACTTATTGGTGAAGATTAGGGCAGGGCTGCCCAAGAAAACTTCGTCTATACTACAGCGTGATGGTGTGTGTTACTTTCATGTGTCAAAAGATGATCCATTTCATGGGAAGCTACTTTTTTTTTTTAACTTTCCTCAGTGAAATTAATCATCAGTTACCATTATTAAGACAGTAAGTGTCTTGACTACCCTTACTCTCCTTCCAACCTCAACGTTTATTGTAAAACTAAAGGGAACCTGCAGAGCTGAAACAGACTGAGGCTTTTGATGCTAAAACTCAGACTTGGTGGAACACATCAACTAAGTAAAGTTGACATTGCAAATTATTTTTATAGTAGATCATCTGTGAGTACAAATACATGTTTATATGTATTATGAATAGCAATGCTGTATGCGTACCTCATGTGATAATGCTTGAGTTCTTCTTTGAGAAAACCTTCTGTCAAGGGTGGATGTGGAAGCTCACCAGTTAAAATTCCTGTGGATATAACTGGTCAGATTAAAGAGCTTCTGAAAAGCAGAGTGCTCTATTTTAGATTGTATATACCTAGATCAGAGTGTTCTTACATTTACAGATGTTAGAGTTGCAACGGTTCATTGCAATGTTGCTGATTTCAGTGGTGTGTATAAAACGTTTTCTGTATTTATTGCTATGTGCACATAGCAGAAATGGTGAACTACTGGATGACTTAATGGAATGTTTGTTCAACAGCGAACAAAATGATAGATTTGTAGACCAAGAATATTCCCTTCCCTAGTCATATTCCAATCAAAGAGCTCCCAACTTTTGACTTGTTTTTATATGGTTCCAAGTACAGAGTCTTGTATTTTGTACTGTTAAATTTCATACTATTTCTGTTATTACTCAGAAATAAATGGCCTAGAAGGATATAATGGTGCAGTCTTTCTGTGTATTAATGGTAATTGTGAAACTTCACAAACTCTTCACTCTTGTGCTAGGGTCATTCATGAAAACAGTAAACGTGTATGGGTCAAGTTATCTTTGAGAAATGTTATTTGTAGTTTGTCTCCAGACAGATATGCTCCTTTCAGCAAAATCAGCTGCTGCCTTTCTTTTAGACAATGCCATTACCACACTTTATATGAGAAATGTTAGTGATCTAGGTTGGAAAACCTGACCACTTTTGCTAGTTTCTTTTAAAAACATTTTATTTAGTGTTTTTCAGCCATGTGCAATCCTCAATTTACAAGAGTATTATCTGCTACTAGTCCAGAGATTTCACACACTAATTCATATGAAAACTGTTTGCAAATTATATAATGACTCTGACTTCTCTGCATTACATGAATTTTAGATTTCTCAAATATGTGGCTGGTTCTTCCCCCCCCCCCCCCCCCCCCTTAAGTTATTGAAGAGATGTAGAACAGCCACTGAATTTGGAGGTGGTATTGAGATAATCGCTTAAGTATTCTATTTGATATTTTATTTTAGCTAATTTTAATCTTGTGCTGTTTACTTTTAATACCTTTGAGTTCTAAGTGGACTTTTGGCAGGTCTAACTTTTTGTTTTGATACTTCTTAGACCTGCTTTTCTTTGCTGATCAGATGTTTTCTGGGTTTTGTCCAGTTTCGTGTAATTTGTCAGATCCGTATGTTTTCCTCTGGGTAGCTCTTCACTCTGTCCTTTCTGAATAGCCTTGCTACAAGTTTCCTTTCCTTGTTTGGAACAAAGATCCTTGATGAGTTCAAAATCTTGAATACGGGAAGTTCTGAAACATCTTTAAATTCAAGTCCTTGAGCTTTTCAGTTCACTTACCTCTCTAAAATCTGTAGCTCATCAAAATTAGTTTTCTTTAAATCAGTCACTTCGGTTTACATATCTGCAGTTCTTTATTCCTTTTAATTTCAGTAAAATAATTTTTATATTGCAAACTAAGGCTGTCTTCTGTAGCCTGTTGATATAGAACGTAGATGTGATTCACAGGTCTCCAGGTCCTAGTTTCTTAGATATGCATTCTCTTTTGGTGCTGTCAGCAGCTTTGCTAGGTCTGGGTAAGATCAGTTGCTTTTTGTTTGGCTGACAATCCTTGGTAAGGTAGGAAGCGGTGAAGGACATTACTTTCTGAGGAAAAGGGGATGTGAAGGTGTCAGACTGCAGTACATCCTGTTTTCCAGCTGATGGCTTCCTGTAGAGTTTTGAAGAATCTGGTAGAAGAGTGAACTTTTTTTCTCTCTAAATGTTATGCTGACTCTTTTAAGCTGCAGCACGTACCACTTCCAGATACACTTAGCCACTGTAACACCTGAGGTAAAACAGCAGTTGATGTGGTCAGTGCTGTCGTATCGTACATCCACTGTTGCGTACGTAATGTCATCTTTCTGTGCTACCAGCTCTCTCTGTTACCAGCCAGGATTCGCGTACAACTCTTGAAGTGAAGAACAAATGTTGGAATTTGGCACCCTGCTAATTTGAGTGCCTCCAGCAAAGAAGAATTGAAAAAACTCAAGGCTGTCTTCCTCAGTAACCACCTGCCATTTAGCTTTTTTGAGTGTGGTGTACCATGGTTTCTTGCTTTATACTGAGGTTAGGGTTGATTTCAGAGCGTGAACCAATAACTTTAATTTTATAGAAGCACCACTCCTCTTGAAATTAAACAGAAAATTCCTTTAGACTTTGGTAAAAGTAGTAAGGTAGAATGCTTTGGAAAGGCTTGTTTTCGAAGTTGAATAAAAACTATTCTAAAACTTAGCAGCTGTGCAAGATCTGTCAAACTTCTGCTGTAGGTAATGAGATATATATATATCTGTAATTGTTAAACCGTTGTTTGGTCATACTACAATAATGCTTGGAAGCCCAAAGAAAAATCAGGATCCATTTTGCTGTGCAATGTAAGAGGTCTTGGTACAAAAGACTTACAGCTTAAACAAGGTAATGGGCTGTGGTACAAAGATACTACATGAAGAAATCTTAATTTGTTTCTTGCAGAACGGCTCAGGTCAGATGATGGTCAGCCAATGGTACTAAAGTTAAAGGATTGGCCTCCAGGGGAGGACTTCAGAGATATGATGCCTACAAGGTAAGTAAACCTTAGTATCGATGCCTTCAGGACTGCTGTAGGCACTACAGGAGGAAAACATGCCTTTGTTCTCTTTTTGCTCTCTAGGTTTGAGGACTTGATGGAAAATCTTCCTCTTCCTGAATATACCAAGAGGGATGGCAGACTCAATTTGGCTTCTAGGCTGCCAAGCTACTTTGTCCGTCCTGACTTGGGTCCCAAAATGTACAATGCCTATGGTATGTGAGAATAGTTCTGCAGATGTTGATTTTTGTGACTCTCTATTACAGTCTTTATTATACTTCGGGCATATGCAAGGCTGTGGCATTAATCAAAACTCAGTGCTTATCCTAGAGCATGCTGTCATTTTTTTTAATTGGTCCTGCAATCTATTCCTATGCTAGTCCTCTCTCTGTCAGATGTGCCCTTTTTTGCCTTGTGGTTTCCAAGAGACGTACATATGATAAGTTTGCAAACATTTATTATTTAATACATATAATAAGCATAATACTGATACAGGGTTCAAGGAGAAGTTAATATCTCTTTGAGACCAGTTGATACATTTGAGAGGAAAATCAGCCAGCTTCTGGGCACTTTGATCTGTGTGTTCATGTTTCCGACCAGGGTTGTAATTTTCTTCATCCATGTCTAACACCGCAGACCACAGACAACATGCAAGACAAAACTGTCATCGTGTTCAGCTACCTAAATTGGATGGTTTTGTCCTCTTAAGACTGTAATTATGTAATTATATAGTAGGTAAATAGCATACAATGGAGGAAACCTTTGTGTGAGCACATACTCTGCATGGGACTGTGAAGCATTAAATTTTCAAATGATTGTCAATATAGCAGAGCATGGAGGATATATGAACAATTAATGCATGTCATATCAACTTGAATTATTTCAGTTCCTGAATGTACTGACTTTAAGGTCATGGCCAAAAGCAGGTTTTGGAGACTTTTAATTTAAAACAAATGATTGTTAAAGTTCTAGGATACTTTTAAATAGCCGATCAATTTGGAAGTACGTACTTTTGAGTACTTTAGAGTAAGATAAATAAAGTAGTTGCTCTTTGTATATACTGAAAAATGTCAAGTGATACTGATAAGGAAAAAGTTGTAGCTGTCTTGCAGAGCAGGTATGTGGAAGCAAACTTACCCAAATGTAACTTCTGTCTGTCTCTTTGAATATTTATGAGACGGGGGTGCGGGGTTTTTTAAGGTTTTGTATTCCAATTATACACCTACAGTAACAACTCACCTGAGGACATGAAAGATTTTTCATTGTTTCATCTTTTTTAAAAAAATGTTTTAGCTCAGTAACCAAGTGTGGATTACACTTAAGCTGTAAACCAACATATTGCAGTTCTGAGAAAGTGTTTGTGGGGTTATTTTGCTTTTTTTAGCAGTATAACATCACAAATAAGAGTTAAAAAGAATAGGGGTTTGTGAACTTGGGCAAATTGAGCTTCTTCAGGATTTAACAGTGTTCAGTGTTTTAGTTTATGTATTACTTGACATGTCAGCTGAGTGGTGAAGGCTGTACACCAAAGAGCTTATAATGTAATCAAGCAATATAATATATGAGTACGGCAAGAAGCAAGGTAATCAGTGACGACTAAGTTGTCTTTGTGTATTGCTAGTTGCTACCGATGGAAGGAGTGGATTCATTTTGTTGAATTTATTTTAAATGTCAAAGTTTTCCTTTGTATCAGAGTTTGTGGAGGGAGTGTTGATGGTATTTTTTTAGCATAGAATGTAACCCTCTACTGTTTGAGCCTTCTTAGATGTATAGGTCTTGGTCTGAAGAGAGAAAGTATTACACTTCGTTTACTTTCAAGTTAAAAGAAAAAAATTAGCTAGGTCTGTCTTCAAAAACAGTTTTGCATCTTTTTGCTCTTAGCTGCTTTACAGACAAATTAAAGGGTGGACCTAGATATAAAAACAGTAATTCCGTCTATGATGAATAAGCGTAACTTCTAGCATATTAAATGTATTTTGGTTGTAAATATATGGCTTTGTTTTCTGAGTATGTGGTGGAAAAAAGTTCTCAATAGCGAGGTAAAGTCTTTCATGTGCTTAGCATTTTAAAGCATTAAGATAGAAAAATTGGGACTGAAGCTTGATCCTTATAGCAGCCTCCCAGTACTTAAAGGGAGCCTATAGGAAAGACGGGGACAAACTTTTTAGCAAGGCCTGTTGTGACAGGACAAGGAGCAATAGTTTTAAACTAAGGGAGGGCAGATTTAGACTGGATTTAAGAAAGAAATTTTTTACACTGAGGGTGGTGAGGCACTGGCCCAGGTTGCCCAGAGAGGTGGTAGATGCCCCATCCCTGGAAACACTCAAGGCCAGGCTGGACGGGGCTCTGAGCAACCTGATCTGGTTGAAGATGTCCCTGCTCTTGCAGGAGGGCTGGACTAGAGGACCTGTAAAGGTGCCTTCCAATCCAAAGCATTCTATGATTCTTAAAGTGATACTCGGTTACCTAAATAAAAGGACTGTTTACAGAAGTTAACAGTGAAGAAATCTTACTCCCTTCAACAGGTTTTGTGTGTAAAGGACCCTTAAATATTGACCAATTTTTATATATCAATACCTGAACTGTTTAACATAAGACTTGCCATTGATGTTGTATTTGTATTTCCCAGCATAGTCTGTATGTCTTAGACCACTAGCAAATAATTATAGACAGAATGACACTTCTTAAATTATACCCTGCTGCATCTGGCAAAGCACGGTTTTGGGGTGGAGGTTGTAAGGGCCCTTACTCGAGGTCAATAATTAACCTATCTTTTGTGAAATTGTCTGGCCTGTTTTTTGAACCTATATATTATGTTTTTCCATGTTTGTATTTCAGTTGTGCTTTCTTAAAGTTCATGTTACAAACTCACTAAATTAGCTACTGTTTCTGGTCTGTTATGATAGGTACTGTACAGTGAGTTGAGTTCCTGTCCACAGAAGCTTGTATTTTAAGTAGAAAAGAGATAAATACGAATGTGATCCTAAAACATAACCAATACTCTTGTGGTCATACTTACATTAGTGTTTGCTGATAAAAAGATTTTTTTTTTTTTAATCTTTTAATTTCTCCCCCCATGTTACTTGCTAGAGGAGATGGTAAAGCAAAAGTAGAGAGAGAGAGTGCTATTGAAGGGTCAGAGGAAGAGAGAAGAATGTGTTATATGAGAAGGTGAAAGAATTAAGCGGCAAACATTTGAAATCTCTTTCTCCATTACTCATAGCCACTTGAGAGGGGTAAGATCATCCAATGTATAAAGGTATAAGCACTTGAGAGTCTGCAGGTGTTTTTCCTTACTCGGTCATAATCTGAATTGTTAATGATGAGCTGGACAATAACTGCTGTGAATTCAACTGATCACATGGATTTTACAGCTGAGTATGAGAAAATAATGAACTGCTGGAGGCTTATACTTGTAACAGTCCAGTGACTTGCTGCACACCGTATGATGCTAATGCCACTTACAGCAGTCAGGGTTTCTCTTTGTACCTCCAAGCAAAGGAAAACAGCGCCAAAGAATGCCTACTAACTTTGTATTATGAAAGCTAAGTTCCCTATTATAGACTGTATAAATGACCCTCAGAGAGACAAAATTGTAAAGTACAAGTTCAGGCTTTGTTTCCAAAATGCTTGTTTTCTCATGGCTTGGGTGAACTATATTTGCTACTTGTATTTCCTGTAAAATAAAAATACTAGTTATCAGTAAACTTTTTACTTATGCCACACATGACATGAAAATAACTACTTCAGCTGCCCTTTGACATTGGCTTCTGCTCTCATTGCTGTGTAAAGTTAGCATTCTAGAAAGATCTTCCAGGCAGGTTATTTCTATAAGAGCTTAAATAGAATTTAATGGTATTTTGCACTCTCTTACAGGCTTAATTACTGCAGAAGACAGACGAGTTGGTACCACAAACCTGCACTTGGATGTGTCTGATGCTGTTAATGTCATGGTGTACGTTGGGATTCCCATTGGGGAAGGGACCCATGATGATGGTAATGTTTGAGGAAACCTGTTTTCTGTCCATTAAAAATCAATTGTGTGTGTGAGAAAAGACTGTACCTTTTATTGTTGAAGGTTGTCATATCTATGAGATATAACCCAAATATACAAGGCAGTTTGCTATGTCTGCAGCACATATTTAAAAGTGCAGTAATGCTTCATTGGTTCCCAACTGTGGAAGCAGCAAAGTTTTGCTAGAAATTAGGATTTCCCTGGAGAAAGGAGGAGGAAGGGTGATAAGTTACTCTTTCTTCTCCTTTTATTTGAATAATTGTAGTTAGTTCAGTTTGAATTCATGACCTGAGCTTTGTGATTAGCTGTCAATTGACACATTTCCTGAATTTTGTTAAGATGAAGCATGCTGTTCTTAGAAAGGGCACTGTATGATGCAGCAGTTGCAGTAGCAGTGTGACTGGATTTAGTGGCTCAAAATTCTCCTTCCTCTTAGAAGCTTCGTAATCATACCGCTTTTATGTGGATTCCCCTTTCAGAGGTGCTGAAAACCATTGATGAGGGAGATGCTGACGATGTAACAAAGCAGCGAATCCATGAAGGAAGAGAGAAACCCGGAGCCTTGTGGCACATCTATGCTGCCAAGGATGCTGAAAAGATACGGGAACTTCTCCGGAAGGTATGTTGGTTACAAAGGAGGCTTGAGCCTACAGGATTCCTTGACTTGCTTGCTTACAGCAGCTGAATGATACAAATTGCTATCAACACCAAGCGCATAGGTATTCTAATGCTGTCTTTAAGGACGTTAGTAGTTACTGTGTTCCCAGGTTTTCAGCCTGGTCTAGAATCTTCATACTAATGCACATGTCACTAGTTAAGACCTAAATGAGCTTAATGACAGTAATGTCCTACCTTGAAATAGTTTGTTATGTGTTTTGGTACAGAGCTTTTTGTGAGCCAGCAATATCAAGGTGCTCTGTCATGGTTTCCCCCCCCACCCCATATCTTGGCCCTAGGTTGGAGAAGAGCAAGGTCAAGAAAATCCCCCAGATCATGACCCCATTCATGACCAAAGTTGGTACTTGGACCAGACCTTACGTAAGCGACTCTATGATGAGTATGGTGTACAAGGCTGGGCAATAGTGCAGTTCCTTGGAGATGCTGTGTTCATTCCTGCAGGTGCTCCCCATCAGGTAAGTATACCAACTCTAGGCCATATTTACAAATAGGATTGAATTTGAGGCACAACAGAACTGTGACTTCAAAATAACTGTCAGTTAATGTTGCTGACTTAGGTTCCTTTTTCTACGTATGCAGTTCTTACAGGAATTATTTGAATTGGATCTTAGTCATTGTATTAGTAAAAATTATATAAATACCTGAATTATGTGTACAGTACTGTGATGGAATTAAGGAAAATCTGGACGAAGGGATCAAGTGTACTCTCAGTAAGTTTGCAGACGACACCAAGTTGTGCGGGAGGGTTGATCTGCTGGAGGGTAGGCAGGCTCTGCAGAGGGACCTGGACAGGCTGGATCGATGGGCCGAGGTCAATTGTATGAGGTTCAACAAGGCCAAGTGCAAGGTCCTGCACTTGGGCCACAGCAACCCCATGCAGCGCTACAGGCTTGGGGAAGAGTGGCTGGAAAGCTGCCCGGCAGAGAAGGACCTGGTGGTGTTGGTCAACAGCCGCCTGAATATGAGCCAGCAGTGTGCCCAGGCGGCCAAGAAAGCCAATGGCATCCTGGCTTGTATCAAAAATAGCGTGGCCAGCAGGACTAGGGCAGTGATCGTGCCCCTGTACTCGGCACTGGTGAGGCTGCACCTCGAATGCTGTGTTCAGTTTTGGGCCCCCCACTACAAGAGGGACATTGAGGGGCTGGAGCGTGTCCAGAGAAGGGCAACGGAGCTGGTGAAGGGTCTGGAGCAGAAGTCTTATGAGGAGCGGCTGAGGGACCTGGGGTTGTTCAGCCTGGAGAAAAGGAGGCTGAGGGGAGACCTTATCACTCTCTTCAACTACCTGAAAGGAGGGTGTAGAGAGGTGGGGTCGGTCTCTTCTCCCAGGTAACAAGTGATGGGATGAGAGGAAATGGCCTCAAGTTGCGCCAGGGGAGGTTTAGACTGGATATGAGGAAATTTTACTTCACCGAGAGGGTTATCAAGCATTGGAACAGGCTGCCCAGGGAAGTGGTTGAGTCCCCATCCCTGGAGGTATTTAAAGGACGTTTGCATGAGGTGCTTATGGACATGGTGTAGTGGTGGTTTTGGCAGTGTTAGGTTTATGGTTGGACTCGATGATCTTAAAGGTCTTTTCCAACCTATATGATTCTGTGATTCTGTGAAAAACAAATAAAATAGGGTGAAGGTGGGAAAACATTTCTGTGTAGTGAAACTTCATCCAAGGGAACAGAATTCCAAAAAAGTGTGGAGAATAGTAGAGACCTTGCTTTAGGGAACACTAGCATATGTGGGAGAATAGGGAACATGTGAGATGTCATGTATTTTGTTCTGGTTTTACCATTAGACACAATTCTGTGTGAGATCAAATAGGCTTCAGTTCCTGTTTCTGATTAAGTAAATGTGGAAGAACCTAACATACGGGGGGGGGGGGGGGGGGGGGTGTTCTTTTGTTTTGCATGGTTCACTCAATCTTGACGTATCTGTCATTTGATGTGGGTTTTCTTAGGTCCATAATTTGTACAGCTGCATTAAAGTGGCAGAAGATTTTGTATCTCCAGAACATGTGAAGCACTGCTTCCGTCTGACCCAGGAGTTCAGGCACCTGTCTAATACTCATACAAACCATGAGGATAAACTGCAGGTAACCATTTTATGACTAAATATCACTAAATATATCCTGTGTCTTGCCAGCTTTGTTCAGTAGTAGAAACGTGTGGCTAACAATTTAAGAAAAAAAATAGCAACTTTCCACAACTTTGGAGGTTCCCATTTGATAAGTATTTAAAAAATAATTAATGCACCTATGTCTACAGCATTATGTAAACAAAAATTAGTAATAAAATTTTGGATTTCCCACTATTGGACTAGTATATGTGTTGGTATTAATAAGTTTTTAAATGGCTGAATCCTGAATGACAGTGAAGCATAGCAGACAAGAAAAACTATTAAAAAGGAAAGAGCAGTGCTTTGTTTTGAAGCGATACGTTTATTTGACCAAGGACACTTGTATTTGTTTCTTTATTGCCTAAAGGAAAACTGCTCTGAAAGTGAAGACTTGCTTATTTAAATCAGGGATGTGGTTTAGTGGTGGACTTGGCAGTGTTAGGATTATGGTTGGACTCAATGATCTTAAAGGTCTTTTCCAACCTAAATGATTCTGTGATTCTGTGTTTCTAAATTAGTCCCAAACAGGAAAATTAAATGTGTTTTGGTTTGAAGAACTATGACTGTTTAAGCTAATAATTATGCACAGAACATATTACGCACTGTAGTACATTGTGTATAAGACAGTAAGTTCTACAGAGAGAAGACTGTAGGAGACTTTTTTGATTTCACCTATGTATGCTTCTGAAGAGTTAGTATCTGTTTAGTTTGCAAATTTTGTTGTCAGCATTTTTTGTGTATTAGTAATCTCATGCATGTAAAATGAAGGAGGGTGGAGATCTGCAGAATGGCTGTTCTTGCAAAGGTGAGTACTCAGTATATAGCCATTCTCCAGTATGTCACCTAAGAGTGTCAGAACTTATCATGTTAATTCTCTCAAACAACTCAGTGAAAAATTGCTATAAATTTATATCTGGATTTGCACAGAATTTTAAGGGAAAGCAGAAGAAGGATCAACTTTCATTGTGGGGATCCAGCTTCTAACACTGTACCTCTTCAGCTGTAGTGATACAGGTGTGGAAGTGTTTCTGTAAATGAATAGGTTGCAAATGAATAATGCTTATTATTTAAAAAAAAAAAAAAAAAGAAAAAAGTAACTGCTGGCAAAGTGGAACTCAGTACTGCTGTGAAAAAGAATACTCGTCGTATTTGTGCCTCACAGCCAAATTTTACCATTTTTATTGACATTTTTCATGTATATTTTAATAGTATTTTTATATAAACATCTGTATTTTTATATATGTGTATATATATTAAAATATGTATATATATTTAAAAATACACAGAGACAATAACTCATAAATGATATAAAAGACTGAGATCATATGTACATCAGGAAAAAATGATGGTGCTTGGCAGTTAGTTGAGCAAGTGCAATTAAGCTACTCACTTAGAGGTTAAACTGTTCCATTTAATACCTAGAAACTGAATTCAAATAAACTTAGATCAGAAAAATCAGAAACAAGATAGAGCTTTGATTGTTAAGTAGCTAAGGGTGGAACAGATTGCTGTGAGTACTAGTGGATTTTTCATCTCTGATCTTGCTTGCCTTTCTGGAAGATGCACAAATTGGAAGAATTTCTAGCCTCCATACAAAGACAACAGGATGATTTATTGCATTGTCTTAATTTACATAGGGTTAAACCATGTGATTTTCTTGCTCTTTCTGGGTTTGATTCATGAGAATCTGTAAGTGACTTGGATCACAAGGACTTTTTCAAAATAAACTCATATGCGTGACTTCATAGTGACTTCCTCCTAGCTCTCATGAAAGAGAGACTTTATCACAAAGTAACATAAGTGAATATATGTTGCTGGGTGACCAGAAAATGAGTTAATAAATCAGTGCAGGTATCTAACATATTTGTTGTCTAACCGTGACGGTTAACATTTGTGCTGTTGATATCCTGGAGCAGTGATAGTGTATGTTTTGTGTATACTTGCCAACTACTACAAATTCAGCTGTCAGAGTTGATTGCATAGGTATGTAAGACTCTCCTTGTAGTCTCTAGAAGTTGATTTTTTTGTTTTTCCTGTTACAGGTGAAGAACATTATCTACCATGCAGTGAAAGATGCTGTTGGCACACTGAAAGCTCATGAATCCAAACTAGCTAGATCGTAGGAATTGCTAATTCCAAATGCCCTGTGAAGTAAGCCTTTTGCTCACAATATATACAGGGACTGCACATGACTGCCTCTGCAGGAGCAGGGGCTTCTCACTAAGAGCTGGTGTGGTCAGTATTACACACACTCTTCAGCCACTGTTTTCTACGCTGCCTCAACACTGAAGGTCTAATGGAAGGTCGCACTGTTAAATGCAGAATTCCAGATTCTAACGAAAGGTGCCATGTCCCTTTCCTGTGGCCTTTTGCAAATTGGAAGAACATGGAAACCACTTGGTGTTCCTGAATATTATGATTAGAAATGGTATAAAGAGTGTGGATGGTTTTTTTTCCTCATGCCTAGTTAGTCTCCACAAAGTTAGAAGGAATGTGCTGGAGGTGGGTTGTCCTACTGCAGACTTAGTTGATAGCTGCTGAAGGAGTGTGACCAACAGTAGCCCAACTGCAGAAATTTAAGCAAACTTCCCATGTGAGATACAGGCCAAGGAAAAGAATAAAGCTATTCTCTGCACTCTCCTTCTTGTAGCCGTTTCTCTATACACTGTAGAGTTGCAGAAGTAAAGGGAGAACCCACTTTTTTTCCCCAGGAGACTCCAGAAATAGGAGAATTGTGTATTTAGTGAAAAACTAGGTTTGTAGTGAAACAGTTAATATTTCATGAAAGTAGATATTTTTAGTATTTTTGAAGTACCACAACTGTTCCTGGATTTTCAAGGAAAGGCGCATTACATTTAGTCTTCCTTTCAATAAAATCAAGAAGTGATTTTTAGAAAGCAGTCCAAAATAGCACAAAAACAGCCAAAGGAGAGTGAATAGAAATCGACACCCCGCCTCCCTTGCCCATATTCCTCACCCATCTTCCCCCCTCTCCCTACACCGCCCTGCTTCCTCGGAATGAGAAGTAAAAAGGAGTATAAACTCTGTTCTCATGTGGAGATGTTGTACATCTCTCCCTGCACTGGTGACTGCAGGCAATAGTTCACCCAATACCAGTGCTAGCTGAAAACATCTATCCTTTCCAAAGTGAAGGAAAAGTTAACTTTCAGTGTCAACTTTGTCCAGAACTATTTTAAGTAAAATGTTCCTGCTTGATAGAACTGTATTCAGAATTTACTAATGTCAGCATTGATGCAATGGATTTCATTGTCCGGGTACATGGGGAAATGTATCTACCTTATATCCAGCTGTACTGTAGTGCCACCTGCAGGCCTGTTAATATGTTCACGGTTATTTCATTTTTTAAAAAATAAAAGTCATTTACTGTAACAGCCTGGGCAGTTTCTTTCAGACTTGTACACTGATCTTCCTGCTTTGAGTTTGTCTCAGCTTCTGCCTCTGGTAGCGTGGGCTACATGTTGATTTCTTGCCCTGTGTCTGACCAGAAGGCTTGGGTGTTCTACGCCTGGCGTCCCAGTTACGTGCTGGGAGCGTACCAAGCTACCTGCAGAGCCTTGATTCTCAGGGATAGTTTGGGTAGAGGATCTGTCTTGTCATAAACGGCATCTCTTGTGCTGTGCTCCCCACCTCTCGCTATCTTCCCAACAGGCTGGGGTTCAGAGCTGCCCTCTCCTCTGGAGATATGGATGGGGTGGTGAACGTTCCCTGGTTTCTCACCTTGGAGGCTGTCATGGCAGGAGCAGTTCGGTTTGCTGGCATGTGGCATGCTGGCAGCTTCTCAGGTTGGTTACTGGGTGCAAGTAGTTCACTCCTAGGCTTTTGCTGCCTTCATGCCCTTGCAGTTATCCTGTGAATACGGGCTAGTTCAGTCCGCTAGAGATGAAAAGGATTATCCCGGACCCATGAACCATTCAACTTCACCGTATTCCTATTGAGCAGAATTTCTTGTGCACTTCTATTGTACTCTGTGCATACAACCCATTTTGAGTGGTTAATTATAGCTGAGATGTTTCCCTCATTTGTGTGTGTGTGTGTGTTTTTATGTATCTGCAATCAGAATTAGGTAAAGATCAACAAGACAAAGACTTGGCTATGTGTAATGCAATGGCTTCGGTCATCTCCAATGCAGTCATCTACACTAAGAGTTCTGCATCTCATGCTGAACCTTTGTTTGGTTTGAGTCTATCAAACATTGTTTCTGTCTCTTGAATTTCCTCTTTTATTAATCATATAGAGTGCAATCGACCTAAAGCAATATTCAGCCACAATCAGAGGAATGATTTGCACAAAAATTACAGATTAAAATTAAGAAATATGTAGCCATCCAGATTTTAGACCAGATGAGGACAGGAAGAATTTGTAAATTGATCTGGCAAATCAATTCCAGTAACTTACATTTGAAAACTTTTATCCTTTATCTGGATTGTATGCATCAGGAGATGGAGGCTACCACTTCTTTTGGCAAGTTTTTCCAAGTAGGTAATTTTTTTATATGGGGCACAAATTTGCATTTATTCAGAATCCACTTACCAATTCTTGCTTGTTTTCCACCAAGAGAAGGTCTTCATTTGATTAAAGCTGTAATTGTCAGCTCTTAGAATTCTGTTCAACTAAACAAAATTTAGCTGTTACTGTACAGCAATTTCAGAATTTCTAAAATAGAATTTTCATGTCTGGTGTATCTGCAAACACGTAGGCTTTTATTTATTAATACTAATCAGATCTATAAATATATATAGATCATATATCACATTCATACATTTATGGATGTATATATATTATACATTACATACATACTATGTTTTATATACGTATAAAACCCAGACAGCTGCAGGGGTTTGTTTTGGTTTTGTTTTCTTTCAGATATGCTTAGTGTCTGCTCTCTGCTGTAGCCTTACAGGGTCAGGAATATTTTATGGTAGTTGTAATTAGCCTGTGAAGCTCACTGCAAGTCTGTCATGTTGGTGCTGGAAGTAATTGTATTTAGAGCTTCTACTACATCCTTTGACAGAGTTGCAAGATTTAATTGCGCTTTGTGTGAAAGTATGTACCTTTGTTAGCTTAGTAATTTAACTGGGCTCCAGAGCCTTTTTTCCCCAAGAAGCGTTTGTCCTCTGTTTACCCCTTTGACCGTTTTCGTAGCTTCATAGTTTTTATGTTCCATTTCACTCCCCCGATGCATCTGTCTTCCAAGATGAACAGTTTGGGACTTTAGAATCTTTGCACAGAACCTGCTCGGTGCCTTTGATTTGTTCCTGTTGATTTTCTTGTGCCTCCTTTTTGTTCAGCTACCCCATTTTTGAGGGAAGACGATTCAAGCTATGTGCAGTGTTTTAAAGTTTGTTCACCACGCATTTCTGTGGTGAGACAATGGTGTTGGTTATTCATTTCTGAAACACTCCTGTTGCTGCATTTCTTACTAATGCTAAGCACTGAGATTTCCAGTAGTGATGACTGTAGTATCTTTCCTGCATAGTGACACTAACCTGGAGTCCGTCACATACACGCTTATACATGTATGGTTAGGGTGCTCTCAAGGGCACGTGTTGGGATTCTCTCTTAAGAGGGTTTGTGTGAAGGGTCGGTATAAGCAGTCCGCCTCCAGTACCCACCACTAGTTCTATCGTACTTCATATAGAGCTTATAAAGAAAGTAGCCAGCCAAAGTGATTATAAAACAATTTTAAGATGTACAATCAGTAGTTTTTATCACAGTATTTTCTGGTTACAAATTTTAACGGGCAGCTGATACATTACCTGGAATGTAAGCAGGTTAAAGGAGACATTATAAATCCGAAATTTTTGAGCAGAGGGAAAATAAAAGCTTCGGTTGCATGTCTTAAAATTTAGTTCACTGCAGTAATGACATTTGTTCTACTGAATGCTGTCTTGCCATTACTCAATGGAGCTGCACAAGATAGTGGGCAGGCACCGTTTCTGAATATCGGCTTTAAGCTCTGGCTATCTTTTAGCCAACGTCCTGTGGAACTGCAGACAAGCGGAAGCAGGAATGCAGGATTATATGGCTGTCGGCCTGCCCAAGTGAATTTGGATTGCATTCACAATACTGCAGCTTGGTGTGTGCTCAACCATGCAAGGGCATACTCAGCGCTGTCATTCAACAGTTTCACAGAGCCTTCAAAATGTTACCTAGGACACATTCATCTTTTTCGCTCGGTCTCGGATGAAGAGGAAGAAATAACGTCCCTGGTCTGAAGATTTCACTTCTTGTCGACCCAACACCACCTTCCTTTTCTTGATATTGATTAAAAATATAACAGTCTGTAAGGGTTAATTTTACAACACTTAATCTTTTCTCTGTTTATAAACTGTACTCTGAGGCAACTGAACCAGGCAACATAAATATGGAAAAAGTTAAGTACTTAATACATCAAAGGTGGTGATCCATTTGTTGTTCCTTGGAAAGATCCAGAACCAGCCTCTTGTAGAACCTGAGGATGTGGAATCAGAATTGGAGCAGAGGAGTTAGATGTCAAGCAGTAACTTGAATTTACCTGCAATACAAATAAGATTAAAGAAGTTACCAGGCATGGATATTCTTTAAAATTATTGCTCCTATGTACATATGACCTCCTTCTTCTTCCTCACTTCTGATAGTCCTTTCATAGCGTTCTGGGCTTCTGCAGTTAAGAGGTATTGGTAGAGCTGTATGACATGTGCTAGTGACTTATTCATGCATCAAGCATATCTTGTAAGTATTGCTTTGGTGGAAAAGGAGTGTGAAACTACACAGCGTGCGAGTGAAGCGTAGCGTGGAAGCACCTGTGGACGATGCATCTTACAGGCTCTGGTTACTGGTAAGTAATCTTACCTTCTGACTGTCAACTTCAGTGTTTTCCCAAACTTATCCCCTGTCTATCCGGGATGCGTGGACCTGCTTGTGGTCACTCTCTCCCCAGGGCATCTTGGAATCTGAAATCAGCCCACAGCTTCCTTTCATCTAAATTGGCAGTGTCTTTAAGATCCCTATTCTCAACCTTTGAAAAAGAGCTGCACGCTCCCACCAGGCATTTGAAATATAACCAGGCAGAACTCATCTTACTTTTATCTCCCTCACCCCCTGCCTTACAAGAACTTTTAATTTTATCTCTCTGCCTTTATATAGGCTAATATGAAAATGGTAAAGTGAGTTTTGAGAGCTAGATATAACAAAATACAGCTGCTTCCCCTAGGAAGGTCTCTTCTAACTAAACAGCTTTCAATCACAAAGCAAAACAGGTAAAGAAGGGAAATGGTCTCAGCGTAATTTCTATTCTAGGGCCTTACCTCCCACAATGTCCGTTCATACTGTCAGCTCACACTTTTTCTGTGTTTTCCTTTTCCCTTTCAGTGTTTGATACTCTTCCATTACAATCTGCACCTTTAAGCTTCAGAGAGAGGGTTCCCACTGTGTTCTTCCACTTCCCCTTTCTTCTTAAGACCCTTATTTATTCTGGGAAACTTTTCCAAAGGCACTCTTGTGTTCTTGAGCCCTGACTAATTGCTGTTCCTCTTCATTACAGCAGCTTCTGCCTGAACCTCAGCTTCAGCGGGACCTCTGGATCTGACCTGGCATTGTTCTAAATGTAGCTTTGCTTAAGCTGCTTTACTCAAGGAGCTGTTAGTTTGATTCCTACGCCTTATTGTTTAGGCCGTAATAGATTGATAGATATTTGGTCACCTATTTTAACCATTTGTAGAACACAAATATGTCATGAGTTATTTCAGCAGTAGCATATCTGCTAGAAAAATATACAGCCTTAATTTGAAAACAATCAACACATTGCTTTCCTGGGTAGGTCTTAAGATCTTAATTACACAGCACTATACAATATTACTAATAACCTAATAAAAAGAATGCTACTAATAAATCATTCCATTTCAATTTGACCTGCAGCTGGCTTTTGTTCCAGAAATAGCCCTTCAGTGCCAGTAGTTTCTCCTTGTGGAAAGGTAAGTTAATGAATTAATTTCTCATTCTTCTTCATGTTATGGAAAGAAATTGAGCTACTTACTGCTAATGGTAAATTGCTAGCTTAAAATACCTTTCCTGACGTCGCTGTAAAGCTCAATGTGCTGCTTAACAATGAGCTGCCACTTAAGACATCCACAAGACCGCCTGCTCTGCTAATGTTGATGTCCATATTCTGTTGTTCTTACCACTATTTATTTCTAATGCACTGTAAATCTTCATATTGTGCCTCGGCACATTAAACAGTTTAAAACACGAAGGCACATTTTATTTAGGTGCCACTTACCCATCCTGCAGTTATTTAGCGCTCCCACGCTCTTCATACGTTGTACTTGCCAGGTCTCTGAATTCTCTCTCTTCTGTTTGCATTTTCCACTCACCTGAGTATGAACACATTATTCACGTACCAGAGCTGTTGCCACACTGGTCCCTGATACGAAACTGGTGCAGTTAGAAATAGAATTTTTTTTTTTTGGTGAAGGTTGTGCGTGTTTGCATTACTTGGATGTGTGAGAGCAGATTCCTTTTATCCTATCTGTAGGTCAGTTATGCCATCAATGGTGTAAATTGTGCAGTCTCTTATGCAATCATTTTGTGGCCATTCATATCCAAAAGCAGACTATGACAAAATGTTGTCACTGTCTGTAGAGACATTTGTGTTTTCAACCCTTACATGCAATGGAAAGTTCCTAATGTTTTGTATTTTTCATCATTGCTCGTTATACTGAAGTTCATGCATTCATGAGAAAATTCTTCCCCAGCAGCTCTTTGTCTTTGCTCGGACTCTTTCTTTGGTCTCTTTCCTTTCCATAAAGGCTATTTGGCAAGTAATGAGGCTTTGCCATAGTGCCTTCCTTCAGGGCTTTTTTTGGTTAGCTGAAGAACAACAATAGTTTTCTGGCAGATCAGTTAGGGTTTTTTAATTGAAAAACGGCTTATGTAACGGTCATCCCAGCCGCGATTCAGAGATCTGTGTGCTGGGCCTGATCAGTCCTTGACTGTACTGTTGTAGCTACAGGCTGCTTGGCGGGCGGGGGGGCACAAGGGGCCTACTAATTAACTCTGGAGGATTCTCTTAACAGTAGCCTTGGTGAGTTGTTAGAAATCTAACAATTTCTGGCATTCTGGTATGTTTAAGCATACACATTCCTACCCTACAACAACGATATTCCCCTCCCCTGCCCTGTCCGTGTAGTTCAGCAATCCTTGGCCTCTCAGCTGAAGTTTCTAAGAACCATAGCACGAGGCGACACTGAATTATCCTGGAAACGACAAGGAACAGCCTTCACCCCTTTGGTTTGATAACCCCGACCTCACCATCAGCGAGTTAGTTTTGTTTTACATCCAGTCTTGGGTGAAACTGGGAGCCGTGGGACTTTGAAATGCTTTTAAACTTAACTGTCTCTTTGCAGCATTTAATCGCTGTTGTCTTGATCTCCCTAGAGGAGGCAACTGAGCGGAAGATGGCTTCTCCTGTGGTCTCCATTACTCTGCCTCCCGAAGCACCCGTGATCTTAATTCGGCACTCTCTCTTCTGCCATGTTCTTATTCCCCTGCCCTCCTTCCCGTCGCTCCCCTTCCTGCTGCCCTGCTGTGGCCCTCCTCTCTCCCGGGGGCGGCGGGGCCCGCTGCCGGGGCTCCCTCCCGCGGGCCGTATCGCGGCCCGGGCTCCGGCGGGAGCCCCGCCTCGGTGCGGGCGAGCGCGGGAGCCGCCCCGGCGCCGCTACCGGGCGCTTCCCCGGCGCGGGGCGGGCGGCCCGAGCCGGCGGCGGCTCCGCAGCGGCGCAGGGCGGGATGCTCGGGCGCGCTGCGGCCCTTCCTCCCCGGCGCGCCGGCTCCTCCCTTCAGGCGCCCGGGGCGGGGCTGCGCTGCTGCAGGAGCCTGCCCTTTAAGAGCCGCCTCCCGCCGCCGCTGAGCCCCGAGCCGCCGCCCGAGCCCGCCCGGCGCCGCCATGGTCTCCTGGATCATCTCCCGCCTCGTGGTGTGAGTGCGGGCGGCTGGGGCGGAGGGATGTGCGGGCCGCCGCGCAGGGCCCTTCCCCGCCGGGGGCCCCCGGGGGGACGCGGCCGCCGGCCGCAGCGGGGCTGCCGGCTCTGTCCCGCGGGACCCCGCTCCTCGGGGGGGGTGGGGGGTGGGGGGGGGCGGCTGCGGGGCGGGTGCTGTCTCGCAGGCGGCTGCGGCCGCGTACCGGCGGCTCTGCGCAGGCTGCCGCGGCCCAAGGGCGGTGCCGCGGTGAGGGCGGCCGAGCCCCGCCTGGGGCGGTCGCGGGGGACCGGCGTCCCGCCGGGGAGCTCCCCGCGGCGGCGGCGGCGGGCAGAGGCGGCGGGCGGTGCGGGACGCCGCGAAGCGCTGAGGGTCTGTTCTTCTGGCAGGCTGATCTTCGGCACCCTCTACCCCGCGTACTCCTCCTACAAGGCCGTGAAGACGAAAAACGTGAAGGAATACGTGAGTACGGGCTCGCCGTGCCGGCGCGGCCCCCGCCCTGTCCCTGGCGGCTGCCCTGCGAGCCGCTGGCCTGGCCCCGGGGCGAGGGCTCCCGGCGCGCAGCGGCCCCGACGGCCTCTGGAGAAGTCGCCGAGGAAGGGCGCCTGCTGAAAGGGGAGGCTTCGAGCCCTAAACGTGGGCTGTTTTTTCTCGGGAGATGGTGCTGAGTGAGGGAGGGAAAGCGGGGGAAACACTGCAGTGTGGAAGCATCTGAAAGTCCAGGACAAGTTCTTTCCGCTAACTTTATCCTTACTCTGTGTCCTTTTACTGCTTTTTCAGTACGGCTTTTGTTTTCTTCCAAAGGGCAGGGTCACTTTGCTTGGTTTGTGTCTTCCTGTCAGCCTTGCTTGTGGTCAGTGTTTTCTGTTGGTCAAGCCTTCATCCTCCTTCCTTTCTGGAATCGTTTCCCCTTCTCTGTCTCTGCCTACACCGTTGTTACAATTACTGCATTTAAAACACCAAACGCTTTATAGCGATGCAATGTGTCGTCTTCTTACAGAAGGGGTGTTCTAAGTTGATCAGTGGAGACAAAAGCTATTTGGCTAATGGGTGGGATGAGCTTCTGTTTATCTAGAGCAAGGAATAACCTGACGGAGAGGTAATATGGGTGAATAGGATATAATTTGCCAGTACTGCTTTGTGGTGCAGTCTGGGACTCTTCATCCAACTGGCTCTGTTTGCTCCTTGCAAAATGACATGTCAACAATAAATATTGCAGGATACAGTCCTTTTTGTCTCATGCTGCTTCAGTCCTCTAGAATTGCCTAGACCTTTCCTGTGTGTTGGCTTAAAATTCAGCCCACTGGTTTTTGAAGGAGATGCCAGCTGAGGTGAGAGTCTCGCTCATAGTGGACAGCTTTACAAACCACAACAACTGGCTGAGGTGTTCTGGTTTTTGGTTTGGGGTTGTGGTTTTTTTTTTTTAATACCAGTGTCAGCAGAGAAGTCGAGATGTGAATGTTCAGGAGGCATCGATAACTGATACAGCGTGTTGAGTGAGTATTAGAGATATAGTTAGAAATATTATGAGCCTTACTAAACTTTGAAGGTTATTAGTAATAACATTAGAAACTGAGAAGAAAGCATGAAAGAAACCATCCGAATAATACTGTGGCTGCATAGTTATCTTTGAAGTCACATATGAAGTAGTATCGTATTACTGTTGTCTTCTCTGGCCTTCCTCTTCTCTTTCCTTCCAGTTGCCAATGACCTTCATTTGTTGCATGAAATGCATTTTTTTTTACCTGGAATTTTATTCTGGCTCATGACTGCCTGTCACGGAATGATTGTGTTCCAGTTACAGAATCTGTGTTAACTTTAAGACAGACTCAGATTTCAGAGTTTTAAATTGTTTTGTTGAGAACTTGGGGGAGGAGGGAGGGGAACCAACCTCATTTTTTAAAACAGCCTATAGCATGCTTATTCTGGAGCTCAAAGACCCAGTAAATATGGAGCCTTTGAATTTGCAGGCATTCTTTACAGTAAAAACCTGCTTATTTTCTGTAGGTAGATTAGCTCTTGAGGTACGGAAACGCCGTGTTTCCTTGTAGAATGTAAACATTGTATTGATCTGATTTTCTTTTGGTAGATGTTACCTAAATTGCTGTAAGACTTCCCTAATCTGATCATGAAAAAGAAATGAGAAGTAGTACTTGCGTATCATAAAGTTGTCTTAACAATAATATCAACTAATCACCTGGTGGTAAGCCCCCCTAGGGCTGATGTGGAAAAGTATGGCATTCATTTTTGGGTTTTGTTTAATGCTTCATTGATACAGTTTTCTTGAAGTGAGATAGTTCTGGATTGCTGCAGCGGAAAATTTTCTCTTGTTTTTATTTTCAGTGAAAATACTGGAGTTGGTTCAAGAAAATGTATTTGAACTGCTAAAACTGATCTTTATGTATAAATCATTTCTCCTTGGGAGGACTACATCAGGAATAAGCATTTAGATGTTGAACTGCCATCTGCCTAATTCACTTATCTTTGGAGGGCTTCTTCCTTCTCAACATAAGTGGAAAGACAGGGAAAAAACAATTTTGTTAAACACAGGAAAGGAGGCCAATATCTGTTCAAACTGTTCTTCATGTGAAAAGTCAGTGGAAAACTTGAAGGCTCTGCTGCACCTTTTCAAAGCCAGCTGTGTCTATCTACTACTACTTGCTCATAGAGCTTAAGAACCAGCGCTGGTGGGGGAGAAAGATCTTACAGGTCTGTCTGTGCTAGAGAGTGTGGTGTGTTGAAGATTGGGTTGACACAGACCAAGCTACCACAAGCAGTCCATCAGTGGCATCAGAGTACAGTGCAAACTTACTCTTCCTCCCCACCCTGATATAAATTTATGATAAGTCCTTGAGCAGCTGTGACAAACTGCTGCTAGTAGCTCAGACTGTTTTAAAAATAATTTATTTCTTTTTATGTGTCTTCTTCAGCTTTGGTCAAATCTGCATTCCAGTTATGCTTTTGCATTTACTGAATTTATTTAGGTTCTTGGTGCAAGTTGGGGAGACTGTGTATATGCAGTTAGCTGAAGTTGGTGGTCGTCAGCTTGAGCAGCAAAGACCTGACTCCTTTTTAATGGATTGAAAAAAAAAGTATTAGGTTTGACCCTCAGTTTTTGAAGGTGTTTGTAATTGTGGGTTGCAAACATCATAAGAAAAAAAATTAGTGATTCTTCCTCTCTGCTTTCTGCTCTTCTGCTTTCTGGTCATCTGCACTTCAGGGACTTCTAGAGCTAGAAGTTGGATCCTTCTAGTTTATTTAAGAGCTATATTTCTTTTTGTCTTTGGCTGTAGAGCATAGGGTGAAGGGTGGTAGGAGGAGACAGAGGGCAAGAGAGCTGTGTCCAGTATCAAAGATGTGAACACGCAGTTTATTTAAACAGTGACAAAGCAATGTTTTCTGTTCTTCTCATTTCCTCGTCTAATACTCCTGAACAGAGCAGAATGAAATTCTGTTGTTAGCAGAATGAAAAAGTCTAATGAGCACTGAGCTTATGGTCTCATCAGACTCTCTACAGTGACCACTCCTGAGTGGCGTGAGCTAATTTATGTAACCACAATAGTCTTCGCTAAGAAAAAGCAGATAGCGTAAGTTCATTACGTTGTATTTAATGACAAAACGTCAACTAGAGATCAATCAGTATAGGTCTCTTTCAGAATTCTTTAACCAACTCATACCTAATCTCCTGGATAGAAAGGTATCTTTTGCACATTTTGTCATCTTATTATTTGCAACCTTTTCCAGATCTTTCATGAAGATGAGCAGCACAGATCTCAACACTGATTCCTGTGGGATTCCACTGGTAACTTTCCTTGTTGTGAAAAATGGCCATTTATTTTTATCCTTTGTTTCCTCTCTTTTAACCAATTGTTAATCCTCAATAATCCTTGACAATTTAGTTTCTTTGGGTGTTTATTTAGGCCTGTTGGAAACTTTGTAGAAACTCCATAAACCCTGCCTGTAAGGGAAGTGCTATAGCAAGAGCTTATGGAAACCTTCTAAGAATTCTGCTACATTTGTGAGATTAATTTTTTTCTGCAAAAAACCATATTCCTCATTTTGTTATATATATATATATCTATGTATCTGCTAATTGCTTTTATTGCCTTCATTTTGCCTAATACTGAAGTAAGATTTACTGGTATGTAGCTTCTCTGAAATCTCTCGCCCATTGGGATCCCTGTTTGCCACCTTTGCTTTGTCATTATTCACACACTTTTTCATACCAGAGCTGATTTATGTTGCTGCACTGAAGAGTTTAGCATTTATTTCACAGAGTTGCTTTAGAAGTCAAGTGAATGACCCCTGGTCCTGCCCAAACTGATGATATAAGGGGAAAAAAAAAAGGGCAGGAGAGCGCCATACAATAAAAGCTTTGCTACGTTCTGTTGTGAAAAACTTGCACAATAAAATGGAAATAATTTGGGCTACTAACCACTATCTTCAAAACCACCCACTGTGTTAGAGGGGTTGGAGGCAGCATAATTTTATTGGGTTTTTTAGAAAGTTTTGGAGGGTCTTTCAGGAACAGATCACAAAGTTTTCCAACACATGCAAGTTTGGGGAAATACCTGGTTTTATAACTTAATTTGCTGTAACAAAGACTGTCACTAAACTGTCCGTGTAATTTTGGTATATGGATTAACATGTGGATTTAATATGTGGAATTTCCTTGATTCAGTTTAGTTCTCCTTTCCCATTCTTGATGATACCAAGAGTGTTAATTTGCTTTTAGCAAAGGTGACCTCTTCTTTCCATTTATCTGCTACTTACATTTATTTTTACTTTTTAACAGCATAGAAAACTGGCAATTTCCCTTATATCGACTCTTCCACTATTCAGAATTCTTGGGTAGCAGTTTTTATAATTCAGCTGATCCCTCTTTAGGAATAATTGGCCTGTAGCTGAGAGAGACTTGTTACTGAAACAGCAGAGCATGAGTGTGAGTTAAGGGGGAATTATTTTATGTTTGCTTTGAAAGAAGTACCTACTGCTCCAGAGAAAGGTGTGAGGAAGTAGGGAGATAGACGATAGGCATACAGATGTCCTTTGTACAGATAGCACAAAGGATGCTTTGTAAATTATACTCAAGACCTTAAACAAGAAGATGAGGTTGATGCAGCGTATTCTTTGCTTTCTTACCTGCCTTGCTGAGCCTTTATTTCAAAAGAACAGAGAAATGCTCGTGTAATTTCTGGGAGTAATGATTAAGGCAGACAATGCTTATGAATGAGCTAGAGCAAAATACTGTATCTGTTGGTTGGAAAAAAGTTTAAATCAAGAAAATATAGGGCTACAGTTGAAACTAAACTTTTGCATATGTGTGTATATATATATTTATCACAGGAATCATGATATATGAAAGACTAACTTCTTAAAATGAACTGCTTACTCTTTTTAGATAGCTTATTTGGGACTTTAACACTGTTGCATCACGATATTGCTTCAGGGCATGCATTCATCAGTGTATCTGTATGCATTTATTTAGAGCACAGTAATCCTACGTGCTTTCCCGAACTATAATGTACCATTTGGTATGTGACCCTCTCCATTACTGATTATATATGGCTTCTTGTTGTTGAATTCATCTTAATGTGTGGAGATGATGAGTCATTTTTACTGAGAAGACATTTTGCTTTTTTCTGGGCTCTGATGGCTGTCTATTGAGTGACCGTTCTTTTGCAGGTGAAGTGGATGATGTACTGGATTGTGTTTGCGTTTTTCACCACTGCAGAAACACTCACAGACATTGTTCTTTCTTGGTGAGTCCTTGGTGGCATGGGGTTTTTTGTTGTTCTGTTTTGTTTTTTAAAGAAGGAGAGGAGTAGTGTTAGGATGCTAAGGATAAACTGTCTCTCCTTTAGGAGTTTTCAGTCCCTATGAAGAGTCTGCAGGTCTGTAGATATATTGTGGGCAGCAGCTGCTGTCTTAGCTGTTTCATCTCCTATACTTGCAAACAGTTAGGATAAATACACGGTATCTGTAAGAAGCTCTTCATCTGTTCATAACATAAAATATTTTTGAAAAGCTGTTAAAGTGAACTGGTAAAGTTTGAGACATGGTGGTCTAAAAGACACTTACAAAAAAAAAAAAGACGGTGGAAGGAAGGGACCTGTTCTGCTTTGCGAGCCTGTTGCGTGGAGGAGCAGATCCGATGCGTGTCTGTGCTCTGCGCGGTGTTTTGCGTGATGAAATTCTTTCACTAGCAGGGGTGGGGTGGAGCGGAGTCAGGGGAAGCAGGTTCTGAATCCTTTCAGTGCTGTGTGTCATGCTTGGCAATTTGGAGGCCTCCAAAAATGACAAATCATCATTACATGTCTTCAGCTGAACCTTTGGAACAGGATATCTTCAGTTTCTTCATTGCGTTAGAGTTTGAGCCTTGCACGCATCTCTGAAAGAATGCTAGTCAAGAGTTGCATCTTTTAAAGAAACATGAAAATGGCTACACGTGCCTTACAAAAGCGCTCAGCAGTTTTGCCTCTTCCTGCATAAACGTTGAAAAGCAGACAAAGATCTGAAAAGCACAAGAGCTTTGACTTGTTCACATACTTAAAATGGACCACTGAAAACAGAAGTTTCTTACTACTAATAGAGGCAGCAGGAAGTTTGCATTCACTTGTTTTCATCTCTGCCACTGTATCTTCCCAGAAACTTTATTGGGTCAGGGTTAGAGATGGAAGACTTACATGCTGCCTGCTGTTTTTCGTTTACACTGATCCTCCTTTTGTGTCTTACCTGAGGAGTACCTACTGGGAGTTTCAGAAACTGAGCCATCAGCCTTAGCAGGAACTTGAGCTTTATTGAGATACGTAGTTGAAAACTTTGGAAAATGAGAGGGAAGCTAATGTAATACTAACCCAGTGGATACTCTCTGAACACACTTCAGAATGATGAGAGTAGCTATCAGATTGTAATTTGGTGTGTTTGCAGGGCTGAGAGATGCCCTGTTTATGGAGTTTTCATGGCTATGGATGAAAGACTAAATGAGACTCGAAGAAGGTATGTCCTAGGATTCCAAAGAGGGTTCTACTATTCTGACCTGATATATTGATTCTTTTGTTTCTGAGCCTTTATCTTGCCTTTGCTCTTTCTGCCTATGCTGCTCTCTACCAGTTATCTCCATCTGTCTCTGTGCTGATCTTGATTCCAGTTCTCCATCTTTCTCTCTCTCTCCCCCCCCTACCCCCCCTTCCCTCTTTCTCTCAGGTTTCCCTTTTATTTCGAGCTGAAAATCGCATTTGTGATTTGGCTGCTCTCCCCTTACACCAAGGGCTCCAGTGTCCTCTACAGGAAGTTTGTGCACCCAACGCTCTCCAATAAGGAGAAGGTACTCGCTTGTTAGAAGATACTGACCTGTCTGGGAGCTGACTGACTTCTGATTCAGTTACGCCACAGCAAAAACTGAAATGCGTGAATCGTGCTTGTGCTGACGTTAGTGGATGTAGAATGATCCTGTGTCTGACAACAATGTCATAGTGCAGCTTACCGAAGATCGTAACGTAGCCAGTAGTTTGCCTGATGCTTAGAAAGCATGTTTGGCTAACGCAGTGTCATGAGCCCTTACGGTCACTGTCAGTAGTTAAGCTCTTTGAATCACGATAGGAGCAGCATGTTCTGTAGCCATGCTGCTTTTTCACGTTATCAGTAGAAGCAACTGCTTTGTTTCAGTTGTTACAATTTGGACGTAGCATATTTTAAGTAAAAGTTGCATTTGCAAGCTTTCTGTAAGTAGCAGAGAAACTGCAATTATGTGATCAATGACAGCGGATGCTGGTAGCTTGGAAAAAAGTGTCCAGATGAGCTTTGGGTTTTTAAGGGTGATGGTGGGGAGACTTTGATCGTGTTTGTAACAAGGAGCTAAATGCCGTGTTCCACATTGCCTTCCTAGGAAATTGATGAATACATTACTCAGGCTCGTGACAAGAGCTATGAAACCATGATGCGAGTTGGCAAGAGAGGGTTAAACCTTGCTGCCAATGCAGCAGTTACTGCAGCTGCAAAGGTAATGCAACACCTTCTGTAACATTCAGGAATTCCCCAGCAGTTTAGTTTTGTGTGCCAGCTATTAGTGCTGTGGGTCTGTTAGGGATGTTGGCACCAATCTACTTTTCCTTTCCTCTGGTTTGCCTTGCAGTTAATCCCTTCCCTTAGGAAAAGTGGAGGGAGAGTGGAATGGATTTTGCTTTAGCCTCTTCCCTGTTGGTCTTGGGAGCGTACTTTTCTTTTTCCCTTCTCTGTTTTTTCAGGGTACCCTAGTGGGGAATAGGGCACGTTTCCTCCTCTTCTGAATGATCCCATGTGAGACGATCTTGGGGAAGGTGAAGTGCCCTTGACCCTAATTTTTATGTCCTCTTAGGGCCAGGGAGTTTTGTCTGAGAAGCTGCGAAGTTTCAGCATGCAGGATCTCACTCTCATCCGAGATGAAGATACTGTGCATATGCGAAGCCGTGAGCCACAGCTGCACCCCTCTGGTGGGAGTCTTCTTGAAACCATTGAGGATTCAGGTACAGAACACCGCTGCTGGGCCATTGTATGAGGCCTCATATGGTGAGCCAGGAGGGGAGGAGGGGTTCCTTGGACTTTTCATGCATTGGGTCTCAGAGGGACTACAAGATTCCGAATTATCTGGGAGAAATTACGTTGTCTTCCCTAGTCCCTTCCCATCTGCTAACACATCTCTACTTTTTGGATTATCTTTCTTGAGGATTGTTGACATCTCCCTTTCATGTGGTCCTTCAAGATGGGCCATTTTAGACTTCATGTGATTTTTCAAAAGTATTTGCTAAAACTTTCTCTCTTATTCCTTAGCTTCCTGTTACTCCTCAGGAGAGGAGAGCAGTGTAGCACAGAGGTCTAATGGAACCCCGTCGGAGACTAGAACAGACCCATCAGATGAAGATGCAGGAGACAAACTTCCTAAACGTACCCAGAGTCTCAAAACTCCTAAGAAGATGACGAAAACTGAGGTGAGCTGGTGTGTAAATTATTTCCAGCACAGACGTTGATTTGTGAGCTTTGTTGGAAAGCCCTGGCTTCATAGTCTCGGTGCATTTAAAAGCTGTTTATACAAACTTTGTTGGACTAAGTCTTTGCTAGTTGAGTCCTACATCGGAGGATTTGCCGTCTACTTGCTATACTAGTCGCTAGCTTTTGTATTTTTATCGTGCTTGTAAGCCTCTGTCATAAGCCAGGACCCAGCTTTGCTTTCATTCAGGTTTTGTGTTGAAGGGTGGGGCATTAGGTGTTTTTAACATGTTTTGTTGACTATATCCCCTCCCCTGTCTGTTACAGTCTGAACGTATAATACTACCGTGACAGCCACTTTATCCGTGGGACAGCCACTTTCTCCTCATCTAAAATGCAATGGTTCTGTATCCTCTTAGGCCTTCCTGGACTTCTGCATATTAGATAAGGGGAAAATGTAATTTCCCCCTCCACACCACTCCCCATCCTCCCCACCCAGCGGGTTTTGTCTTGAAGCTGGGGTAACTAGTCATTGTTGAGCTGTCCCCGCCATATGACCATGTGATGATTCAAGATATTTACAGCCATTAAGATGGGACATGAGTTGCCTGTATTCTTATTATTAAAACAAACCATGAAAATAAATGCAATTGTGTCCAAGAGCCATTTTAGCTTATCAGTCTTTTTTTTTCAGCTGCTGGTGTGTTTTGTAGAATATGCTTTTTGAGGTGCTGCTTTCCAGGTTTTGACTCTTGCTTGAACGTTTCGTGTGGATTGATTTATACGTGATAAAATGCTTCTCCCTTTTTATGAAGTTGGGGTTCTATTTGCTTGATTCAACTCGGACTCCTAATTTTATTTTTTATTTTTATTTAAGATAGAGTGCTATATGACTGGCTCACATTGTTGAGCTTTTCAGGCTAAATATTAAATAATTTGGAGGAAAGTAATTGCTTAGAGCATCATTTTAAGTTGTACTGTTAACCTGATTTTACAGCGTACAGGGCACCTTTGCATGTGATTAAGTACTCTTTGTAACAGAACCACAGAATAGTTGAGGTTGGAGGGGACCTCTGGAGATCATCTGGTCCAACCCCACTGCTCAAGCAATGCCATCTAGAGACGGTTTCCCAGGACCATGTCCAGATGGCTTTTGAATATCTCCGAGGATGGACATGTATGTCTAAAGATGCATTTTAAATCAGCCTGGATCTTTCTTAAATTCCCAAGGCTTACTTCTGAGTTGACCCCTCTGCTTTCTTCTCCAGCATATTAGACAGGAGCAGGGAAACAAGAGGAACAAAATTTGATTCCAAGCTTCATAGTAAGGAATTTTTAAAGTGAAATTGAAATTGTGAAAAGACAGTAACGATTCTTCTATGCTGTTTATTGTGAATACAGAAATTCCGATAAAGCCCTTTGCAGGCATATTGGCCTTTATGCTCAGTCTGTTTGGATCTTCGGTTCAGATGTAGGAATTGTAGGAGGTCTCTGACTGAGATCTCCGAGATTGCCTGGAAGGGCTGAATGCATCGTAGATCATAAACGCACTCTTCTTGCCAATATCTAGAATGAAAGACACTGGAGTAAAGCGTGCAAACTAGTTCAAGATGTTTCTACGTCTTTCAGAGAATGGCATTTGGGATGGCATTCAAGAAGCAGAAAAGTTACAGCAGTGAACTGTTATGTGAATTTTACCAGTTAGAAATATCACTATGTCTAATCTTTTGTCAAGACAGCTGACTTGGATTTTATTATCACACTTGTCCTGGTTTAGAATGTCTTCCTCTCATGGTTGCTATTTGATGGCTATGCTTAGAGTGATATTTTACTAACCAAAACCAAATGGAATGGTTAGAATCATAGAACAGTTTGGGTTGGAAGGAACCTTTAAAGGTCCAGGCCCCCTGCACTGAGCAGGGACATCTTCAACCAGATCAGGTTGCTCAGAGCCCCGTCCAGCCTGGCCTTGAATGTTTCCAGGGATGGGGCATCTACCACCTCTCTGGGCAACCTGGGCCAGTGCCTCACCACCCTCAGTGTAAAAAATTTCTTCCTTATACCTAGTCTGAATCTACCCTCTTTTAGTTTAAAACCATTGCTCCTTGTCCTATCACAACAGGCCCTGCAAAAAGTCTGTCCCCATGTTTCATGTAAGTCCCCTTTAAGTATTGAAAGGCCACATTAAGGTCTCCCTGGAGCCTTCTCTTCTCCAGGCTGAACAACCCCAACTCTCTCAGCCTTCCTTTATAGGAGAGGTGTTCCAGCCCTCTCATCATTTTTGTGGCCCTTCTCTGGACCCGTTCCAACAGGTCCATGTCTTTCCTGTGCTGAGGACTCCACAGCTGGACGCGGTACTCCAGGTGGGGGGGTCTCACCAGAGCGGAGGAGAGGGGGAGAATCCCCTCCCTCGCCCTGCTGGCCACGCTGCGGGTGATGCACCCAGGACACAGTTGGCCTTCGGGGCTGCGAGCGCACACTGTTGGCTCATGTCCAGCTTTTCATCCACCAGCATCCCCAAGTCTTCCTCCACAGGGCTGCTCTCAACCCCTTCATTCCCCAGCCTGTACTGATACCGGGAGTTGCCCTGGCCCAGGTGCAGGACCCTGCACTTGGCCTTGTTGAACCTCACGAGGTTCACACGGGCCCGCTCCTCGAGCTTATATATCTTCTCGAGTTAAATAGCCTTTTTGAAACAACAGGTGATATGAGTAGGGTCATCGTGTTGTTGTTGTTTTGTCCTGTTTTCACTCTGCGTTGGTGTATCTTTCTGTTAGACATTTAGGTGTTAAAGGAAACTAACCTGAGATGCCTCTTTTTCTTTCCCCTCAGCTTCCGGTAAGAAGTGTGAAAGCCCGCCCTAAGAAGAAGGCTGCAGGCGCTCTTGCTTCTGGCGAGTCGTCCTAAGGAGACCTCCCCCTCCCCAGCGCCTGTCTCTGTCCCGGGATTTGCCTGTCGCTTTTGAGGGGAAACTCCCCAGCAGAAGGGAGCCGAGATTCATGTACATACCAGATACTGCTTTGTAGAGCCCATTCCAAGGCAAGGGGGAGGCTGGGATTCAGAAAATGGAGTAGAGGATACACATCCTCAGGAATTTTCTCCTTTTCATCCCTCTGTTGGAGGGAATGCTGATACGTCTGTACATAGCCTGTTGCTTTGGAATTCCCACTGTATAACCCTAGTTGGGGAGAATCTTTGCTGGAAGAACTGACTGGGGTTAGAGACATCCATTGCACAGAAGCTGGAAAAATATTAGACACTGGAGTTCCACAGGGGTGGGTGGCTCCCTAAAATGTCTTATCTTGCTCTGGGTATTCTTCTGCAGCTGTGTGTTGTTAAGAAGTGCCCACCATGATTCATCCTCCTTAAGAATGGACTGTACCTGTCATGTCCATCCCCTTTGAGAAGGTGACTGAAATGATGCATACTGAGTGCTTTTCAACATAAAGGACTAGCTCATGGGAGGAGTATGCTAGATTCCCGTTGCTAGTACTGGCAGATGAAGAGATTGGGTTTTGGTTTATTTTTTCTGGAAGGTGAAGGGAGATAATTGAAAAACTGAGTAATGAAGAAAATGTGCTGTTACATGCACGTGTGGTGGAGTTGGATACAGGTATCTGAAAGAGTTAACTATTGAGAAGGAAAGTTGGGCATCCGTGAGAGTTTGGCTCTTTTTGAAGCTACTTGAATTTTATTTCAGGTTCTGTTGTTCACTTTGATTCCTGTGAGAGCATCAGAGTGAGGCGAGTCCCATGCAGTGGGAAAAGTTGGCAGGGAGACTGTTGCTTTGCCATTTAGTGGGTGAACTCCATGTCATCCTGATGCTTGCTATTGCTGACAAATTCTTTCATTCTAGCAGATGACTGGGGAAAATCTGGCTCAATATAGTCTGCAGGCATACTTCAGAATTTCAGAAGCTCTTATCTCTCAGATTTAGGAGATCCAATCCTCAGGGCATGAGAACTGATAAATAGCTGATGTATGAATTTTGCTAATTCAGGATTCCATTTATGGGGGATAAGGGCACAATACTGTGATTAATCAGTCCTCTTGCTTTATCCTGCTGCAGCCCTTGCACAGATTTTCTGTCTGACTGTGTGCCCTGTTTATCAATATCCTGAGACTTGAGCAATATGTAACACTTGGGACAGAACTACACTGAATGTAGAATGCGTATCGTGGGAGTGAAATTGCAGTGCTGCAGAGAAAATTTGCATCATGCCAAGCCATACTGGATTCTAATCTATGGAACATTGCTAAGGGGAGATCCCCTGTACACATGCCAACAGAGTCAGTGGGAATTTATGAGATGAGTAGGGTTCCTGTTGTTGAGATCTATAACGGGGAAGCACCATTATAGACATGGTTGTCTGAATGAATACTTGGTGGTCTTAGTCTTTCCTGAAACTAGTTATCAAAGGAACCTGGCTCCTCCTTCCCTACTGAAGACCATTCTTAGCTCTAGGTGCAGGCATTTGTGTTTGCCCATGTCTTTTGCTGTTACATTTCTGAAATTACTGGTGGATTCTTCACAGAGCCTAGTATGCTGTTGGCAGTGTATAGAAGCACTTCTGCAAGTAATGTTCCACAAGTATTTCTGTCCTAAAGAATAGCCCTTCAAAAGTTTGTAAAGTTGAAGATTAGGACTGAATTTTTTTCTTGTTTCCCGTTGTCTTGGTGGCAAATTGTTATGAATTGACTAGTTATTTTACAAAACCAATTAAGTTGGTTTTACTTTTATTTGTAGCTTTTAAAAATTGAAGACTTGACAGACCATGTCAGAAATACTTGTCCTAAATTATCCACAAGGCCGTATCCAGAAGCCAGCAGAAAATTCTTGATTTGGCTTTGAGTTTTGAGTTTCACAAAAAAATCCAAGTATTTTGTTCTTTTTAGTTTGTTAGCAAACATTGTGTATGTGTCTCACTAGCACATGCAAAGGCATGTCCTGAAGCAGGAATTCTTTCTGTTTCCAAAGGAAATTCCTCTCTCTGTAAGAGGGATAAAAATCTTTACTGATTATGTGGAAGACTCAGTTGTGAGGAATTGCTATCCTAGGTTGTACTGTACTGAACAAGATAGAACCATTATACTCTATATACCAAGTATCTCTATGACCATGTTTCTTGAAAAAAAATTTTTTAACTGGAAATTTCCATAGCAAATTATTTATGTAAATCATTGTGAGGGACTTGATTTGGAAGCCAAGGATTGGTTAGTCTCCCCTTATGCTGATCTTCATGCCCTTGCCTTGTGCATGCATTGTGATAGTCTGGGATTACTTGGTTTTCATACAGTGACTTTCCAGAATGTTTTCTAGAATCAGCTCATTTGTAGTAACTCTTCCTGCTTTGAAGCACAGGAAGAATTTCTGAAGACTCAGTTTTGGCATTTGGATTTACCTTTGTCTTCCTGAGCTAGGTCCTGTGCTAAGTATCTTTTACTTAGCATTGATGCTTGATGTCATTAGCCTGTGGGTAAGTACGGGCCAGCCTGACTGTTGTTGTACAAGGGAATTAAATGACTTCTGGTTGTAAGAGAGAGTCTGGAGTAGAGTCAGGGACTGTTAGCTAGTGTGTGGTACGAAGCTGATTATGTCAAGCAGCAGAACTTACCCAGAGCAAGAGCAATGTCTTAGCACGGACACTATTTTCTTCTTCCAGTACAAATGTGACTCGAGGTTGTGCTCTGCTTGATCAAAGCCTCTGCAGATCTGCCACCACCCACGTGACCTCTTAGTGAGTTTCTAGATGTAGTTCTGCACTGGATGGCATGGTCTTGCATAGAAATCTCTTGTTAATGAGAATGCTGAATGTGCTGTTTTGATGAAATGCTTCTATCAGCTGTTGCTCAGTGTTTTCAGCAGGAAATGCTGGAATGTAGTTTCTCTTCAGTATCATCTGTGGGCTTCATTGTGCAATTAAGCAAATGGTTAAATCTTCACCTAGCAGTAGAACCCATTGTGTTCAGTAAGTGTTTATACCCCTTTCCTAATATGCCTGGGCACAGAGAGAAATGCAGTAAGAGAGGATGATACCTGGGCGGGGGGGGGGGGGGGGCGGGACACACAGACGGACGTGGGGAGGTGGTACCTGTGTGTCAAACTTTGTGTGCCTAAAAATTATCCTAAAATACCTGTACCCATGAGATAGAAAGTGAAGCCATGACTGCCTTTTGGAAAGAAATGTTGTACCTCCGTACTTTATAATACTACGAGTCAGTGTTCTGCTGTTGGAAAAGAAAATAGTGAAATGTGGTTTCCCTTCTGAGAAACTTAATGATTTGCTGCATAAAAGGGAAGAATGTTTTCTTGCTTGGCAGTATCCTCCATGGTGGGTAAGAAATAGGAAAATACAGGGGAGACTACTGTCAGGTTTTAAACTCTACACTTCAACTAAACGTCTTAATTTCTTACTGTTCTTTATCGCGTTTCTGTTTCTCCAGCCTTATGTTTCCGAGTCTGGGGGACTGATTTCTTTTAGACTAGATTAACTTCCTTGGTAGGTAGAGGGTGCATTAGAGAGAGGGATGCTGGTGTTCTTAAACCGGCAAAACTTGTTTTGGGGAAGCTACACCTTCCCCCATTGTAGTGAATTGAGTTCCATTCATTGTCCTTTTGCAGTGCTGGGCTTTCTTTTTTATACATCCCTCTTGGAAGTATGACTCCCTCACAATATATGGCCAAGTCATTTCTGCCTTGAAAAGCAAGATTTCTAGAGAACCCTGACTTTCCAGAAATTGTTATTTATTCTTTGCCATCTTAATCAGCAGGAAATCTAGTGCCTTAGGAGGAAGGTGGGATAGCTATGGAATACTCTGCTGGTTCTCTGATCTGCACATAGCATTGTATCAAGGAGGCTTGCATGTTAACTGTGGAGTGTCATTGTATGCTTGAGAGCAGCTGCTGAATTGAGCGGAGTTTTCCTATCTGTCTTCCAAACTTGCATATAATGCTGGAAAGTGTGGCTTATTGCCTAAGAGATAAATTGGGGGCGGGGGAATATCCTTCTTTCTGATGGGGACACTGTATTGTCACATTACTCTGCTACTTGCCTGGGAGATGCTGAATCACATCTCTCTATGTAACTGGTCAGTACTATAGCTTTTCTTGCTTTACCCGCTAAGAATTTGTAATGTGTCACCTGGCTGAAGCATCTTGTGGTGCTGCTTTCTGAGTTGCCCTGTAAAGTCAGGTGTGTGGAAAACCAGCAAAGTATTCTGAAGCTATATGATCTTACAGAATCATAGAGTCATTAGAGTTTGAAGGGACCTCTGGAGGGGTCCCTGCTCAAGCAGGGCCACCTAGAGCCAGTTGTCCAGGAGTTCCTGTGTGCTGTTTGTGGTCTGGAGCCTACTGAATTTAATGTTTAAGAGCTGGTATGTGCAGAAATGTCTATGCTGTATGGGCATGTGCTTTAGTGTTACTGAGGAGAAAGGATTCCCTTTCACCTTTCATCTGGAATTTGGCACTATTACAAGACGCTATAAACATAACTTGGTCTTGTGTTATTTATAGGTATTGTTAAGAAGCCTAGAGGCTTCAGAAGAGATCTTAAGAGGTGTGCAGAGTAACTTGTGAGAACAGTTGGTTTGAACAGAAAATGAAGACAATAAACCTGCATAGCAGCTAAGAACCTGTCTTGTGAGATAGAGTGGAAAATGGGCTGTACAGACTTGTCCAGGAAACACTGCTGACTTTCTGATCCTCAAGCAATACTTGAACTCTACGCTCTACAGTTTAGAGCCTGATTTCTTTCTTACAGCACCTCTCTCTCTATGTGTCTTACCTTTCTAAGCTGGGCTTGAGCTACATGCTTTGAGATTCTTGAACCTTTCATTGCTTCAGAACAATAAAGTTTGAATTTTACTTCAGCAGGCAGCTGATCTGCAGGGAGGATCAGATGAATATCGAGTATCTTGCATCAGTTTGTAGTAGATGTGTTGTGCTGGGGAAGCACCAGCAGGGACCTCCAGAGGATACATTCATCTGGGAAATTACCCCCCCACACACAAAGCCTGTGTTTCTGGATGAACCAATATATAGCCAGATCTATCTGGTATAGCTATCTACCAGATAGCTATACATAGCTATCTGTAGAATCCCAAAATTCAATGTCAGAATTGCCAGTGCTCTATTTCTGATGAGAACTGGAATGAAAATAACGTGAAGTGAAAAGCAACAGTGGCAAGTTGGTGGTTTTTTCTGCAATTTTGCAGGTTATTTTAGGTCTTTGCTGCAGCTTTGCCTAAAACCTTTCCGTAAACCCCTTACAAGCAAACCATTACTTCCTTGCTCTGTTTCTCAGCTCCTATCCTTTCATGACCTGGTTATGTTTCTTATGTTTTCTCTTACTAAGCAAGGGACTACTTCCATTTTGCTGACTATGGAGACATGAACAATACTGTCTTTTAGAGCTGAAATTCAGCATTTTTCCATTATTTAATCCTATGATTAGTCATTAGTCATACATCGACTTGTACAACAAGGCCTAAGGCTGGATTCCCAGGTGGAATCTGAGCATTTATTGCCAATAGCATAGTTCGATGTAGTTCCCTTTCCTTGCAGCGGGTTCTGATGCCAGTATGCTTACTGCAGACCCTTTGGACAAGAGCGTTCTGTCTGCATTTAGCCAAATACTGTTAGAAGTAATGTTTGTGGGAAGGCTGCAAAAGTGAGTGAACTCTAAAGGAGCAAGAGTTCAAGTCTTCTGTAATATATAACTGTCTGAGACTATCTAAAAGATTTGTAGCAGCGGTGGAAATGCATTGCTATACTGACTTACCAAAGATGGGGAATTCAATCATGTTCTTTGCAGCAGGTCAGGGAGGAGAGTCAGGCTGGATGGCAAGCATATAAAATCTTTACATACAAGGGAACTAAGTTTTTATCATAAGTAATGCTTAGTAAGTTGCCAAAAAGAAAGCAAGTTGAAAATTTTTGGTGACTTCATAAAATTAGGAGGTAAATTATCCTGATCGTCAAACCTAGTATTGAATACAAACCTTTTGTATTCATGCTGCTGCCTTTTTGAGTTGATGGACTCCTCACTTTCGACTCCTCTGTTTAGATTATTTCTCAAATGTTGTGAATGTCACATAGAGATAAATTACATTTTTATTTCGACATATGACCATGAATTCATGTCTAAATTCAGACATGCTGAGCTATATATGAGACAGCATTGATTGAATGAAAGCCCAATAAGAAAATGGAGAAGCTGAGACAGGTCTAGCCAGGTAAAGATGACTGAAGGACCTTCCTTGAAGTGCAGAAATTAGAGACTACATAGTGATGCTTGGTTTTGATTCAACATTTTCATGACAAAGTTCCTGTTAGCACAGAGCTGATCTAAAGGCAGTAAGGCACGGGGAGGGTTGTGAATTGCCTTTTGGCCACCAGAGGGTATAAGCATAACATACAATCACTGAAAAGGCGAGAACAGAGACTTGTCTGGTAACAGTTGAATTATGATAGGTTGAACATCAGTATTTCCTATGTATGAGAGTGACGGTCCTGCTTAGAAGGGGGGGAACAAACTGGGGCTCTAATGGAAAAATACGAAGTAATACTGCAGTTAATCCCCGACTAAAAAGGCTATTTAAGCTTGCTGAGCTTTCTAATTGAGCTACTTTCCAATGAGGCTTGCTGAGACAATAGTGTTAGAGAATAACTGTCCTCAAATCTTCTTCTTGTTCATTCAAACCATTTTCTAGCTGCAGGAAGCAGCTCTGTAAATGGCAATGTTTGTGATTTATCCCCCCCCCCCCCCCCCCCCCTTGCAATTAACCACTTTCTGTGTGTTTGTGTAGTTCAGTAGTGTTGTCCTAATTTATACTCTGAATTTTGTATTTCCTGGTAAGAATGAGTAGTTTCTTTCAATTGGATCTATATTCTGTGAAAATAGAAGCAATTTTAATCTAAAAATACAGATGTATCTAATGGTTACTATGGCGATTTGTGACCATGGCAACAGAGTTAGCGTTCTGAAGAACAGATGGTTTTTGGTTTTTGGGATTTTTAGTCAACAACCTAATTAACAGTGCAAGCATTTCAGGAAAAAACACACTGACTTTTATTTCTTAACCATAAAAGATCACATGGGTACAAGGGATTTTGACATTGTCTCACATAAGATTTTTATAGAAAAGCTGATGAAGTACGGGCTGGATGAGCAGACAGTGAGGTGGATAAAAAACTGGCCGAATGGCCAGGCCCAGGGTGGTGGTCGGTCCCAGGAAGTCTAATTGGAGGCCAGCAGCATACCCCAGGACTCAGCACAGGGTCTAGTCCTGTTTAACATCTTCATTAATGACCTGGACGATGGGGCAGAGCGTACCCTCAGCAAGTTTGCTGATAACACAAAACTGGGAGGAGTGGCTGGTATGCCAGAAGGTTGTGCAGGAAGCAGCAAGAGGTATATAGAGTACCTGACCTTGCGTCTCAAAACATATGGGAATCCTAAGGGAACGTAATGAGATGGTCTGAGATTCTTTCTGATGTTGAGAAAGAGGAGGTCTTTTATCTGCAACATCGTAGATGGAGACTTACAGACTGAAGAGAGGTCCAGGACATACCAGGAGGTTGCTGTAGGGAAGAGAAATAGAATTTAGAATAGGGCTGGGGATTGTTTATTGTCAGACTTTGTAAAAAAAAAAAAAAAAAAAAAAAAGATATGTTTCTGTTCTATTTTTCCATCATATGATCAGAGTTAAATAAACAACATAGTGCTTTCAGGCAGGTGCTAAATTTCAGCTACAAGTTGTGGATTGCCCTGACGGAGTTGAGACCACAAGAGCATATATCGCATTATAGTAAACACTTAATAATGATTTACAGAGTTATATTTACAAGAAATTAATATATTATTGAGAGAGGTAGGAATAGGCTCTCATGACTAAGCCTTGTATTTAGTGAATGGCTATCTCTGCCGGCATAGAGCTAATGTACAGGCTCTCTACTAGCAACGCTCAATGTCAGTTTTATAAGGAAGTGTGCTGGATATAAGTTTAACCAAAGCCAAATCACAGAATTTTCCAAGCTTTCTCTTTTTCCTAGGCCCTCTTGGGGGGAATCTAGCAACTGAATGGAAATTACAGCATTGCTGCTATCACTTGCTAATTCGGGGCAATGAATATCTTCAGTTAAATGGAACCTAAACTGCATTTAAAAGCCAATTTTTGTAAAAGCCAGCTGTTGTGCCCATTCTGTATTTGCCACAGGAATACAGTAACTGATGAGTGGAGCCACTGTGGTGCTCAAAGGCTGTAACCTCAGAAAAGGGAAGATGGAGAACAGGCCAGCCCGACCTGAACTGGTTGAGCTAGTCCAGTCTCCTGTCTCTGATACTGCTCAGTCTATTGGATGACCAGTGGGCAGTCTGGAATTAACACACACGTTGGAAAAGCCTCTCCTGACACTGTCACCTTGTTACCCGTGCTTTGAAGCACAGTGATGTTAAATGACTGGGTTACTGATTTTTTGGGGGAGAGGGACTTGTTTGAATTCTTTCACTAGTTTTTTGTAGTCGTTAAAGTTTGGTCACTTGCCGCAGTATAATGACTTAAACGTAGAAACCCTGAGGCACCCTAATCTCATATTATGCTTGCTTTGTCACCCAGACTCTTTCTAGGTATCTTTTTACATTCTCTTTTGTGAAGACCATTAAAGAAAATCGTGGGTTATCTCTTTGATATCTTGCTTTTTTGCTCTCATTTATTTTCTCCTATTTCAAAGGACCAGTTGTTTTTCTTCCATTTCTCCCCAGAGTATGATACAAAAGGTTTTATCGATGCAGATGTGCTTTCATTCCACAAGGTGGCAGCTAATCCTTATTTCACTTCTCAGTTATTTTGACATTTCTGCTAGAAGCAGCTTTCCTGGCCAAATTCCCCACCGAGGTGTGAGGGTCATGAACCTGTAAATACAGTCCTTCTGTTGGGGTTAAAAGAGTATTTGGAAAAGCTTATTATATTGTGTCTGTTCAGGCTGTATCAACTTGCTGAAGATTGTAGTAGCTGACAAGACAAAAAAAAGCATCATCCAAGGACTAAATTTTGCATATTACATATTGCTTCTGTTTTATGTGGGTCTCTCTTGTACATGGTGCTCCAAGCATAACAGAACACAAGTATATGGTGGCACCTCTAGACAAAAGTTGCTTTGATAGAGGCTTAGTTATTGATGTGGGTGGGGGAGAAAGGTTCAGGAAGTTAGTTACTCACTTTTTACTTCCAGTTTATTTTGACAGATAAATGTCTCGGATAATTTGAATTGAAATCTCTGTGTGTCATTAGAATAGGTTTATAGGTTTGAGAGTTACAGGTATGGCTTTTTGTTCTTTGCTATTGAGTTTACATAGTTTCCTCCCACCCCCGCCCCAGTTTCTTATTATTGATGCCTGTGAATATTTTTCTGTAAAAGGCTGCTGTTTTGTTATCTTCTCAAACTGTGCTCCTAAATTGTTTTAATTTATCTCCATGTCTTTCTTATGTGTTTAGTCTTCTGCCTTTCCCCCTCTCCATTGTTGAATAAAGATATGAAAATGAATACAGAGTCCTGCTATTTCTGCCATGTAAAAATCAAGGCAAGTTTTGAGAATCTGGTTTGTCCTGGCTTTGTTTCCTCACGTAGATGTTGCCTCTCAATTAGGTTGTCTCCACTTCCCAGCTGTTAACTGAGGACTTGGATTCATATCACAAGTGTATTTGTTAAGTGGCCTTTTCGCTCCTGCAGGTATAGATCCCTGTAGAATCAAATATTATTACTGTTACGCATCTAGGAGACCTACCTAAACTGCAGCTGCAAATAACTTCTGGGGAGGACAGAGGGTGGAAAGAATTTACATGTGCAAAGTTAGAGAATGGTGAATATCTGTTTCTGGGTGCAAGTGCAGAAGCATGAACGTTTAGTCAATACTACGTAGCTACTATACCTAGGCATGAAATATTAGATTGGTGAGGAAATAATTGCAGTCTTGCAGGGCAGGTAGCAAGAACTCAGCTTACTTACTGAAAAGCCTGTGGTGCAGACAGCAGACTCAGAATTTTGAAATTTCTGTGTAAAATTTCAAAATTTCAAGACATGTGAAATTACGAGAAAAAAATGGTCTATGATAAGAATTTTCTGGGGTTATCATCAACAGTTGGTCCTCCACAGGCCCTGCTAGGGAGTAAAGTGGATAGTCAGGGCTAGTAGTTGTAGTGACTGGGATAAGAAAGGAGTTCAGCTGGCAGGGTTCTCCTGGCATCTTTCTGCTTGGTGTTCTGGATAGTACTGAGGTCTCGAGCTGATGGACTGTGGTGTCCAGCTGGAACTTAATAACAGCAGTAATGGACTGAGTCTCTTTGATTGAGTTGAAATCCTTTTTGACTTTGAAATTCAGCCTAGCTTTTTTTTTTTTTTTCTTTTTTTTCCCCAAGTGTAGTTTTCCTTTGGGACTCTGGTGTAGGTGGAGCCTTTCTTTTTTCCCCCCTTGCTGTCAGTTTTTCCTGCCAATGCTATGAATGTCAGCCCTGCCAGCCTTCCGCCTCCGTGGGTGTCCTCATGAAGGCAGCAGATTTGCTGCTGCTTCTGTTTCAGCCAGCTCAGAGTTGACATTCCCAACTCCAGCAGTCAGGAGCTGAAATGTTTATGTAGTAAATAGAAGGTGTTTGTCTGTATTTCTGGGCATATGCAAAAGATATTATGTGGTTATTTTGCTCTGTGTATACATCTGTGACATTTCATATCCCCACTTTTCCCAGAGGACAAGTGTATATTCATATATTCGTTGTACACTCAAATACAGTACAACAGCACTTGACCTGTGAGGAATGACTACAGGAGCAGTTAATGAGTTGCACAGGTTTGGACTTCGAGTTTGCCTGTTTGTTAGAACACTGGCAACTCTTGAATTTCAACCTCTTCTCCTCCTGGGCTAGCAGGCTCAAGTGTAAAGTACCACTGAATTTGTGAGTTGTAGGTAATAGCTTAGAGGTGACTGGCAAGCAGCTTAGTCTGCCAGCACGGCGATGGAGATAATCCTTTTGGATCCCAGAGATTATTATCTGGTCAGGAGCATTTGGCCTGGTTTATGATGTTGACTCGCTAGAGCTGTCATTATTTAATAATGTGGATAACCATGAGGCTTTGGAACCATTCTGCACATTCAGTAGGAGATCTGTGCAATTCTCATCGGCCTGACTTCCCGTGGAATGAGAGTACGATTACCTGTCCTGAGCCGGTGTGCTTTTTTTCTGCCAGTTGGAGGGGAGATGATTTGTGTTCTTCCTAGCATATAGAAACCATTAGAATTGTTTCTAAATCATAAATGCCATTTGGCTACATAAGACAGGATCAAAATGGAAAACAAGGATACAAAGCAATGAAGTGTCTTGAGCATGATGTATTTGTGCTTCTGCCTTTGATTTGACATGCGAAACCAGGCCTCATGTTCTTTCTAATGGACCATGCTGCCGGCGATGATCAGTGAAACACTTAAGTTTCATTTTAGAGCCTCTTAGTCTACTGGCTGTAAGTGGTGGTATCGGGGTACAACAGTATATCCATGGTGTTCTGTTTTTAGCCTTAAAAATGTGTCTTAATTGTTACATTTCATATAATTGTGCCCAGCCATTTGGCTGCTTTTTATCTAATCTGTTTTGGTTGGCTTGTGTTTACTTTATGAAAAGCTTTTCTTGGATGGTGTTAAGTGGGTGAAGACCCTTTTGAAATGGGTACATATAAAGAAAAGGATCAGAGATTCTACGAGAGAAATGAAGAATTACTTCAGGGAATGTCTGTTTAAACCCTCCAAACAGCTTTTGCACATGTTTGTATATTGGTGAATTACAGGTAAAGGAAGCCAAAACTTCCAGTTCCTTAGCACCAAAGAAATATTGTCACTCTAAACTCCAAGAAAGCTGGAACAGTGAAACCTGTGCTAACTATGGACAAATAAACACAGCTTTTTAGTTAAAACTTTGTTCTCTTAATCAGAATAAATTCTTCAGCACACAAACTAAATAACTGTGATTATACATATCAAAACAGTTTTCCTGATAGACGGTACAGGAGCAATGTGGTTCTGGGAGGAATGCAAACATGCTGTTGCTATGGAGCTGTCATCTGCCATCATCAGAGTAAAAGACACTGCAAATGCTGCCGTACTCAGCTTGCAGAACAAGCAGTCATAACCTTAATTGATTTTTACAGAATTCATTAATTATATGTTCTAGCAGTGAAATAGGAGAAACAGGCCCACCAAAGTCATTTGGATTCTTTTCAGAAAGTGAGCTACTCATGTGCCAGGATTTATGGTAAATTTCCATGCAACAAGAAAGCAGAAGCCAGAAGCAGGGACAGGAGACCCTATCAATCGGCATGTAGGTACAGCAAAGCCAGTGACCAAGAGGAACGTACATCCATTGAATGAAGTCGCTGTGCACAGATGTACGTATCTGTGGTAGAAGAAAACAGCCACCCTGAGAAGCGACTCAAGGAAGGTGTTAAACAATTAGAACTATGAAGTCTGGAAAATCCTGGCCTGTTTAGAACTACTCAAAATAGAAGAAGAAAGAAGTAATTGAATACGTTGCTTAGTTTAAATTATTCATTTAATCCTAATTTGACACTGTCACTCCTATAGTGCATGCATCTCAGATGGATTTTGCGGGCATAGAAGATGGTATTTTACTAAACTTTACATACCTAAACCTTTAAATGTCATCTTATAAAATACACTCTGATTCGAATTTTGTGCATTTTGCCTGAATCCTTTTTTGTGCAGAAGTGTTCGGTAATGAACGTAGACTCCTCAAAAGTAGAATGACCTTCTCCCTGCATGTGAGGTTACGCAAATGAAAATTGCATACAGTGATCTTTTCTTTCTTCCATAATATATACCAAATATTGATCCAACGATTTCTTACTGATCAGTACATCTTGTTTTCTAGAGTTCTTTCCAGGTGATTAAAGACATTATTTCTTCTTGGAAGAGAGTCCTTTCAAGTTTCTTCCCCCCCCCCAGTTAATTTATTGCCATGATTTTTCTTTAACCCTCTGATGATGTCATCCTGTACCCCTGAAATCAAAAGGAATTTAGCTGTTAGATATTGTAGATTCCTTTGGTTTTCATATCTATGTTCAACAGCTTTTACAATGCATCTTAACTTGCATTATTTGTTTTTAAACGAATGGTTTTAATATATGATTCACTAATGACTCTGCAGTGTATCCAGGTTTTAAACTATTCTACTGAGTTCCTTTTCAACACCACTTCTGTTATCTTTGTGGGTCTTTCTCAACATAATTGTTATCTCAGAAAATTAAAAATCTAGATACATAATTAAATGTGGTAAAAGTTCTTAATAAAATCGATTCTGAAATTGCCTGTGAGGGAGCTTAAAGTATATAATTTCATGTCATATATAATACTGCATACAATGCACTTATCCCAGCATTCCCAGAAATCATTTTCTTTGATGCAGTGGGTGCTTAGTATGTGATTAAAGCTTGGAAGTCAATACCATGTCTTCCTCGGTGCCTGTGAGTATGCTGCTGGCCTCTCTCGTGCAGTAAATTCTGTCAATTGGTTCTTATTTGCCTGTATGGAATGCAGAGGGCTTTGACTCCCCCACTCTAGTTACTTCCATAAATATGTTTAAAATATGTTTACAAAGAAATAGCTCATGCGGGAAGAATGTTTGTGAGGTCCTTGACTGCTACTTGCCAGCAGATCCGATGATTTTTGTCTTCGTCCCGGTTCTCTTTGCCGTGGCTTGCAGGGTGGCTGGTGGGATCAGGCCCAGGCCGCAGCCTGGTGCCTTCCCGCCCGGGCCTGGGGGACAGCTGCTGGGGTTTGAGAGGTGTGATGAGGAGCTCATTTTCTTGAAATGGGTCCTTTCCATTGACTACCGTTTAATTGGTGGTGAGGCTAGTCTCTAAGCTCTGCAGTGTTGTGAAAACCAAAATGAGTGTGTTCTGAACTTGTTTTGAGACTTCCAGTTCTTTCAGGTGTCTGTTTTGCCAGTTACTAGCCCTATTCTAAACACGGCTTTCTCCTTGATCTCTTTCATGAAACTATGATAAGCAAGGAACAAATTTCATCAAATTGACCTTACAGAGATCTTAATTGCATACTCCTTTAGCTTGAGTGTTACTCACTGTGCACCTTAAAATTTGCCATTGTTTTTTTTCTAACTGCAGGAAAAAGAAAGAATTAAACATGGGAGATACATTTCGCTCTGCTCTTGAAAATGCAGCTTCCTTTTGCTAGTGAGCTGCCTAATACGTTGTGCTGTGAAATTTCCATCCTTCCCCTTGTTACTGCACACAAAGCAATTATTTTCAGTTTAGCTTGACAGGCTGGTAAAAGGAAGCCATTTGAGCAGTGAGGAGAGCTGAAGTTCTGTAGAAATTCTAAGCAGCTCTGCACTGAATCATCAGTCCCAAGAGCACAAAGACACTCCATAGAAATGCCACACAGACCTTCTAGCATATTAATCAGGAAGCAGCAATGAGCTTTCAGTCAGGTTGATTTGAGAGTTCTTGCTCAGCTTGGGATGAAAACTCTTAGCATTCAGTAATGGAGCAGTTTAAGCAAACGCAAGACTGAGAGAAGGATACAGTCCAGTCTGGGGCTATTACAGTCATGAGGTGGAGGGGAACCTTGCTTCTGGTGATGTGTCTGTATTGTCTTTTAGTTTCATTACAAGCATGCTGCTTTCCTCAGCTGTTACAAGCTGGACTTAGTAAAACCCGTAAGTCTACCACTATTCTAACTACTGTAAGACTTTTCCTATCAGGAGATGGTGATTTGTAACTTACTGTATACTTAAGCATCGGTTTATCTTTTAATAGTCTAAAGTAATTTTTGCTTTCAGATTTTCTTTGAAGCAAGACTTGTGCTTTATTTTGGAATTTTTGGCACAGATCAACCTTGAGAAATAAACAAAAGGTAAATAATATACATTCAGGAGCAATGGCCTGCTGAGAGGTAGGGCAGGAGATTAGCTAGCTAAAACGTCTGTAACATTTATTTTTCAAAGTACTTAAAATGTTATTGAATGCAATGCCAAAAAACTCCTGTACCAGTGAAGTTGAATATCTAAAAATAAAAGTCAGGAAATGCAAATGGGAAGGTTAACAGTGTGAGTGCAGTACAGCCACATGGTATTTCCTCTGTTCTACTACTTAAAAAGTACAAGAGGAGGTATTGTTAAACTCTTATATAATATGAAAATGAATTCCTTGGGCTTACTCTGGGAATAAGAAAAAGTGAATTTAGCTCCTTTCATTGCAACAACCTGAGGTTTGTCTCTAATACATGGGAGTTTTTAACATTATAATTGCTAACTTGTGGAATTCATTGCTGCAACACATCTAAAATTAAGGGGTTTATCAGATATCAATTAAAATATTTGATTTGTTTTATAGTATACATGTTAATTCAAAGTTAAAATATTATGGTAAGCGATAAAGCAAAAAAATCCCAGAAAACAACAACTAGGGCTCTTCCCTCCCTTCCCCACCCACCTGCAAATTGCAAGAATTCTAGAAGCAAGGTTACACAGACTAGGCCATAGACCAGGCCCAACGTGCATTTAGTACTCTACAGATACATAACCCAGCATTTGCCCCAAAGCGCTTATCACAGAAGGTTTTAGGTTGGAAGCGTCATTTAAAGGTCACCTAGTCCAACCCCCCTGCCATGGGAAGGGACATCTTTCACTAGATCAGGTTGCTCAAAGCCCCATCCCACCTGACTTTGAACCCTTCCAGGGATGGGGCATCTACAACTTCTCTGGGCAACCTGTTCCAGTGGCTCACCAGCCTCACAGTGAAGAATTTCTTCCTTATGTCTAATGTAAACCTACCCTCTCAGTTTAAAACCATTGCCCCTTGTCCTGTCACTACAGGCCCTGGTAAAAAGTCCCTCTCTGTCTGTCTTATGATCCCCCTTTATATATTGAAAGGCCACAATAAGGTCTGCACAGAGCCTTCTCTTCTCCAGGCTGAACAACCCCGACTGTCTCAGCCTTTCTTCATAGGAGAGGTGTTCCAGCCCTCTCATCATTTTTGTGGCCCTCCTCTGGACTTGCGCCAACAGGTCCATGTCTGTCTTGTACTGGGCACCCCACAGCTGGACACGGGACTCCAGGTAGAGTAGAGTAGAGGGGGAGAATCACCTCTCTCGACCTGCTGGCCACGCTTCTTTTTAGGCAGCCCAGGATACGATACGGCTTTCTGGGCTGCAGGTGCACATTGCTGGCTCATATCTAATTTTTCATCTGCCCGTATCCCCAGGTGCTTTTCTGCAGGGCTGCTCTCGAGCCACTCATTCCCCAGCCTGTATTGGTATTGGGGATTGTTCCAACCCAGGTGCAGGACCTTGCACTTGGCCTTGTTGAACTTCATGAGGTCCATGTGGGCCCACTCCTTAGGCCTGTCAAGGTCCCGCTGGATGGCATCCCTTCCCTCTAGCATGTCAACTGCTAGACGCAACTCAGCTTGGTGTCATCTGCAAGCTTGCTGAGGGTGTGCTCAATCCCGCTGTCTATGTCATTGATGAAGATATTGAAGAGTACTGGTCCCAATATGGACCCCTGAGGGACACTGCTTGTTACTGATCTCCATTTGGGCATAGAGCCATTGACTGTAACTCTTTGGACACGGCCATCCAGCCAGTTCCTTATCCATTGGATAGTCCATCTGTCAAACCCGTAGCTCTCCAATGTAGAGATGAGGATGTTGTATGGGACTGTGTCAAAGGTATCAAGCAAGAGCAATTGCAGTAAAATTGTGAGGTCACCACCAGTAACAGCAGAATGACTGTTTCCTGAAGACTGCTGCAGAGTAATGTTTTCTATCCCATGGCCACCCAGGAACCAGAAATACCACAGTGTTAACTGAGGTGAGTGGGAAATCTCAGGACAAATATTCAAGATGGTTTTGATACGGTGTAGATACAGCTACAGTGTAATATGCTATGAACCATTCTTGCCTCAGATGACACCAACTTGCTAATTAAAAGCATGAGAAAGATTACTTCTGTAGCAGATTATTCCATAATGGCAAAGTGCCTTGAATCTTCCTTTCACCAGCTTTCCAGTTGCCATGGACAAGGACAGGATTACTCGGACCTTATTTACAAACAAAAGCCCAAATCTAACTTCAGTCAAAAATTAAACTCTTTACTTACTGCTTGCTTTCCAAGCTGCATAGCTACAATATCATTGTTGCTTTGACATCTGGATCTCTGGAGTGTCTGGTTTTGGCTTGGTCCTTTAATTGTGGAAGAAACTGAAGCTGAGTCAAAGGAACAACGTACATTAATAGAAGAGACCTTCTAGTTACCTTTTTTCCAGTTAACTTGCCATGTAGGACTTGAAAAAAGTGCAAAGCCACTCTTTTTTATTTATGTATGGCTTACTAGAAGACAAACTCTGATGTCAAATGTGAGCTTGAACAAGACCCAAAGGTAAGAGAAAGAAGAATTTATTTTTCCCCATCCCTTTTCCTGCGTACTGAGAAAATGGCCCTTTTTTGTTAGTCATTAGGTCTTGTAATTTATTTTATTTTTCTTACAGCATAAAAGTGTTCAAATCTGATTTCCTTTTTACAGTGACGCTCAGTGTAGGCTTTAGCTCTTCGAACATAAATAAATAAATATAATAATCTCTTTCTACTAAGAAAATAAGTCTGTTTATTTGGTGTTTTGAGTGTGTGTCAACCACAAAATTAATTTGGAACTCTCAGGGCACATATAATCAATCCATTTGTCCATACTGTGATTTGTGTATATAATATGAGGCTTTAACTGCAAGATCATATTAATCTAATAAAGCACTGAGTAATATAATAACTGCTCTACACTACTGAGAAGTATAGACATGAACTCCTTCTGTACATCTTAAAAACTTAGCAGTAGGCAACAATAGCCACATCATTATATATTGGAGATAGATGTTGCATCTGTTCTTCTCTGAAGGTTACCCAAAGCAGTTAACAGATGAATTTAAAAGTCATGGGCTATCTAAGAGTAATACGTTGCTATTTGAAGAGACAAGAAAGCTCACATGAAAGCTTGTATGTTAATCCCTTAGATTTAATTTCATTCAACCATACTGAATGTAAAGTGAAGCATATCTGATTAACGAGAAACAGCTTTTGGCCATATTTAGTAAGTTAATTTTGTATAAAGTAAAATATCTGGAGAATTTAGAATATGCTAGAATCAGAAGGTACTGATTGCCTCTGGAAACTAGCAGTAACGTTTAGGACTGCTGCAGGTTCAAATCTAACTCAAAGCAGCTGCGCTTGAAAGTAGTTACCTGGTTTTTGGATCTGAGAAGTGAGTTGGAGCTAACTGACCAGGTGTTTATATCGCCAGGTGCAAATACGCACAGACAGGTATATTTTAAAGATGTGCAAGAAAAACTGGAAAATAAATGTCAGTTAAATGTCACATATAATTACATGTATGATCACCTATAATTAAATATATGAAACCATTGCTAACGGTATTTTTAAATCTTCCTGAAAGACAGGAAAACATTTCTGTTGCCCATGGATTTGTAGCACTGTTTTTGTTAATTGTATTCTTGTACGCCGTCGTTCTCTTTTATATAGATCAGCTGAATCTTCGCTAGGCAAAACTTTGCCAAACTAAAAATAACAGCAGTATAGAAAGACCTGAAAGGGCGAGGCAGGGGCCTGACTCCTTCCCTGTCGTAGGGGAGGAGAAATGTGCTGCATTTCCACAGGCTTAGTTGCTGACTATCAATGCACTTCTATATCCTCTAAACACTGTAGTTTAAATATTTTTCTCAACTAGAAAGCTGAAATGGAAGCTGCTGATTTTCAGCTGATGGGGTTTTTTTTTACGATCACAGTTCATTTTGTGAAAGGATGGATTGGAGTCAACTTTTCAGTCTAATGAAAGAAGGAAAATAGTAATACATATATTCTGAAACATTCATCGTATCCTAGCCTTATTTATAAAGGAAATCTGAGGACCTACTCCAAACTTGACTTAATTGGATTACTGGTATTATCCCTATCAAAACTATTATAAGAAACCAGAGCTGACCTGTTCTGGATTTCCTTCTCTAAAGGGCTGCACCATTCCCTGCATTAGCAGAAACTTCTATTCCCCAAAAATAATTCCCCATGCAAAAGTTCTCCCCTCCTTCCCTGCCTCCAATGCATTAAACTCTGATTAAGTTGCCCTTCAGGAAAGCCACAAAAGCAGAAACAGATATATTGTGCTTCATAGAATGGAAAAAATGTGATTTTTCTCACTTCAGTGACTTTTGTGGAGTTGCGTAGTAGAGAAAACATGTTTACAAGCAGCAGAAGATTGGTAGCACTCTTCTTGCTGCTTTTGGGAGATTCTGAATCATCTTGGGCCCTTTCTTCACTGTAGGTCCCAAAGATTCTTTTTGAAACCCATGCAAAATACTGAAAAGAGTAGATGTTTGATTCTTCAGAAAAGGAGGATGAATATGAGACTAAGAAATACCTGCCAAAATAACATTTCATTTGCTAAAGGGAGGAAAAAAATCAGAATTAATAACATTGAGACTTGGGTTTTACTGCTAGATTAGTGGCTGAGGAATCGTTGCATTGGCTCTCCTGTCCCTTTTCAGATGTTGCTCCCTTTGGTGTAGCAAATCCATTTTCACTTACAACATTGCAAATATAGAGAGGGGGAAGATGGGGGCAGGGGGGAAGTTGTCTGCAGTGATACAGAGAAAATCTGAAATAGCTTTGGTAGAACTGCTACATTACACCTTGCTACACCAAAACATTTCCAAGCCAAAGCAAGTGATTGATCAGTGTGTCTGGCTAGTGGTGGAAGCTGCTAAAAGGTTACAGAGAAGCAAAAAATGAAAGCCTAAAGAGGCAAACCAGGAGGAAGCAGGTTGAAGCACGAAGATTGTTTATAAAAGATCTGAAGGCCAGAAGGACCTTCACTGACAACCTTGTCTGACCTAGTAGATAAACACGGGTCAATAGAGCACCTGAACAGCACCTGCATTTGAACTAGTGCGTACCTTTTTGAGAAACACTAAATTTTGTTTTCTTAAGGATAGCAAAGAAAGGCAAATGAATGTAGAAATGAGGGGCTTTGGCAGTACCTAACTTACGTACAAGAACTGTAGCTGCTTGTGGGAAACCAACCAAACGGAATGCTATATGTGGTATGTAGTAGCAATAAGACTTTCTCATTAGCATTTCAGATTTGAAGATACTGGTTTGAAATTTCTGGCATAATGGAACAGGATTGTCTTTTTTGCTGCTTCTTAAGGTCCTCATACAAAAATGATTTATTAAATTACCCTTTGATCTGAAATACACAGAATTTCCACTTCCTTTTGTTCCTATGGCAAACTTTAAACCCTTCCCAAAAAACCTCAGGACACAACTGCTGAATTACCTCAGATACGTGGTCTAGCCAACCCAGGTTCGTATCTCTGATGGTACTGAGTGATTCAGAGGTAGGTGATTGCAAGGAATGTTAACTGTCTTGGCTTGGTTAATGGTGCTTCTGTTTACTAGTTGCCAAGATTTAATTTGGATTATGCTATGAAGGAGCAGTGATGGTGGGAGAGGGAAGAGTCTCTCTTCAAAATAAATTGAGATTGAAACATATTGTTAACCAGATGTCGTGCTCAGTGTTTTCTGCATCTGCTGAATGTATGTGTCTCTGGTATTTCATGACAGTTCCATGGGTTAGGTACTGTGCAAAAATGTATCTCCTTGTTTTGTGGTGTTCCTACTCTTATATTCTGAGAGATTATCTATTTAGCCCTCTTTTTTTTTTTTTTATAGTTGTGTTGCATCTTAATTGTTCCTTTTGTAAAAGCAAGACTTTTGAGCTTTTGGGGAATTTTTCTGTACTTTATTGAGCTTTGCCTTTGGAACAACTGACAGATCAGGTCTCCTTAACCCATCTAATTCTTGGCTGTGAGTTTCCAATAGTGAGTGCTGATAATATATAACAAACGAAGCAAGCACAGAGTGATTTTTCTTTCTCCTCCCCCCACTGTCTGATATACCATTAGGTGATTCCTGAGCCAGAGGCTGCTTCTTGACGTGACGTTTAACAGCCACCGACAGAGCTATCCCTCATTAGTTCGTGTAGTCCATTCTGTAATTGTTCATACTTAGGCCTGTACAGCATCACCCAGCGTTGAGTTCCATTGTGTATTACTACAGAAAAGTACTTTTGCTTATTTGTTCTAGACTTGCTGCCTCATTGTTTCATTGTGTTCGCCCTTTCATTCTAAGCTCACATCAAATTGTTGTTGCTAGCTTCACCTTTTTTTAAGGTTCTTTTTGAAGTCTAAGTAGCCTGAACTGAGTGAAGAAAGACAGGAGAGGTTGTTTAATGAATTTGTATTCTTTTCATTACGGTTTCTGTCAGCACTTTCTGAAGAGTAAAACAACTGGTGTTCTTACTGCAGCTGAAGATAAAGCAGGTGTTTTCACTGAGGCGTTACTTTGTCCCAGGAGTTTAGATTCACAGCACCTGATGGTCTCCATCCAGGTGAGGAGAAAGAGGGAGGCAGTACAAGTGAGTTGGTGTTTTTACAGTGGGAGAGGAGGAACACAGAGGAGGTCTGGCTTTGCTATGGGTGGGAAGTAGGTGCTTGCCTACACATTTATCTTCTCCCTGCAAGTCTACATTTGGCTAACTCTTATCTCTGACAGCATCTGAATCCCTAGGTGCCTAGAGAGTCTGATGCTGGGAAATTGCAGCCTGAGACTGAGAAGTGGGTAGTCACGGATGGGGTTCTCAGTCTTGGTGGTAACAGTATAACACAACATGTAATTTCTAAATGCAGCTAGAAGGAAAAAATTATTTCCCGTAAGAATACTGGTGTCCTTGTACTCCAGTACAGTCTTTCACTGGTCCATGGTATTTCTTCATCCTCCTAAGTATTTGTCTAACGTGTCTTGAGTTGCCACCAAGTCAGTTCAAGCTGTTACTTCCGCTTTTCCCCTGCCTGCATTTACCAGTCAGAGAAAACAGTGCTGCTTAGCTTCCTCCGTGAATCCAAAACTATTCTGTAGCAAGCGCATGCAGCTTTTGCAGCACCTGGGATTATGGCTTGAGACCAATCAGCTTCTTCTCATAAAGTGTCAGTGTTTGAGATGAAACAGGGCAACACAGCATAACTTCTTGGATCTAACCCAAGGGCTGTATGATCAGTCTGTGGTAACATCCCTGCCATCTTTCCTGTGATAATGCTCCTTGCACAGCCCACACCTGTGGGAGGGACTATTCCTCAATAGTGCCAACCAGAGATGGAGAAGGGCAATTGTCTGAATGATAACGGCTAACAGAAGAACTTTGCCTTTCCTGGCTCACAGACAAAATATAGAAGACTCCAAACAGAACTCCTCCCCTGGGTACAGGGCACTAAACGTCAGCTCAAGCAGCATGCCTGGCATTTAATGAGATCCAGTTCCTCCGATAGGAGTGAGATATTTTGCTGACATCATGATGTAGTTGTCATGGTTACAAAAGGACCAGCTGCTAAATACAAAGTATCGGAAAGATGAAAATGGAGAAAATCAATGTCCAAGCAGAAAAGACACAGAGTAGATAAGATGATTTGGAGGTCAGGCAGAAATAAAGGGAATGGGGACAGCAACTAGGGAATTAAGCAGGAAATAGAAGCAAGAGGAAAGAAAGTTCAAAGGTAGATATCCAGAGACGGGTGATTCAGGAGCAGACCCCATGGGAACTTGACATGCTTATGTTTGTAATTAATGAAAAACCTTCAAAGAGAAGTCTGGAAACAATATTCCCTAGCAAAAGTCCCTTTTGGCTTATCCTCTTTGAAGCTTTGCACTTTATATCCTAGCACAGAATGAGCTGTGGAAGAGGAAGGTATGTTCTGATACTGAAGGGTGGACAGGACTTTTTCCCCGAAGATAATCCAGCTAGTGGTATAGGTGAAAAATAGAGCTGAGTATATGACGCAGGAAAGGAGATTCGCATAGAGCACTCCCAGCTGCGCGCCATCTCCTGTTGTTGACGTTTTGGCCAAGCTCCATTTGAAATCACCGTTTTCCCAAGATGTAGCCTCTATGTGCTGTGCCCTAGTTTTGAGGAGGTGAAGATTTAAATGGCCTTTTTTGTAGTTGGTGAAAGCTAATTCAACCTTTTGTTCTGATAAAAAGTAATGAAAAGAGTATCTGAGATAATAAAGTGAGCCTGATAGCCTGATGTGAATTAATATCATAGTGATTCCCTGAGCAGTGGGTTGGGATCTTCAATTAATTCCTGCAGCAGGATGGGAAATCAGGTTTCCATGGATACTGAGCCAGAAGCAGCACTGACACTCACAGGAAACGCAGGCTTAGTTTTGCTACAGCTTGCTTCCTAAGGAGGGTTCTCTCTCTCCCCCTGCCCCGAGCTCTCTAGTCTGCATTTTTAAAGGAAGAGACTCAAATGGACGTTTGAGAATGGGTGGAGGAAAAAAAATACTATCCCCTTACCTAGAAAATTGCGTACAAGAAATGCAAGAGATTTGCACAATTTTAAGCTACAATTAGGCATAAAACAGAGTATATTACCACTAGGGGAGGAAAAAGGCTGTAGCCTATTGAGCTTCTGACAATCACCGAGGATGACAGCAAGGCCTCTGGAAGGACAGATTTATAACCAAGGATGGAGTAAGAGCAGAGTACCTATTCTAGTGTGGGGCTGTAGGTGGTTTCAACGTAGCTGTTGTTCACCCAGGTGATTGCAGCAATGTGTATATTAGGACTCATGAAAGCAAACTGGAAAAAAAAGTGTTATATCTGCCAATTAAAAATATAATACAGAAAAGCCAAATTACAGTTCTTGCTCAGAAGTTAACTGCCAGACATAATGATAGGTGGTGGACTCTCATTAAAAATGTGTAAGATAAGTGAGAGGAAGAAAGCTATTTGGCAATTATGTGCATTTTTAAATCCGTTTTGATTCAAAGGTAGTATCTAGCACTGTATTTTTAACTGCTGTAGAATAGAAATTTGGGAAAACTGACCACCTTATTTACTCCATGTACCAGTCCATCACATACAGGATGAACACTGGTAATATCCACAAAGAAAGGCAGTGTAAATGGGAATGTTTCTGAACAATACAGTCTTCAATACATGATCTGTGACCTGTTGCTCCGACTCAAGAAATCCGTAAAACATGTATTCTTATCGCTCTTAATTTAAACTCCCATTAACCTCTCATACTGACTTATTTAAAACGGTATTTATACATCCTGGCCAGCTCCATAGACAAACACAGCAAAATAAAAAACATATTTGTTTTGGGAAGAGCCAAAAATGAAGAAAAAATGCTATTTTTAGGAATTGAAAGCAACTATTCTCTAAGTGACAGGCTTAATCTCTTAGGAAATGCATCCAGGAACCTTAAATGGATTAAAAAATTATTCCTCCTCTTCACTTTTTAGATATTACAAAAAAGACATAGTACTCCGGTATGGTTAAGACAATTACTAGCTGGGCCGTGTGCTCGGCACAGCTCTGTGGCTGCCCACACTTCAGCGTTGCTAGCTTGCTCCTCGGTGTTCTTTGGGTCCGGGCGCAGGTCAGGCGAGTCAAGCAGCCCAGGGACTGGTCTCTGTACCGCTCTGCACAAAGCCATCTTGTTTTCCTTCAGAGGGAGAGCAGAGGGTGGGGGCGGAAGGAGCATGTGCACATAGCGAGTGCCGTGCCACCCGCGCTCCGGAGCGAAGAGGGGCCTTGGCCTGCTTTATCTGCCAGCGTGACTGGGGCTGTTGCGGTCACTGCACGGTGTCCTGCGGTTTTCTGCTGCCCTTCGCCACCACAGACGGAGCAGGTTAGAGATCTGCCTTTGAATTGTTCATGTGCTTTGGCTATGTTCAGTCAACTAAAAAAAAATATATAGTGATATACTGTGGAGTATGTATGTGTGTGTGTGGTTACACCTACAACGCTTGAGCATGTGCTAGCGTGATATAGGAAGCTGACTAAGGGAACAGAAAAGACACCTGTGCACAAGTATAAGCAAGAGACCATTTTCAAACACAAGCGCGTGTGGGAGTGGGCTGGGGCTGGGGCTGGGGGTTGCTGTTGTGAAGTGGAAGCCAATTACTTGCCTGTGCAGAAGGAGGTGGAATCTCCCTTCAGCACTGTGATTTGGTTATCAGCCAACGTCACCCAAGAAGGAACTCCCACCTCCTGAATTCTTGTTACAGGCTAGAGAGAACATGAGATAGATTGCTGTAATAACACAATCATTTTTTCAAGCTACTTCCTATCCAGCACTGCAGTGAGAGTGGAAAAAAAAACCCCGTGGGGTTGGAGAATTGTGAGACAAATCATCGGAACAATAAGCCGCCATCCTTGCTGAACATCCTGAGTACACAGCAGTGAATTGGTTTTGTTCTGTTAGGGAACCATCATAGCAAGAGGGAGAGTATTCTGCATAGATATTGCAGCTTAAGCAGAAAAGCATTATATTTAAGAGCTCATAGGTATTTCCATGATGAATTCTGAGTGTTTTGCTGTCTAACTCCCAAACCTTCTGCTGTCAGGCTGGTTTGCCTCTGTGCTCTTGTGATATCTGGTAAATAAACACAACTCGTAGCACTGCTTGTGCTACAGAAAGTAGAAAATGTCATTTAAAACTGCATTGTCAAATCACTAAATTTGCTGACTGGAGTACTGAAGCTCATAGAAGAACAAGATTGGGCCTGCTCTTCTTTTGTTGTCCCTTTCACTTCAGGCTACAAATTCTTATTGCCCATGTGCTGCCGTTTCCCAGAGACGCTTGCCTTAGTGCAAAAGAGAAACAGTCCACAGATAGCACTTAGTTAAAACCACCAACTAAAGTAGGGTCTTATGTTAATTAAGCCCTTCTTAAGCAATATAAGTAGTCAGGTCTTCTGTCTTACAGCTTTGCGTCTTGGCTGAATCGCGGTACTTCAATATTTGCATGACAGTAATTATCCTCATGCAACTCCCCTTTGCCTTTCTGTTACGTTATTTGAAAATAAATGCTGCAAACTTGCCTCATACGGGCTGTGATTTAGAAAAGCACTCAAGTGCATACTTCAGTCTGAGCATGTGAATTGATATACTGTTAGCCCATGCCCTGAAGATGTCAGAAAGCAAAAAACACGGTATGACTAATTTTATACCTAAAATTACACACATCTAAGGATTCTGCTGTATTGGGATCCCACTTTCCAAATGTGGCAATACAACGCAGGATTTTTGAAAAGAACATGTAATTAGGTAGGTTTATAACAGTGCTTGGCTACACAACAACGTAGATAGGATAGGATTAAGCTCATCTACCTTTGGACAGATGCAGTCTAGGCGTGCAGTTGGAACCGTTCACTAGGGCCTTGCTCACGGTGACAGACAGGCGTCGCTGGGGGCACCTCAGCCCCTGGCAACAGGGGGTGCCCGCACCTAGCAGCACATCAGACTTGCTTCTTACTCAGCTGTTCGTGAAGTTTCTAAAAGTTCAGTCCTAAGCAGCTGGCAAAATAATTATGTCTTCACCTTTGCTGCTAACAGCTGAATTTATGAATAAGTAAGGCCACGTTTTCTTGTTTGTCTAATAATTTTGTGAAATATTCATGCCTATGTTTTCACACCAACCCATTTTTAATAGGTGGTTAGACTATTATGTTTTGATTACAGTCTTAACAAGAAGGACCACCATTTTGCCCATCTACCTAGTAAAGAGATCTGTAAAGCTGTTTGACTGCAGCTCTTTTTGGAGGGTGGCCTTAGCTTACTGCTTGGTTTTAGTCATTTCAGGTCTTTATTGAGCTTGTTAGCTTCCTGTTAAGCCAGATGAAAGCAATGCCTTCTACGATTAACTCCTGGGAAGGACCTTTAAGTTGCATTGGCTAGGTATCGGGGGGGGGGGTGGGGTGGGGGGTGGCGGGAGAGAAAAATACAGTAATTGTGAAGCAAAGTTGCAAATGTAAAATACTTATTATTCACTTCAAACATTCTGCTGTGGTCTACTGCACTTGCTCCAAAAGCTGACTATTCAAAAGGAGGTGTAAAAATCATCCTCGTTATTTCATTTATTTGTATTAGACTCGTATCTAGAAGCCATTGAACACGAAACACTTTCTGCATATCTTAAAACAAGATATTCAGCTATTGAATGGAACTAATAATGTGAAGGAACCGGGTTGAGAGGGAAATGATAAAGGCGATTCTTAGGATGACCAGATTCCTACCCTATATGTTTATCACAAACTGTGATTACCCAACACTTTATTTTGTTGTTGTACAACAGTAACAGCAACTACATAACCACGAGGTGATTTTCAGTGGCTGAAAGATGGTTTCTGCTCTGAGAAACATACAACTAAGAAATTACCAGCAGCTTCTAGTGACCATTGTGGCATTGTATTAATGATACTACTAAGAGGTCTGCAGAGAAAATATCCTAGGCTTTATTTTCAGTAACTTAAAACATCTTGACAGAAAATAAGTTTTTTGTGCCTGATGTTTCATAAAAGGTCATGTGGCTGTGTTTCATTTATCCAAATCATAATACAAATTCTACTTGTTTAACTGTAAAATCTTTATGTTCCTCCACCATGACCACTGAAAAATAAGATTTTTCAAAAACTTCTAATATTTTATGGATTTGGAACTTAGTATGATTTAAGTAAATAACTAAAGAGTGAGTTTCCCAAGTTTAAAAATCTTTCAGTTTACAAATAAAGACTGCAATTTAACTTAATAATGCAGTGCTGACCTGTCAAAGCAGCAAATTGTGAGGCTGAATAAATCACTCAACTGAACGAAATACCTCATGGCATTTTTTAAATAACTTGCTTAGGAAAAATTGTCTAAACTTTACCCTGTTTGGTGCTAGTGGCAGCTGCACTACTGGGGAAGGACATGTTTAAAATAGGCATCAGTTGACTAGCCAATGCTGCCATTACGGAAACAAATGTATTTCTTAGTTCTTTAAGTAGGGGACTAGGAAAAAAAGAAATAAGGAGGTGGAATTAATTCTGTATGTAGCATTAATGAGCTTGCTGTCGGATTGTGTGTTGAGTTTTAGACTCCAAACTTCAAAATGGGTGCTGAAAAATTGGAAAGGACATGGAGAAAAGCTGCGAGTGATTCAAAGACAAGATAACCTGCTATATTGTAAGATGCTTATGTAGTTATAGCTAAGGGATGGTTTGAAAGCCACCTCCAAGGCACTTCTAAAGGAAAGAGGACTTTGGGAACAGATGGTTTATTACTCCAGCAAAAGACGTAGTGATACTGATTAGCTGAAAGCTGACTCTAGAACAATTGAGACTACCGAAGCGCTGAAAATTTTTAAATATTGAGATTGTTTGTTTAGAGAAGGGATGTATTCTCCAGCATTAGAAGTCTTGGGAATTGCTGTTCTTCTGAAACGTATGCTATTGTTTTAATGGCCTTTGTGGGCTTCACAGCTGACCTTGTTTGGTGATATTCTTTGCCTTTCGTTATGAGGAGCAGAAAGGGGAGGGGTGACTAGTGTCAGAAAAGATGGCCACAGAGTGATCCTTCTGATCCTTCTGAGCTCAGTGGCGTGGCCTAGAATTTAACTTTACATGATTGAACTTAGTTCTTTATCATTTAAGATGCTCTGACTCAGCCAGATAAGAAGAGACGCAACTAATGTTTTCTCTGGGGCTTCCCACTCTTTTCTAAATATTTTTAAAGCAACTATTAGTAGCTATGAGTATCAGGAGATTAAGGGTTGGGGGTTTTTTTGTCCCTCCTCTAATCTGGAAAACCACTCCAACTTCTACTTTGGGCCATAAACCAACTCATCATTGAAGTCCAGTAAAATACCTCCCAAACATGCATGTTCACTTATAATTGCCTAGTGTGAGGGGGATTTTGTTCAAATCCCACTTGCCCAAAAAATAAAAGATTAAAAAAGAGAAGTAAACCTGTGGAAAGAGATGAGATCCTAAAACAGGTAACTCAACAGCAGAAGCAACTGCAACTGCCCGGGCTATAATTCATAGACTGGGAAACATTCAGGACACGGTGCCGCAGGGTTAGCAGGCACTGCTCCAGCAGTAGGTGTTGCCGCATCTCTCGGTACCAGTATGTCACCTGAGGGTATGCTGAGGGTGCGTGTTCACCGCTGAACTGGATAGCGTGTTCTGTGACACTGTAACTTTGCAAATCTGTGTCTGTTCAGTCACATGCTTTCAGGGGCTGCTGTGTGCATCAGTGAGCACAACCTCGTTGATCAGTAACGGGAAAAGGGAAACAGACTTTCAGTACTGTCATTGTGATGCCACAGTATAGTTCAGTGGTGTAGCAAAATAGGCTGTCAGAGAGTTTCCAGCTATCTCCTGTACATACCAGTGTGTGCATTGATGTGTGGTTTGGTGCTGCTGAAGGCTGAGGTGCCACCGCTAGTTCCTCACTCTTGCATACTTTGAAGAGCACTCTTCCTTCGATGGCGGGCTCCTTCTCTGGTCAGCTATGATTGAGTGTTCCAGCAGGCATCTCCTCTACTCACTTTGGTGATACACACATCCCCTCACATCCCCTTATCCCTACACAAAGCTTTTCTTTCAGCTAAGAGTTCTTCACTTCATCTCTTGCCACCTCCCCAGAAGGTGTTTCTACACTTCAATAACTGCTTATTTCCAAGCAGCACTTGGGGCATGGATGCTACTACAAAGTAGTCAGGAATATCATGTTTGGGGAACTCCAGGGTCGCAGCTATCCAAGAAAGTGCTTGTGGCCCTTCTGTTCCCAGTGCATCTGTACCTGACTTCATATACGGCAGCCTGAGAAGGAAAGAACTATTAGATTCCTGTTGGAAACAAGGCTTGAAACGACTTGTAAGAGGACCAAACAAGATGACAAATAAGAAAAGTGGCTAACAAAAGCCTTGTTTCTACAGTAATCTATTGTGATGCTTTTCATCTTATGTTCTGTCTGTTGGGCTGAGCATGCTGAATCTTTATGTCCTTCTAACTTACAGAAATATTTCCTGTGCCATACTGGCTGAGATACAATAAGAAACCACAAAACTTATTTTTGGTAGTGACGTGACAAAATAGAAAAAAAATTGTTGCGAAGAGCAAATTCTGTAAGAAAAAAATTACAATAATCTCAGCTGCATTTACACACATAGCTAAACAGGTTTTCTTTTGCACAATACAGATGCCTTGCTTTCTTAGCCTGTAAGGTCAGCACTAGTGGGGTGTGTGTAGCAAGGAGAAGCAGATGTTCAGAAGCTGCAGTTCAGATGTAATCTTAGGGAGATTTAGGTACTTACTCTGAGCCTGTAGAGAGGCAGAGAAGCACTGTGATATACACTTGTTGACTCTGTGGACAAGTAGGAGCACATTCAGATCTGGCATCACTGGGCACAGATTCTATTTTAATCATACGAGCATCATACCTACTGCTTGTGTGGCAAATTTTGTTGTAAGAATAGTCAATATTTACAGAATCACACATTGCTTAGGTTGGAAGGGACCTCTTGAGTCACCTAGTCCAACTCCCCCGCCCTGCTCAAGCAGGGTCAGGCACAGCAGCTTGCCCAGCACCACATCCAGCTGGGCTTTGAGGAGACTCCACAAACTCTCTGAGCAACCAGTTCGTGTTTGACCACCCTCACACTAAAAAAAGTCTTTTCTTGTGTTCAGGTTGAACTTCCCGGTTTTTCAGTTTGTACCCATTGCCTCTCGTCCTGTCAGTGGGCACTGCTGAGAAGAGTCTGGCTCCCTCTTCCTCACTCCCTCTCATCAGGTATTTATACACATTGATAAGATCTCCTCCCCACGCTCCCCCGAGCCTTCTCTTCTCCGGGCTGAACAGTCCCAGCTCTCTCAGCCACTCTTCATATGAAAGATGCTCCAGTCCCTTAATCATCTTTGTGGCCCTTCGCTGGACTTGCTCCAGTAAGCCCACGCCTTTCTTGTACCGGGGAGCCCAGAACTGGACACAGGACTCCAGGCGTGGCCTCTGCCAGTGCTGAGTAGAGGGGGAGGATCGCTTCCCTTGACCTGCCGACAACGCTCTTCCTAAGGCAGCCCAGGATGCTGCTGCCCTTCTTTGTCACAAGGATGCATTCTTGGCTCACAGTCACCTCCTTGTCCACTGGGACATCAAGGTCCTTCCAGGCAAAGCTACTTTCCAGCCAGCCGCCCCCCAGCATGTAGCACCCCCAGCCGGGTGTTATTCCTCCTGAGGTGTGGGACTTTACATTTTCCCTTGCTGAACATCACAAGATTCCTCTGGGTCCAGTTCTCCAGCCTGTCCAGGTCCCTCTGAATAGCAGCACAACCATCTGGTGTATCAGCCATTCCTCCCAGTTTTGCATCGTCTGTAAACTTGCTGAGGGTGCAGTCTATTAATGAAGAGGTTACCTTACTGAAGTCAAGGTAAACAACATCAACTGCTCTCCCCTCAGCCATCAAGCTAGTTACCTCATTATAAAAGGCTAGCAGGTTGGTTAAGTACGATTTCCCCTTCATAAATCCACACAGGCTATTCCAATCACCTTCTGGTCCTTCATGTGTTTGAAATTGCTTTCCAAGAGGATTTTCCCCATCACTTTTTCAGAGACCAAGGTGAAGCTGACTTGCCTGTAGTTCCCCGGCTGTTCCTTCTTGCCCCTCTTGAAGATGGAAGTGACATTTGCTCTCCTTCATTCTTCAGAAACCTCTCCTGATTGCCATCACCTTTGAAAGGTAATCAAGAGTGGCCTCTCGGTGACATCAGCCAGCTCCAGCTCCCTCAGTACTCACAGGTGCAGCCCATCAGGCCCCACGGTCTCAGGTACTTCCAGTTTAAGTGCTCTCTAACCTGGTCCTCCTCCGCCACAGGTAAATCTTCCTTGTTCCAGACTTTCCCTCTGGTCTCAAGGTTCCAACAAATAGCTCAGAGTGAATAGTCTCCTACTCAGATTAGTTTTTTAATAAACAAAGCCCGGCTTAAAAAAAAAAAAAAATTGTAAGAGAGACTCCTTGTGCCAGTGATTGTGGCCGACACCAGTGTGAATGACTTTACCCTGCTGCCAGAAACCCTCGGCTCTCTTTGTTCTCCAGAAGAATCCTGGTAGGCCTCTTGCTCCTTGCTTCACTGCAGAGGTGTTCAGCCTTTTCTTATAGAAAATACCTCTGGAAGGCTGCCAAGCAGTCCTCGCTGCCAAGCAGTCCTCCCTTATTTTTCACTTGCATACACACGTTGCCAGAAGCAGTGGGAAGCCACCAAGAACAGACACAGAGGGGCAGAGGACTTTCAGCTCGTTGTCAAAGTACATAAGGCATGCAGAATGGCTTTTTCTGGGGCTCGTTTTGTGTCTTAACATATTTACAGCCTCTCTGTCTCTACTCCATAGAAAATGAGAGGAGGCAGTTTAGGCTGAACAGCAGCCCCCCGATCACAGCACAGGAGCATGCACGTGGTTTCGAGGAATCACCGCTTTCCCAAGCATTTGCAGATGGCTCATTACACAGTCCATACCTCCTGCCCCACTGGACAGACCATCTGCAATGGGAGCACTTTCAGAATGGTACAGTGTTTATATTTGGAGTGCAAACATTTTGTGGAGTCCTGGAAACATGTTAGGCATGATTGCTATTGTTTTTTCTTCCATGACAAGAGGGAACCTTTACTTCCTCTCACTGTCCCAACCCATACCTGGTTCTCCCCTGTCTTGTATCCCTTGATTCTATCCCTTTTGCTAAAGTCACTGATTTGCTACGTCACAGGGACACTGCATTCCACCCACATCCCTCACTCCTCTGTCTCTGTGGGAAGTGTGCACTCAAAACACTGGCTGAACTCAACTCTGTGGTTTTACAATCCATAGATAGTTTGTTTGCAGGAAATGCTCTACAAAGCAATGAATCTAGACTATGCATCTACATAAAAGTGTGCTGTGAGAGTCCAGATGTCTTAGCAGGCTGAGTCTGGCCAATAGTTCATTCTGCTACATGTCTTGAGACGCTGCCAGATCTTAAATGGCTTAGGATTTTTATTTTTGGAGTCTACAGCATCGTCTGAGGGAGAGTCCTATATCCTGGCTGTTCCCGACACTTGTGCCTTGATCAGTACTGCTGGTTGCCAGCCTTCAGCAAGGTGAAGATGCTATGAGTAAATCCGAAATTTAGAAAAAGACAAGAGGACCTCCTGTGTAAACACAGGAGTGTGGCACAGTGTATCCAAGTTATCTTGAAAAGGGAGAATTACCATTCGCCAAGGGTTTATAGGGCCTGTGGATAGTTTGGGCCCTTGCCTACAAGCCTGTGCCAGCATAGCCCATCTTTCAGGAGCATGGGAGGATCTCTCAAGAGTCAATCAATATCTCCTGCCAAACACACCTGAGCCAGAGTAGCAAGATAGAGTTGCACTGCTGAAGTCAAAAGGGGTCATTGGGGCACATACAGGCAAACAAGACATGTACGGACAGAGACGCTGCATCAAGTTTGAGTTCCCCAAGGTAATATCAGTGTGACCTCTGCCACAGGCATCAGGCCACAGTTCTAAGTACAGGGGCATCATATGAAAGATTCATTGCCAATGAAATAGTGGGCTGTGCGATGTTAAGCACCTGGGTGCAAAGGAGGTGGGACATGGCTGTGCAGGTATCTGCTGTCTTGATAGCTTGGAGATAGCCTCTTGGTCACAGGAATAAGGTGTATGTGGCAGCTCCACAATGCTGAATGTGTTTCTGCCAAAAAAGTTTTTGGGCATAAGACAATAAAATTTTGTGTTGTGCACAACACAAAAAGGTCAGTCTATGTAGTTTCATGGTCTTTTCTAGTTCTGTGCTACGAACGTACAATGAAATTGCTCTTTCACAACACTTTTGTTTCTGTCACTAGCACCAGCCCAGCTTCCCCTACACAATACAAAGCCTACATCAGAGGCGACAGTTTCATCTGGGCAGTAGTTGTTAATGACAAAGTGCTGGGGTACGGTAACCTAGATAGTCCATCTAACTGAGCTAATCTAGAATAGCTCAGATTCAAGTAGGAGTTCCTGCCTATCGGTCTCCCTGAAAATCAGTCTCCTCTGCCATTAAAGCTATAAGGAATTTAAGCGTCACATGTCACATTTAAGTGTCATGATATTAGCTATCCCAGCTGAAATCCTGATGCAGACAACAAATGTCAAGAAAAGGCACCAATGCTCTTGCTTATTTTCTCGTTCCCTTGCTTCCAAAGAATACATCCAGTGGTTTTTTTACATCCCTTACATTGCATTCTGTTAATCTCTATAGTGCAGCTCATATTCATGTATAAAGTTTACATTTCTTATGTAAGTCCTACATAAAGATCTCTGGCCACTGGTACACACAGAGTCTGATTACAGAATCATAACAATCTGTCCAGTCTGGCTTTGAAATCAATGTTGGGTTTTGGGGTTTTTTGGTTGGGTTTTTTTTTTTCCTTTATTGTTTTTTTCCTCACTAATTCAAACTACAGAGCCAGGATTTGTTCAAAAGTAACTGTAATGTCTCTGAAAGTATGTTGTTTATTGTCCTACTGAGTAGTAAAATCCCTATGGTATTTTCTTTCATGTGAACAGCAATTCCATATATATGTTCATCCAGAGTGCTATGGTACAGATGTTGATGGTCTTGCTAGGCCTCGGTCTTCTTTGGCAAGACAGTATCTGCTTAAAATTTACATTTCCTCCCCACACACCACCCACCACCCCACCACCCCCCCCCGCAAATGAAATGTCAATCTAATGTCAGAAGCCTTCCTTAGCTTTCGTACACCGAGTCTGCCTGGCATCTTAAACAACCCTTAATCTCTAAAGATACATACATATACAGTAAATGGCATCAGTGATTTTTGTCCTGAAGAAGAATGTGAACACATGAAATTATTACTGCTGAAGGAGAACGAGTGCTTGTGTCACAGCAGGGGTGAGCTCCCAGCACTGGCAGCGGCAGCTCTTCTCTTTGCTCACTAATGGCACCTGTGGAACCTCACAGTTGTTACCTGCTTTGCCTTTCTTCCACTACTTACCCTCTACCTTTCTAATATTTCTCATATAATAATTCTGCAGGGACAATAGAGGACAGCCTTATATATGGTTAATCGTCTTACTCATCCTGATACCATAGGAGACCGAATGCCATTTGTCACAGGGCTGACAACGACCCAAGGTAAGCACTGGCTCTTAGCAACCTCCACCAAATTATCTAAACTGGAGATGAGAGTTTGCCAGAGCAGAGGTACTCCTAGGCACTAGGGGAAACGTCTGAATACTGCAAGTAGTGTATAGCAACTCTCTTTTGCAATGACACAACCTTTACAGGCTTTTGAAGTCTACCAAGTCATGCATCCCAAATGAACTCTTTTTAAAGGATTTGTTTAAATCAGAGCATGAAAGCCTGAGGCTAAAACCCTCGGCTGCCTTAGATTTCTGAGGAAAACCAGTGATGTCACCTTTCTGCTCATCTGTAATGTCTGAGATCAAGAAAAAAACAAACTCGCAACCTGATTCTTACACAACCCATGCTCTATTTAATTTTTGTCGCCCACGCCCAGATCCTGAAGGAATCCCAGGGAAGAGTTCCCTCTCGCGGTTAGACAACATGGCTGCAAAGGACGCGTGTAACGCCTGTCGGGCCTGCTCACAGAGCCAAGGGAGTCACGTACCGGAATGGGGTAAGAATTTTGCAGCAAACACGGGGACATCCATCTCGGTCACCAGAGCAAAGCCACGCATTCAAAAAGTGCTGACAAAAATCTGTTTCTCGCTAGTCCTCATAGGACTGAAAAGGCTGCTTAAATTGAAGTATTTTTTCATTTTAAATTATGAGTGCATTTGTATCTGTTCCCTCTGTGTCCCCATCTAAAAGCGATAGACTTTTATTGGAATGAACGTAACTGCACAGAAAGCAAAATTAATGATAAATAAGTTTAAAATATCCTAAAATGTCCTATGGTACAATACATAAAAATGTCACAGCTTTTTAAATCAGATGGCATGGTTCTGGGGGGGGTGAGAGGGAAGAAACAACTCTTAAAAAGCTGGAGTAGTCCCTCTTGTTTCTAACTCTTCAGGCTTATAGAATATTACAACATAATAACTAGAGAATAATAAAACTTTTTAAAGGGATATCTATGTAAACTTGTTTTACAGTCTGGAATATTAAAAACAGGACCCAGGGGAAATAGAGGAGGGAACAGAATGAGGTAATTGGAGGTTTGGGATAAAGACAATCGAAGGCATGTGTATTGGAACAACTAGTGAGAGACCTAGAGAAATGATGATTGCTGCTGTTATTGTTACATATCCAGGCAAAACTAACATCTCTGAAAGAAAATGACTGACTTTTGCCACAAGTCAATGGGCATTCCAGACACATGGAAACTATGTTTGGGGATAAAGTGAAAAGTGCATCTAATTAAAACAAAATTTATATTAGAACACTGGATGAATTACAAAGATAGGGAAGTGATTAACTTTTCTTGCATTCAGAGCTGAACTCAGTTATATCCAGTGCCAACAGTAACAGCGACCGCTTTGCTTTTAGTCGCAGTACAGGTTGGCAAGACCTGGAAGTAAGCTGCAGTCATGAAAGCAGCAGTTATGAAAAATAACTGAGAGACAAAGCTGTAATCGTGTGGAAACATATTTTGCAAATTTTGCACCATGATGTTTTTACTAGCACAATAAGACAACAAAGTAGTTTCAATGAAAAAAAACAGTTAAAAACATTGAAAGTTACACTGGAGCTGAATATAAAATAGTTTGTATCAGCTTCTGCTAAGAAAGCAAGCAAAACAAAACCCAGGATTCATCTCAGCTAATTTTTAACCATCAAAAAGATTACATATGGATGCAGAAAAAATTATGCAGAATCTTTCTGTAGTCATCTGCGAGACACGTCTACAGAGAGGGATCCAGCTCATTCAGGGCGGCTATATAAATGAGGTAGGGTGAATTGGCTTCTGCAGGTCCTGCCTGACTCCACTGACAATAGCGAGAACCTCGAATACTGACTTACTCCAGATGTCTGATTTTCAGCCAGATAAACTCAGATCATGTGACCCCCCTGCACTTTCTGTTCACCTTCTAGTAGAATAAACAAACAAGCTTTTTTTTTTCTTCTTTTTTCCCCTCAGTCAGGCACAAGATGAACCAATCTTGAAATTCCTTAATAATAGAACTGACTAAGCACAGCTATCTGCTGAACTGTAATTTTCTTCCTAATTTCAGTTCTGTATACCATGTTTAATGGAAATGTTCTTCCTGTATCTTAAGAGTGCTAAGCTGACAAGTACCGCTCATTCAGGAAGAGCAATGTAGGTAAAAGAGCTGGATCCCAAAGTGTTCAGCCTATCAAAGAAAGTAAGTGCTACCAGTTACTTGCTGTAGCATGACCAGCAACTGATGTGAATGATCTCGAATGCCTATGGATTAGTGTGGTATGCAGTAAAGACTAGGGCAAGGTAACCACAGTACCGAGGTCTACTACAGGCAACTATGTCAAACAAAAAGGAATAAATTGTTCTTTAATCTCATACCTGTAGCGAATGGAAATTTGTGTAATCATGCAGAGGTACAGCTCTGATCTGAACACGGGGCCGTGCAGTCGTGTAGGTGCTGTGCATCATATTGCAACGGGCATTTTGCTTGAGGTAGCGCTTGTAGACACAAAGGTCACAGCTCACTTTGTCTCTCTGCTAAATCCACATCTGGTATTATCACTGTGCCAAATTCAGGAGGTCTCATGCTGCTAATACTTAAAACTACTAAAATTTAAAGGTGTAACTGTTGGGGGGGGTGGGGTGGTTTGGTTTGGTTTTTTTTAAGATAATGTACTCCATAGGTGAATGGCCTTGGTGTGCCAAGGGGAGACAAGTAATTTACCTGCAGGATTTGGACTTCCATGGTTACTTTAGGGATCACGACCTGATTACAGGTAGTATGAGCAAGCAGAAATCAGATATATTGAGCAATATGACTGGAGCCTCAAAAAACAGGAATAATTTCCTGGCACTGAAGAAAATAGTTACCAGCTACCAAAAAGTAATCAATGATATAAAAGGACTACTGTGGCTAAAAGCTCATCCCACTTAAGAAATGAAATGAAATTACTAATAAGAATAACAATAAAAAGAGAAAGGACACATTTCTGTTACAACTAGACAAACAAACTCTGTGGCTGGAGAGTGACTTAGGAAGATGTTTAAATACACCAATGCAAAATACATCCTAACCGTGGGATGGGTCCATCACTAGCTGAAGCTAATAAATACAATGCAGAAAGGCATAAAAGCCCAATGAATATGTTTGCTGTCAATTTGCAAAGAAGCAGGTTGAAGCTGTTTCTCAAAGCATGATGTAGTGCTTTCTAGACTATTAGGAGGTAGGAAAGATGATAGAAAACATCTATTATGAATAGGTATTTTTAAGCAAACTGTCACAGGTAACTTGTATGCATGCAGCTAATGCATACGCTGATATGATACATTCCAGAGCAAAAGAGAGAAAAAGTGTCTGAACAAATACGTAGAAAAAAATTGAGCCTGTCAATAAATTTTGTTATTAACTGGGGAATTTTAATCTGTCAAATTGGCTGATGCCACTGCCACAGCAGTATTCATGTAACTATATTATCAATAATTTCTTGTTTAAGTGCGGAAAAGAAATGCTGCTGAAAAAAATTATCTAAGAATCAGAAAATAGAAAAGAACACTAGTGTTACAACATCAAAGTAAAAAACAAAAAGGAGAAATCTACTAGTGTAGATTTTTTGTACTCTTCCATAAACTTGAAGCAGAGACTGGCATGTTCTGGTGACTTGAGACGGGTCGTTTATTCATGAAGCTTAATACCCCATTCTCTCTTCTCTTTCCCTCACCCCATAGCATTCTTCACTCTGTGTCCTTGGAATAGCATTCCTCTCACTGAAATGTATTAAGACACAACAAGTACATTTGATGACGATGGACTTCCAAGGAGACCCAGAGTATCGCATGTGTTTATTCATCAGACAATCACAACCAAAACTATTAAACTTTCAAATAAAATTGCGACTGATCCAGTGGCGAAGTCTTACACTTCTGCACTTTCACTAGGAGCATTAAGTGAAGTGTTACAAATTCATTAAAATACTGCCATTTTGGAAAGATATTCTTTTTAAAATACTGATCTATAGTAGCAAATTCTTTGGACATTCAAATTACGCCACCTGGAAATCAAAACACAGACATTATCTTATTCTAATAGCTAGAGATTCCACTTACTGAAAGCTTTAATTCACAGCTTCCAGTCTGACCGCAACTCCCTTCAGTCTAACAAATGGCTGGCTGGATGAGCTAAACAGATCTTGGTTTTCAGTAGTAAAAATCTAACTCTCTAATGCAGTTCCTACAGACCTAATGTTGTATTCAGAAAAACAAAATGGAACACAGAACGTGTTCAGATCACTAGCAGACACTGTCTGTCCCAGCGCATGAAGGACAACAGGTGATTTCCTAGCTCAGTGTCCAGGCTGTAAGTCATCTGTGCGTATCGCTGCCTCTCCAGTACTTCACTGAAGCCAGGAAGCCTCACCAGAGTGGTGGAGGACACGTTGCAAAACAGTCGTTATTACTGTAATTTATGTGCAGCTCAAGCCAGTTACGCTGCTGTGTCTGCAACTCTGAAGCAGGTCTCTTGCTTTTCTTATATGAATTGTTAAATTAGAATTATGTTGATAAAAACTAAGGTAACTGAAAAGCAAGCAAGCAATAGATTTTCTGTCTCTGTGATTTCAGATTTTGGGGGAAAAACAAAAAAAAGCTTTTCTGAATTATGTACTTCAGCTAAAAAGAAATATCGGGCCTAACATACGCAGGGTATATGACTGAAATTCTCTGGGAATCAGGCACTAGTTGAAATAAAGTTCCTTCTGGTCTTGAAAGAGAAGGGAAAGAAGAAAAGAGGGGAAAGGAGGATGCCATGGCTTTTGCAATGTCTGTAAGATGCTCAGGAGCCAGAACAACTATGGTGTTTGTAGAAAAAGTCAAACTGTGGTTCCAAGCTGTGACAGGCTGGTGGAAATCAGAGACTAGCTGTAATCATTACGTATGGGACTTCTCAAAACCTGTAGCAGATATTTGTTAAAAGACAAAAAGCGCCGAGTCACATTTTCAAAACAGAGCTTTGGCCTAGTGCACTGACACTTGAAACCCAGTATGGTTTCCTTCCATAAAGAGTGAGTACCAGAGGACAGACGTGTATTAGCTGCCACCGAGTAGGACAGGCTGCAGGTAAGCCAGAGCTTTCTACATTTTTCCTGGAGGCGTTGTGTGGCTGCAACCCGTAACCGACTTTAGGGTGGAAACGCATCAGTGTGGGAGGCACTACACAGCGTTACTGACAAGGCACTGCCCCAAACAGAGCAACCCGGTCAAAGCAGTGTACGACAGAGGTTTAAATCTTCTGTAGCAGCGGGCAGACGGAGCCCTGCCGTTGCGCGCAACTTGAATACAAACCACGAAGGCGGCAGAGCCTACTCCTGTCATTTATACAGCTGCCTGCCCGCGGCAAAAGAGGCCTGCCAGGCGCCCGGGGCGTGCGGCCCGGCTTTGCGCCGGGATTCCCGCGGGGAAGGCCAGCCCGGCAGCCGGCCGCGAGGCGCGGGGGCTGCGAGGCCTGCGCGCCCCTGCCCGCAGGCGGGCGATGCCCGGAGCGACCGCCTGCGAGCGGGGCCGGCCAGAAGACCGCCCCGTAGACCGGGACAAAGGCGCTCCTCGCTCCCCCCATCTCTGCAGCGCAGGGAGCGCCGGCCGCGGCAGAGCACGGAGCCGCGGGCGGGCCGGAGCCCCGGCTAGCTCCGCGCCGCAGCCGAGCAGGGGCGGCCGTGCGCGGCGGGGCTCCAGGCCCGGCTCGACCGGGTCGCGCCCGCCGGAGCCCCCGGCACGGCCCGCGCAGGGCGCCGGTCCCCGGCCGCGGCGGGGCCTGCAGCGGCTGCTGCCGGCGCCGCCCACGGAGCCCCGCGCACTGCGGGGAAGCCCTCGCCGCGGCGGTCGCGCACGCGCACTGCGGCCGCACTGCGTCGCCGGTGCCGTCTGGCCCGGCGCCAGGGGAGCCCCGCGCCGCGGCGCGCCGGCAGCGGGGCCGCCCGGGCGGGGCGGGGCGGCGGCCGCGTCGAGCGCCTATTTATAGCGCGGGAGGCTCCCGCCGGCCCGGGAAGCGCTCTCCCGCGGCTCCGCTGTGTGCGCGCTGCCTCGGGCGGCCAGCCGGGGCTCCCGGGCCCTCCGTGCACAGCCCTCGGTTCCGTGCGGAGCCGGTGCTGGGAGCGGCCCGCCTCTGCGGGGGAGGGCAGGCGGGCAGGAGCCGGGGCCGCGTCAAGGGACGGCCCTCAGGGCGCAAGAGCAGGGTCCCGAGCGCTGCCGCTTTCCGTCGCGCCGAAGGCAATGGCGGCTGCGGCCCTGCGGTGCCCGGGGCTCTGGTTTTAGCAGTGCCCCGTTCTGCGTGAGGGAGGCGCCCGGCGCCTGGGTCTGCCCCGCTCTGGCGCTGCGGGCAGAGCTTCCCCCGCGACCGGCGGGAGCGGGCGGAGCAGGGCGCTCCCGGCAGGCCTCCGGAGTCCCGAGATTCCCCTTTTTCCGGGAGCAGGCAGCCCCCGCCCGGGGCGCGCTGCCAGCGCCCAGAGAACTCCTCCGCGCCGAGGCCCCTCGGCGGAGACGGGGGGAGGCGAGGAGCGCGAGCCGAGCAACCGGGGGGGGCGGGGGGGGGGGGTGGGGGGGCGGGAGCGCTCTCCGCGAGGCCGCGGCGGCGGCGTTGGAGGCTGCCGGGCGCTCCCCCAGACCCGTGCCGCCTGCCCGGGCAGCAGCCTGGCGCTCCCGGGGCTCCGCGCGCTCCCGCGGCCCGGGGGCGGGCGCGCGGCCCGACGGCGACCTGGCTCTCGCGCCCGGGCTCCCCGCGCCCCCCCCAGCCGGGGCCGGAATCGCCATATAAGGAGCGGGAAGCCTCCGCCGGAACCGAGACTTATAAGGGAGTTTCCTAATATGGAAAGTGTGGCGGGGGCTTCCGGCGGGCTGGCCGGGGCGGGCGGGGGCCGGGGACCCCGCGCCCCGCGGCCGACGGCGCTGCGGCAGCGCTGCGGCGGCGCTGCCCATGGCGGGGGACAGGCCCGCAACGGGCGCGGGGCTCCGAGCCCGGGGCGGGCGGGGCCCCCACGGCCCGGCTTTCCCCGGTGCCAGGCGCTGACGCCAGGCGGGGTCCTCCGGCCCGCATCCATATAAGGGCTTCCTGCTTTCCATATATGGCCATGTACGTCAGGGCCGGGGCGGGCTGCGGCCGGTGGGACCCGATATATAGAGGCGGCCCCGGGGCGGGCGGGGAGCCGAGCGCTTCCAGCGGGCAGAGCCGGGGGGAGCCCCGGGCGGGCGGGCGGGCAGGCAGGCGGGCAGGCGAGCACTCTCAGCTGGCAGCGCCGGGGCGACGGCGGCGCAGGGCACGCAGCAGGCGACGGCCGCCTCGCCGCAGCCGGCCCGTCCGCCGGGCCCGCGGCGGCGGCGCCACCACCCGTCCGAGCCCGAGCCCGGCGCCCTCATGGCCGCGGCCAAGGCAGAGATGCAGCTTCTGCCCCCGCTGCAGATCTCCGACCCCTTCGGCGCCTTCCCGCACTCGCCCCCCGCCATGGACACTCACTACCCCAAGCTGGAGGAGATGATGCTGCTCAGCGGCGGGGGCCCGCAGTTCCTCGCCCCCCCCGGGGCGCCCGAGAGCGCGGGCTTCGGCGCTGCCGGGGAGCCCGGGGAGCAGCACTTCGAGCACCTGGCGGCAGGTAAGCGCGCCGGCCTCGCCCGGGCGGGCGGGGAAGTCCCGGTCCGCTGCGGGGGGGCAGCGGCGCCTGCGGGGGCTCCGCGCTGCAGCGGCGCCCCGGTCCCGGCGGCTGTGCGGGGGGATTCTCCCGCGTGCGTCAGCGGCTCCGGGCTAGCTGCTGCTGCTGGAGACCTGCCAGCGGCGCTGCAATATGTTACGCTCAATTATTAATTAACCAGAAGCAAGGATCTGGGGCTGCGCTGCGTGTGGATGGCTCGCGAGGCACTGCCAGCAGCTGCAGCGGCTGTTGGAAGTAATCGCTATTCCTCTCTTTTCAGACACTTTTCCCGAGATCTCCCTGAACAACGAGAAAACCCTGCCAGAAACCAGCTATCCCAACCAAACAACGCGACTGCCACCGATAACCTACACGGGGCGCTTCTCCCTAGAGCCGGCCCCCAACAGTAGCAACACCTTATGGCCAGAGCCTCTCTTCAGCCTGGTCAGCGGGCTGGTGGGCATGGCTAACGCACCTGCCACCTCTACGCCTTCTTCGTCATCACCATCCTCCTCCTCCTCGCAGAGCCCCCCTCTGAGCTGCTCTGTCCAAGCCAGCGAGAACAGTCCAATTTATTCAGCTGCACCAACTTTCCCCAATTCCAGCTCTGACATTTTCCCTGAACCGCAGACCCAGTCCTTTCCCAACCCTTCTGGAGCCCCCATCCAGTATCCACCTCCAGCTTATCCAACTGCTAAGACCAACTTTCAGGTGCCAATGATCCCGGATTACCTGTTCCCTCAGCAACAGGGTGAGCTCAGTCTTGTTCCGGCCGATCAGAAGCCCTTCCCAGCCCTTGAGACCAGAGCACAGCAGCCTTCCCTCACACCGCTGTCCACTATTAAGGCATTTGCTACTCAGACTGGCTCCCAAGAGTTGAAGACCCTCAACACTAACTATCAGTCCCAGCTGATCAAGCCCAGCAGGATGAGGAAATACCCAAACCGTCCCAGCAAGACCCCTCCTCACGAGCGACCCTATGCCTGCCCAGTGGAGTCTTGTGACCGGAGGTTTTCGCGGTCCGATGAGCTAACGCGGCACATCCGCATCCACACAGGACAGAAACCTTTCCAGTGCCGCATTTGCATGCGGAACTTCAGCAGGAGCGACCACTTGACTACGCACATCCGCACACACACAGGAGAGAAGCCATTTGCCTGTGATATTTGTGGCAGAAAGTTTGCCAGAAGTGATGAGAGGAAGAGACACACTAAAATCCACCTTAGGCAGAAGGACAAGAAAGTGGAAAAGGCAGCTCCGGTCTCAACTGCTTCCCCAGTTCCTGCCTACTCATCCTCTGTGACTACATCCTACCCTTCCTCCATCGCCACCACTTACCCCTCGCCAGTGCGCACAGTGTATTCCTCCCCTGCTCCCTCTTCCTTCCCCTCCCCTGCACACACCACGTTCCCATCTCCTTCTATAGCAACCACTTACCCCTCTGGCACTGCCACTTTTCAGACGCAAGTGGCCACCTCCTTCTCATCTCCAGGGGTCACCAACAATTTCAGCTCACAGGTGACCTCAGCACTTTCAGACATGACGTCAGCCTTTTCTCCAAGGACAATTGAGATTTGCTGAGATTATCTTCTGGAACAGGAGAATTCACCTTTTCCATTGGTACTATCAGACATGGAGTCTCCAGTTACTCCCCCAACACCATATGTTGCAAGGCTATTTAACTTTTCTTTAAACTTCAGCTGCCTGGAACAACTGCCGTTTAAGTTTTCCACCTCTGTTGAATGACTTAATTTGCATGGACTGTGGATATAAGTTCAGTATAATTTTCCCCGTAAACAATAGTCTTTTATTAGGAAGAAAGGACTTTTGATTAAGTATGTAGCTGATGTAAATTGTACATGTGCCATGGTTTTGCTTTCCTTTAGGTACTATTGATGTGAAAAATCTTTGCATATCCATATTGTATTATTTGGAGTTTGCAGGGCCATATTTTGTAAATGTTAATTCTATTTCAGTGACAATGCTGTAATGAGTTTCAAACTTCTTTGGGAACAGCACTTACTGTATTTGAGCATGTTAGAGTGATGCTATGTAAATATCACCCGATGAGACACTCACATGTGGCAGAAGTTTTGTTTTTAAAGTTACAAGTCTTGGTGCCTTTTTGTGAAGCCTTGCTGATGTCATGCATTTGTGTGAATGGATGCTTTGCATCTTGCCTTAAAGTGAAAGGGTTGTTACTCAAAGAATGTAAGGGAGAGCAGGGAACGGGTGGGGAGGGGAGCACGAGAAAGCCCTGGGGGATGGAATGTAAGCAAAAAAACCCCCCCACACCTCTCAAAGTCTATTTTTGTTACAAAAATGTAAATTTATATATATATATATATATATATATATTCAGGAGTTGGAATGTTGTAGTTACCTACTGAGTAGGCAGCAATTTTTGTATGTTATGAACATGCGGTTCATTATTTTGTGGTTTATTTTTACTTTGTAATTGTGTTTGTTAAAATGAAAGTGACTGTTTGGCTTCTAAACACATCGAATGCGCTTTCCTGCCAATGGGATATTTGGTGTACAATACCCTTCAGAAAAAAAATAAATAAAATATCAAATTGTGTGGACTTCCACTTTTTCCTTTAAGTTGCTACACAGGAAGACTGTGCTGCAGCAACCCTGACTCCTTGAGTGGCTAGGAAGTAACAAGTGCTGCTTCTCTCCTGGAGAAATACCCGCTTAAACAAAGGAGGACTTATATTGATCACTCCTAAGTCCAGTTGCTCACAAAGGCATGGATGGAACACACATGTCCTTGCATCAGGTGCATCACCCGCTCTTTTGAAGTAGCCGCCATTCCTGTTTTCTGATTTCTCCAGAAGCACGTCAGCTAATCTTAGGGAGAACAACAATTCTCCCAGTGCTGAAAATGAGGTTTGAAAATTAGAATCTCAACTGCGTGTTCATAGGTAGTCAGAAATCTTACTGGATGACAAGATAATAGAGCAGTTTCTAGGCTGGAAATACAATAAGCTCAGTCCAAATGGCTGGTTGACAGAAGGGAGCCCTGCTCAGCTGAGGGCTGTCACAAGTTCCTCCTTGACACAACGTAGGGCATATAAGTGCATGGGGCTGATAGCCTTTAGTACGGATGTTTCAGCATTTATAGGAGGAAAGCACTTCCTTACATGGTGGTTTGAAATACATTTCAGGGGGTATGTGAACTCTGCAGAGCGAATTCAGAGTAGTTTGCATCCATGAGAACTGGCGGTGCAGGCACAGAGGAGGGTTCTGGTGTCAGTCCTTTCAGGTGGGCCCTCTACAAATCACTAATGTTTAGGGTTGTGAGGAGCTGCGATGCAGATATAGGCCTTGACGAATGCAGCTGGCACAGTCTAAACTGGCAAGCAGTCTCTGTCGGACACAGCATGCCCTACTGCTTGCCAAAATTGACCCCACTGGCTTAGGAAGAGCAACGTGCTGAAGCCCCTGTGCTAGTCCTTCTTCTTGGGGATGCAGCCCACCGCTGGCAAATGGCAGCAATTCTGGAAGATACCTAAGAGCTGAGCAGCTGGTAAATCCCAGCCTGTCGTCCCTCAGGCGGGACTGTCCTCAGCGGGTTGGGACAAGCTGTGGGGAAGGGCCTGTGCTGCTTTGCCTCTGTGCTGGTTTGCGCGGGCAGTGCCAGGTGTGGTCTGCAAGCTGCTGACAGTGACTTTGCAGCTGGCACTGCTGGGCCTTTTCAGAGAAAAGCAGTAGCTCTTTTCAACCCAAGGGGCTCCAGCCTCCAGCCAAGGCAGGTTGACTGGGCAAGCTGAATATGTGGCTTCACACTGTCTGAGCATGTAACCCATGTCAGAAGCCACGGAAATCCACTTATGGGAGACGAGACAATGAAGAAGGGCCTTCAAATGTGATGCTTCAAAGAAGGAAGCAAGTAACATTATGTAAAGCTAACTACAAATTTTTTTCCCACCTCCGGTTCCCGAATTCAACAGCAAAATAAAGCGCTGGAGTCAGCCCAAGCCCATTCTGATCAGTGGGCACGGCTCTGTTCAGATGTTTAGAACAGAATATTTCAGTTGGAAGGGTCCTAGGGTCTACAGTGATCACCTACTCCAACTGCCTGACCACTTCAGGGCTGACCAAAAGTTAAAGTATGTTCTTAAGGACACTCTCCAAATGCCTCTTAAACACTGACAGGCTTGGTACAGCGACCAGCTCTCTAGGAAGCCCGTTCCAGGGTTCGACCACCCTCTCGGTAAAGAAACGTTTCCTAACGCAAAGTCTGAACATCCCCTGATGCAGCTTTGAACCATTCCCACGTGTCCTGTCCTGTCACTGGATCCCAGGGAGAGGAGACCAGCACCCTCTCCTCTCCACTTCCCCTCCTCAGGAAGCCATAGATGTTGCCATCTTTACAAGCTAGTCTCTGCTAACTCCTGGTCTAGCCTTCTGGAATTGTGATTGTGCTAAACACTGACCAAGTGGGCTCTCAAGCAATGCCTGATGAGCCTGAGGGTGCCCCAGGTTCTCCAGAGCATTTTGTACAGAAATGAGCAGTGATGGTAACTGCCACACCTAAAGAGGCAGCGAAGAAGATAGGTGCTCTTTGGTGCATCATGTGCAAAGCGGACTGAGTCAGGCAGTGTTGCAGGGCTATACGGGAATGAAGGCCAGAGCACCCGTTCCAGCAGCAGGGCACGTCTCTGAGGTCTGGCCAGCCACCTCTGCGCACAAGACTGGCCTGTGGGTGCCAAGGCAGCAGTGCAAGGGAGACGATGGGATCTGCAAGGCCCCTCTAGCTCAAAGAAACGCTGGTCCTACTTGCCCCATGCTTTCTCCACTTTGGGATGATAGATCCTTTCAAGTTGTGGAGGCCTCCAGAAATCCACCCTAACCCTCTCCCCCGCTGCCCGGTCACCTCCTTAGGCCTTCTTTTGAGGGTGCTGCAGTCTCCTTTTAAATGGAAGAATTCTGGCCTCCCAGAGCTGTGGGCATTGATCATAGGCAGTCCACAGGTAGCAGATCCCGCTGCAGGGATGGTCAGAGGCACTGAACCAGGGACGTAGGGTTACCGTTGGCCCCATGTTAACCCTGACTCCAAAAGCAGCACAGCTGAGTGCAAGCCAGCAGCATTCTGAGGGGAGGGCTCAGCACCAGGGCACTGTGGCTTGCCTGTAACGGCCTGCAAGCTGGCAAATGGCACTTCCCGTCCAGCCGGGGAGTCCCTTGTCTGCATTGCATCTCATTGCAGGAAGCTCCTCAGTACCATGGAGCCTCTGGCTTGGAAAAAAACCCCCAAAATAATATTTGTAAAAACTGTTGACATATGCCAACCAGGGCCACTTTCATGCAGATATCCTTCGATGTAACTTCCTAGAAAGTGCTCATAATTTAAGCTTTAGCATTTGGTCTAAATTGCAGAGACTTGTGCTTTGCATTTGCCGAGCCTGTTTATAACATAAAGGAAAGAAAATGCACGGGGTCTTTTGCTCCTACTCTTTCCATGGCCTTCGTCCCATAAAATCAAAGCAGATTCCAGGGTTGAGAAAGCATTGACCGTACGTTTTCCGCAAGATCGCCTTGTTTGCTGTTGGTCTGAACACGACAGGGTTTCTGATTCTTAAGTTTGCTCCTGGCCTAACTGGGAGGGTGAGTCGGTCTCAGGAAGGGTGTTCCCAGGGAAACAGCAGGTGTTGCCCTCGGCGGGGAAACCCCTCAGCCTTCCTGGCAGACAAGGCCCGGAGCCTCGCAGGAAGTGCGGCGGGGGGAAGCGAAGGCCTCTCGCTTTTCCAGTCACCGGCGGGAGATCCATTCGCCTGAACTAAACCTCAGCTGTTTGTGATTTGAAGCCTAGCTTCAGACCCGACCGCTGGCGACAGGAAAGGCCGTGCGTCACCGCTGGCGGTAGCCCAGCTGGCCTCGGGGGGCACGGCGGGGACACGCCGCTGCGCCCGCGGCACCGCGCCAGTGCCGGGAGCGCGCCGGCGGGCGGGGCCCCGTCACGCGGCCGCGGGGCGGCCAGGGCCGAGCGGAAACGCCGCTCCCGCGGCGGCCGGAAGCGTGCCGACCTTATTTGGCGTTTCCTCCGCGCCTTTTATGGCACTTCCGAGGCCCAAAAAAGGCGTTTCCTGCTCACGCATTCCCGGGGCTGCGCCGCGGAGCTGTCGGGAGCCCGCCGCAGAGCTGAGCCCTCCCCTCCCCTCCCCTCCCCTCCCCTCCCCTCCCCTCCCCTCCCCTCCTCTCCTCTCCTCGGGGCGCCCTGGCGGGCCCCTCGCTGGGGCCGGGCACGGGCCCCGCACTAGCCACGGGCGGCCCGGCTGGAGGCTCCGGGCAAGGGAAGCCTCCGCTCCGCCCAGGGCCGAGCGGCGGGCCTGGGGCCTGCGGACGCCCGCTCGCGGCGCGGCCCCGGCAGCCGCGGCTGGGCGCTGCCGGCCGAGTGAGTGCCTGCGCGGCCAAGGACGGCTGGAGGGCAGGCGGGCCGCGAGCGCTTCCTCGCTGCTGGTCGCTGTTGCGGTGTCTGTAACGGGGGCTGAGCCGCTCTGTCCACACGCCTCGACATAGGTAGGACGCAGTTCAAGCTGGGGAGCGCTGACGAGGCCAGTGCCCGTGTCCACTCAGGCTCTTCCTGTGCAGAGCCTTTCCGTAAGCTGCTGTTCACTGGGGAAGTGTGGACGGTCCGTGCCTAGGCGGCTGTTCTGTGCTTTAATTACGCTAGAAAAACTGACTCTTCATTTTTCTTTCCCTTTAGAAATAAGGAGACAAAAATTAGCTCGGGTGTACTTAAAGAGCCCTGTGATATGCCGTGTGGCCTGTTGCATTGTGTCCTGTTGTGTTCTGGAAATGCTACTGGAGAATCCATATAAAACTGGCAAAATGCAACTGGTAAAACTATTTCGGTTGTGACTGTGAATTGCTCTTACCAAGTATGTCACGGGCCCTGGCTGACTGAAGAGATGAGACTTAACGAGGAGAATAGAGAGCTCTAGGCAGAGACTTTGGAGTGAAGAGGTACGTGATCATGGGCCTTTCTTCCCCCTGGGGCTTTCACTGGTACGTGTCTGGACCACAGGGACTGATTTTGTGCATCTGAGCAAGACCTCAAGTAACCCCAAGAAAAAGAACTCTGTAGACACTAAACTGGTAGCTGGGGGTTCCTTTCAAAATTTTTCTATTTGTGGCGCAGTAGGCTCTAGAATTCTCAAGAGTTATGAGTGGAGATAATGTATTTATGAACAGGGCTAGGCTGTGTGATTCTTGAGCTAAACATTCCATGTTTTTACCTATGTACATTATTTGAATGTAGCCCTAATAAGTACTAGTTAGACCTAGAAGGAAGGTTGCATGTTTTAAAGTGCACTGAGACGCTAGGGTGAAATAGGAGCTATAGCTAAAGAACAAGAACTTTTAAAATAGTTAAGTTGTTCTGCTATAATCAAAGTGACTTTGTTTTTAAAAATCCAGCCTTGACTGGTATACTTTAATGATTTATGGTCTTGACTTGATCAATGAAACTCTCTCATCTTAAATAACAGAGGCTGATGCTTATACATAGTGTCTAGCACTTTGCAGGCTTCAATTTCTGATCATTCTTTGGCACTGCCATAATGAAAATGATGGATGGTTAGGCAGAAGTATTTTCAACATGCACACTTCATAGGCTTACTTTTTTGTTTTGTGAGCTTTTCCTACTACTTTTTTGTATCTCCAAACACAGATGATGATACACAATGACACTACCAGTAAAAATGTCAATAGCTAAAAGTTCTGCTATCCAGTGTCCTTTGTAAGGTTGATCTGAGTAATATGACCTCTGTTATCCCAACTAATATGATAGCGGAATTCCCCTGTAACAATAAAACTCTTGATCACAAATAGACTTGCGAACATCAGAGTTGGAGGGACAGGGAGACAGAAGTTTGATTTGACCTTTAAAAGGTGGTGAATGCCTTCAGCCTCTTGCAAAGATGCAGTTAAAACTTTTAAGCAGACTGAGCATTAGTTGTTATCTGGCAGTGGCTGTTCTTCTATCTGACAAGTTTAGCTGGAGATGGCTTTAGAAGTTCTTGAAAACATGTTACATAATGAACATCTAAAATGTGTTTATCCCAATTGCTGCCTTCCTTTGACTGCACAGCTGTGGGTAGCCCTCGGGTTATCTACCTGAATGTGCCCAGTTGTCTACGAAGTCACCGAGCTGCCTGGTGCATTCCGACATGTGGCATTCTGCGGGCTGAGAGTGTGAACTGGAGCTATGCTTCCAGGTTTGGCTGCACGTACAGCAATTCTAGTCATGGCAGCCTTGGGAAACCCTCAAAATACTGAAAACGCACCTTAGTAAAACCTAGACATCAGTCAAAGAAGTGTGATTAAGTCCTGGAAAACGAACCCTCTGGAGTGAATTAGTTTAGTCTTACCACTTCTAATAGTTTTGACTACGTTTGTCTTTGGAATACCTGAAAGAACACTGGAGCATAAGGAAATGAAGGGACAGACTTGATGAGTAAATCAAATTTCCTAGAACAAAATGTCAACAGTGGTTCTTAGAATACTGCCTAAAAGGTTTCTTCCTAGTCAGCTGGAGAACTGGACTTGGAAATATCTTTACATAGAGTTGGAAATCTGACACAAAAGTTGAAGGAAATGTACAGCAGCAGCATTTTGATCTTTGAAGATACTTGTGATTAAAGGTCTCTGCCATGATTCTTAACTTCTGTTTGTGTAAATAAGCTTGAGAATTATAAGAAACTCCAGATGCATTCAAATGAACCGGAAAGCAGCTGTGAGGCATTTAATTTAATGGTAGAAGCTGTCCACACATCTCATGTTTTTCCTCAGGGAGGAGGACCTTTTGTGGATAAAACCAGGCCATCTGAGGTGTTGTAACTGTGGTTGTAATATGCCAGAGATCTCTGGGGTCATAAAGTGAACACATGATGACCTTTTTTAAAAAGCATGCCTGCATAAAAATACAGCAGTTAATAAGCAAGGAAACATTGATGATGTTTGTTAAAGGAACTGTCATACTCAATCAAAAGCAGCTCAGTCTCTGGTCCATTGTCCGAGGTAGCCCTGGAATATTGGTGATTGTGATTCTGGTGATTGTGACCTGCGGCCGATAAATTTCATGTGCTAGAGCCCACGTCTTTGCACATTTCATTTAACTTTGTCCAAGTGATTTATTAAGCTGTACAAAGTTTTAGCATTCACAATATCTGATGGAAAAGTGAATTTTAGCATATCCAGGTGCTGCATGAAGGGGGGGGGGGGGGGGGGGGAGGGGGTGTTTAAACTTGCTACTTCATAACTTCATTTGACGCCTCTTAAGATTTCTACTATAGAAGATGGTGAATAATGCCACTTGCAGGATAGCTACAAAACTCTGTCACTCCTTTCCCAGTTTGCTCTCTTTCTGGTTGGACAAGCAGGTGATCTGTAGCTCATATCATCCTTTTGTGTACCTTTTGTCATACTGCTCACACGTTTCTGAGAGGTAGAGGCCTGCACCATATACCATATTCAAGATGGAGAAACGATGTGGATTAATTGTGATATACATCCCCTCCCCCCCCCCCCCCCCCCAATGTTTTCTCTTCTTTTCCAAGTATTTCCAAACCTTCTATCTGGCTTTGGAGCAATGAGCTTTTAAACCTTTTAGTTATCAAGATATTTTTTGGGTCATAACAGTTCTCTCGGAGACCATCATACGATGTATAATGTTCAAACTTTGAACCCCCATCCCCTGTGCCTGTTTGGGTTTTTTTTTGCGTTATTCACACTGAAATTAATCTGCAGCTTTACTGTCTGTTCCCACAATATTGTTAGCTCCTGCAGCAACTCTATAGGGGCATTTTTTTTACTATGCAGAAGGACATTGTTGGAAATCTCTGTCCCCTCACTATCCACCTGACTTTTTCAAATCCTCCGTAAGTATGGTTTCCTAGGGCTAAGCAGACATCTCTGCATGAGTCTGCTGACAATTTTTGCCTGACTAGGAACTGACCATTTATTCCAGTTCTTTCAGCCTTTTAACGAGTTGCTTCTCTGGGGGAGAACTGTGTCTGTTGTCCCACGCAACATAGATTAAGAGCCTTTGGCGAGGGTCTGTACTGAACAGTTTCTGGAAATCCAAATACAGTACATCAGGTGAATTTCTCATGTCCACATGCTCATTGATTATTCCAAATAATTCTAAAGGATTTGTCAGGCCTGAATTTCCTTTACAAAAACTCTGCTGATGTTTTATCTACATTTACTACTTATTCATGTACCCACTAATTGTTCTAGCTAGCTTCTACTAGTATGCTTCTACTAGCATGCCTGGACTGGACATAGGATTTATAAGCCTGAAGCTTTCCGAAACCTTTATAAAAATTCATGTTTTGTATGGTACCATCCAGTCCCCTGGTACCGAGGTAGAACACCACAGCTATTATGCTTGTTATTTCATCCTCAAGTTGGGCATTTGAAGGGATACCATATGGTGTAATGACTTGTTATTAATTTTGATGGCTTAATCCTTTCTGTAATCTATCCTACAGATACTTCAGTTTAAAATACTCTGTAACGCAACTCCTGTAAAGGAAGTTTTTGGCACAGGAACTTTTCCAAGTTTGCGTGAGACAAAATGGGTGCAAAAATCACTTTTGGTGCCCTCCTTGTGTTTTGACCATCAGTTGGCCTTATGAACTCTCTGACAGTCTCATAGTCCCTGATACGGCTGAGAAAGGAGTCATCAGTTCTCTTCCTGTCTGCAAGTTGTTTTCCTCAAGCCATATTTCTGACCTGATCTGCCATATTGTGTTTTAATATGCAGTTTGTGACCACATCTGTTTTCTGCATTTCAGCATAACTTCCACTTTTTGAGGGACGTCGTTCTTCCCCTTTGTCAGAATAATTGTTTTGGATTGCTTCTTAGCCTTTCCTGACAGGCAATAAAGCACAATTGCTGATGTGATGCCTTTAAATAGTTTTCCTGTCACTAGAAAATATTTTTACTTTTCTAGCTGCACCACTACTTTCTCTTTATTTAAAAATAGTTTGTTAACTTCCTTTTTGTAACTATGCCCCATTGTAGTAGATGTCTGGATTTTGTTGCTCTTGCAAGGACGTTGAACTGTTCTTGTGTTTTGATGAATGCTGTTCTATGCTTTACTTGGGAAAATACGAAGGTTTGTGTGTATCATCCCAACCCATGTGCTTTTCAACACTTTTTGGCTTTTCTGTGATTCTTAGGTTAAACTATCCTGTGCCTTTTTTTTTTTTTTTTTTAAATTGTAAATGTCAGCATCCTGATTGCATGTGACATGATGAAGGGCGTGCCTCCTGTATAGGGTCCTTCTGTTTTTAAAGATTCCTGGAGTTCCTAGTGATTCTGAATCCCTCTTCCCTGCATGATTTTCTTCTAGCCATGCATGGTCACTCTGCATTTCTGGCCCTCTGTTTGGTAGTGAGGGCATAAAAACCCCCAAACAAACAAAAACCAACCAAACAAAAAAAAACCTGTCAGGGAGGCCTTAGCCAAAATATGAAATTGAAGACTAAGGCCCCCCTGACAGTTTTATCTTCTTCTTTTTAAACGGACTAAGCTTTCTTTCCAGAAGCTCTCCCCTTTTTTTTTTCCACCTGTTTGTATCCACGCAAATAAAGACTAATATAGCTTCCCTAGCATTTCCAAAAAGTCTGCCCAAACTTCTCCTCGGTTCCTGTTTTCTGCACTTGGCTGACAAGTCATAATCTTAGGTAGTCATATTGCTGATAATCAGATTGCGTGTCGCTACAGCCTACCTCTGTTTCCCTTATGATAGCATCCCTGCCCTCAGGTGTATCGTCAAGGACAAAGCCTTTGCCTCCTGAGGAGGATCTGCCCCAGAATCGTTCCCTGTCATCAGACTTGCGCTCTCTTACTGCAGGACTTTCTTCCTCTTTCACAGTACAGGTGTTGCCAGCTTAAGTTGCTGTCACCAAAGGTGTCATTGAACAGTCTCACAGAGTTCCTTGGCCTCAAGATCCAGACTTTTTCCATGAGGATCCTCCACTGCCTGTGTCCTGTGCCCCTGGAGCTGGTAATTCAACAACTGTTGGTGCAATGGATTTCAAATCCATTTGATTGATATGATTTGATGGAGGCGATACGGGGAGTTGTAATAACCATTTATTTCCCCATTGCACGGGTGTCTGTCTTGCATCAAAGTCATTTAGATGATCAAGCTATGATAATGGAAGTTTGTCAGCACAGCTAAAGTTTTGCCCATAATCATCGAAGAAAGTGGATGGGTTTATAAAATATATATAAAAATAATTTTAAAATCTGTGGGGTTTTTTTAAACAGACATTGGCTCCAGAAGAGAACAAAACTGGCTCTACGCAGAATGAGTAAAGTTAAGCTAGAAGAGAGATTCAAAACTGAATGCCTCCTCCAATTAGCTAGCTACACATTTTGCTGTTATGTTTCTTGATCTACCAGAGGATGTCTTTTGCTTAAACAGAATTTGACAGGGCGTAAATACATATAGGTTCCATTAGAACTATCAAACCACACAATATTCTTGCAAGTTGGGTTTTAAAAGCTCTTCTGTCTGAAGGAGCCAAATGCTCAGAAGCAGGGAGCATGCTTCCTTTTCTGAAGCAGGAATGCTGGACAGAAAGAAAGGTCTTCCAGAGTTTTTTTAGGGCTGCTTGTTACGCCTTTTCTCGTAGGGGCTATTGTGATTCTAGGAGAGGAGAAGGAAAGTCGCTCTAATGCATGCCATCTGTTCACAGGCTTGGAAGGCTGGCTACCTGACTGCAGTGACTGGCAGGACAGGAAGCGACAGGATTTTGCACTTTTCCTGTAGGACGGTGGTAGCTTATGATTGCTTTTGAGGGCAGGCATAGCCAAGTGGTAGTAGATTAAAGAATTATGCTCAAAGTTATTTTGTGCAGGCTTTAGAGATTTCTAATAATTTCTCAACTTTAGAGGAGCAGCTTGTGTCATACTCGTATAACCGAGCTGTTTGGCTTTCTCAGAGATGGCGCCAATAGGCTTTAGAGTCTAGTGTCCGTGTGCTGCCACCTTATGTTTAGAAACAAAACCAACTTGGATGTTCTTACTAGGAAATACCTATGTTAATAATGCTTAAGTGCCCTTGTAACTGTAGGTCTAGTCTTGAGTATGAAAACAATCATGTCAAGTTATGCAGTTTGTGTTCCTTTGCTTTCCTTTAGGAATCTGAGACTAAGGCTCTTGGTTGCTTTTTGGGTGGGTTGGTTGGTTTGGTCCTGTGCCCCCCCTCCCCCCCATTTGTGTGTGTGTTTTTCTTCCTCCTTCCCAATTCCTCCGTGAACTTGCAAGGAGTAGAAAGCTGTTTTGTTTCCTAGTTCAGGGTGCCTGAAAACAAATGCTGGCATGCATATCTTTGGAGCATAACATAAAGAGCATGACTTACCTCTAGAAGTTTATAACTTCTATTTTCTGACCCTGCTTTTCATGGTTCATTCCTGCTGTCAGTTGGCAACAGCCAGAAGGGCCAAGAATGCTCTGTGAAGCACTGTGTAAACTCCATACTTCTAGGTTCTTGTTTTAAGGAGTACTAACCAAGAAGCTTCCAGTATCTGGGAAAAGCACAAAGCAACCCTAAATAACCTTCACTGTGCATTGGGATCGGGGATGCCCATCTGTCTCCAGTGGGGCTAGGTAGGACAAAAAACTTGCTTTTATTCTCCCTTCATCTGCACATTTGTGTGCACCACCTGGGTGCATCTGAGAGAGTCAGAATTGTTCGGTGCCTCCTGGAACATTTGGCCTTATATAGGTCTTTTCAACACCCGAAAGAAGTCCAGTGGAAGAAACTTGGATCGGAAAGGCTGTCTTTAAACAAGAGTCTGCCTTCTGGCAGCAGTGAGGATACGTGAACAGACCTGGCACTCTCTGTGTATTTGGAAGCAGAATGGAACATTGACTGCTGAATTCCTATAAATTTTCTGAAAGGTGACAATCTAAGCCTTAGCTGGGTTTCTAAGTGCAATTTGAAGGACAAAACTGGAAAAAAGAGTGAGTTAAACACACCTATGATTGCAGATGGTCTCTCTGCAATGGGGGCCACCCCACCCCACTCCCTGCTTTTAAATTATTCCAGACATGAAACACTGTATGGTCATACCACATTTGCTGCAACTTCCTGTGGTGCATTGCCAGATGTTCTAGCTGTCCTGTAATGAAAGCTTATCCTGAATGATGGAATCCATTTTGTGGTAGAAGAGGACAAGCCTGCATAAGGCTTATGCACCACCTAAACTGTTACAAAGTGAAAATAGTGCTGCTGTCATTGTAGGGTATGAATTTCATCCATAGTACTTAAGAATTTACCTTGGATTTCTCTGAATTCCTTCTGCTAGATGATTTAAACATTTGCGATGGATAAACTAATAACTAGTTCTGTTCCAGGCAGAATTGTGGTGAACTGTATACACCTGTGCTTACTATACACAGGCAATGCTAAATAATTTTAAGTCCATTTTCTGTGAAGAAAAATTGTATTCGCAGTCTTGATTTTTAGCTGAAAGCTATGAATTTTAATCCTAGAAAACAGAAAAGAAAGGAATTAAAACTTTAGATTTTTCTTTAATTTCTTGGTTTTGCACTGAGATCTAGTAGCCTGTGTGTTAAGTGTGTCCTTACCATGCAGTGGAGAAAACATGAGGGCATTCATAGCGGCTTTTCTTCATGTTGAACTGCATATATACATAACCATAGCTTGGGATATACTGATAAAGATTTGCTACCAGGTGAGAATTGGTAAAAAGACCAGGACTTTTTTTGGGTAAATCAGATTTTAATTTGAAGTTCTGCATTGCTTTCACATTCATAGATATTTGTGTTTTTAAAGTGTGAGTTTTCAGCCATTTATAGTAAATTGATCTAGTAACTCAAAATTTGGTATTACTGTTTGTCTTCTCCAAGCCAGCCATGGCGCTTTAGAGCCTCGTCGTAAGACTTCCAAACCAAGGAGCTAATATTGCTCACAGTGGTGCTACAAGTCCTCCTGTATTAGCAGTGCAGCAAAGTTAAAGAGAAAGGGGCAGGGGGGAAGGCTTCAAAACAAACTGTTTTACTGTATTTTGCAGATAGTAGTCTGTGAAGGGGACAGCTCTTGAAGAGATAACAGCTCTGTATAGAGTCCTGGTCTGTGCTTAGAAGCTTTGGTAGTGCTACAGTATATGGAAGCCCTAACTGACACAGAACGCCACTGTACAAGGTACTGTATGGGAACATTATTTAAAAAAAAAGTTTGGGTACAGGCAGTAAATTTTCATCCTCCTGTTTTCATTGACAAATCTGTAGCATGGCTGGGGAAGGACGAAAACAATTTCTGTTTTTCGAATGCTGAAGAACTCGGGTGATGCCTGTTGAAAAGATGTTATCAGCATCATTTGGTGGCTCTTGACTGTTTGGTATGCTGTCAGTTACAATCATAGAATCGCAGAATGGTTTGAGTTGGAAGGCACCTTTACAGGTCATCTAGTCCAGCCCCCCTGCAAGAGCAGGGACATCTTCAACCAGATCAGGTTGCTCAGAGCCCCGTCCAGCCTGGCCTTGAATGTTTCCAGGGATGGGGCATCTACCACCTCTCTGGGCAACCTGGGCCAGTGCCTCACCACCCTCAGTGTAAAAAATTTCTTCCTTATACCTAGTCTGAATCTACCCTCTTTTAGTTTAAAACCATTGCTCCTTGTCCTATCACAACAGGCCCTGCAAAAAGTCTGTCCCCATGTTTCATGTAAGTCCCCTTTAAGTATTGAAAGGCCACATTAAGGTCTCCCTGGAGCCTTCTCTTCTCCAGGCTGAACAACCCCAACTCTCTCAGCCTTCCTTTATAGGAGAGGTGTTCCAGCCCTCTCATCATTTTTGTGGCCCTTCTCTGGACCCGTTCCAACAGGTCCATGTCTTTCCTGTGCTGAGGACTCCACAGCTGGACGCGGTACTCCAGGTGGGGGGGTCTCACCAGAGCGGAGGAGAGGGGGAGAATCCCCTCCCTCGCCCTGCTGGCCACGCTGCGGGTGATGCACCCAGGACACAGTTGGCCTTCGGGGCTGCGAGCGCACACTGTTGGCTCATGTCCAGCTTTTCATCCACCAGCATCCCCAAGTCTTCCTCCACAGGGCTGCTCTCAACCCCTTCATTCCCCAGCCTGTACTGATACCAAGGGATCCTTGTTTCATTATGAAGACTTTCTGTAGGCAATATTTTAGACAATTTTTTTTTTTCCTAATTACAACTACTCACTCATATTGCAGTTAGGAGAGCCAAACACCTATTTATAGTAATACATGAGAGTCATAAAGGCTAGGGGCTAAGGCTGAGGATAAAGGAAATAACAGCTAGTCTTTTTTATTTTTATTTTTATTTTTTGAAAAGAAACCTCGATTACTGCCTTAACCCGAAGGTCATTTTCTGTCTTCCGCCTTATTCAAAAGGGAAGTAAGCTTTTTTTACTCCAGTTTTTGTCATCATGTGTTGTGTCAATTTGATTAACAAACATATAAATGCCACTGCTTCAAAATTCAAAGAAGTATATACATTTTAACATCTAACTTTTCTTTTGCCTTGATGCTGCTCCCCAGCCAGTTATGGACCTTCTAGGAATATGCTCCCAAATAGATGCAGGAATGTTTAACGTTGTGGTTGTAATGAGAAGCTTTGAATCCAGGGAGGAGAAAAGGAAAGGAACACTTAAAAATTATTTTCTGATGTTCTTTTTGTAGTGATTTTTGTATTGACTAAGTATTAATTCTCCCCAAGTTGAATTTTTCTATGCATTTCTCCATCAGTTTCATTCTTCAAAGCATAATCAGCATATGAATTTTTAATAATTTATTTCCTTTCAGGAAGTAGTTCAACACAATGAATTAATACTTGTGAACACCTTTTCCAAACAAATAACACAAAATGAACATATGGTGCCTGGCAGCAGGTCTGTCCCTAACTTGCTGCTTTCAGAGCACATGGAAGTTTTTTCTGTATGCTTAGTGATCCAACATATATGCACACAACAGTGTTTGTAAGTTAACGGCTACCCTGACAAATACAGCAGTTTTGAATGTTGTGATGCATGTGTACAAAAATTAACTTCTACTGAGCCATCTAATGCTGCTATAGGAGTCCAGAGAAAGCTGAGGCAGTAAGTTTCTAATGCTAACACAGTTTGGCATGATGAGGACACTTGTTATTCTATGTGCTCTGTTGGGATGGCTGTCACTTTTGTTTAATGTGTTATATGTAATATCTATATAAAACCATTGCCTCATTAGAAAAGTTTCAACGACACTCTTGCTGAGGTGCAACATTTCAGCAGTCCTTTTTGTACAGCAGGGTGTCTTGGGATGTGCTCTGCATGTGTGTTTTCTCACAGATGAGTTGACCTTGTAACACTGGACAGTCATTTCTTCTGAGCAGAAGAAAAAAGTCTGACCTTGCTTACCAGGGCAGGGGACCCGTGTAGGGATCAATGACTTTGAGAGAGAGAAGGTGCTGGGAAGTTGGTAAGCTCAATTGCTGGCCAAAATCAGAACACAAAGATGTACGCAAGGATATGTGCTGGAGGTAGGTCAAGGTAAGGGAGTGGAGCACTGGGTAGGCCACCAGGGAATCAGGGTGAGGATAAGACCCCTGTGCGGTTAAGGATTAGGAATGCACGCAGATCTGGTGGGAAAGGGGAGCCCAGGACCTTGCAGCAGGTGTTGACCATGCCTTAGTACTGAATTAGTGATGTAGCTTTGGATCTGTAAATGGATTCTACTCATATTGCTTTAAACTGTGTTAAAAACTGAATGTTCAGTATTTTTCACTTATGGTTTATTGTTTGGAGTTTGTTCTTGAGGGTTTCCCACTCAGGAGCCGTGGTTTATTACTTTATTTTGTGGGGCTCATTATTTACCAGTTGGGGTTTGCAGTTTACTTATTTACCGATCAGGGCACAGGATTTAAAATCTAACCTCATCCGTAAACTTCAAATCCCCAATGACCATTTGGGTTCCAAGGTTTGATACCGCTTCAGTTAGACTGCTGAGGTGGCAGGCAACCTAAGAGCTGTGAAAGTTTCTTGCAGGGCTCTAGCCTTAGGGGTGGGGCAGAAGCGCAGACATGCGAGAGCAGGATTTTCCTCTCAAACATAAGATCTGAATCCTGTCCCTGAAGGAAAGAGCATAGGGAGGCTGGCAGCTGCTCAGTGACTTGCTACTTCAAGGGCAGCAGCCGAAGTCGACCCTTCCCCACGGAACTAATGAATGCTGGTCCAGTAATGACTCTTAATGTGTTGCAAGACAAGAGGGGGTGTATTGGCACCGAGCCCCATGGTGGACTTACTCCCAGGTGGGTTTTTTTATGTGCATTAAATAATAAACAATTGCTTTATTCTTTGCACTCTTGGTTGTGGTTCCTGCAGTCCTTTTAGACTTGATAGAAAGTGCCAGAAGACAGTTCCCAAGAGAAGGAGGTTATCCATTGGGTCTGAAGGGGTGGCGGCTGGTGCCTTGGTCTCTTGGACCCCTTTGAGGTCCCTGGGGGTTCCCAGAGAATGCCAGTGCTGTTCACATGGTTGTGGGGGATTTCCTTTGTGTTGCCATGAACACTCGGGGCTCTTGGTGGCATTTCCCATTGCTGTGGGGGTAGCCAGGGCCTCTCCAGCCCTGTGTGAGGTCTGCGGGCTGCTCCTGAGTTTGCTTGCGGCAACCTGAGATGTCCCCAGTGTGCCTGGGGCTCAGGCCTATGTCGGTGGTGCTGAGAGATGGGGTTTCCACAGGGACAGGCTGTGCCTGCACTCAGCTTCCCATCAGCCACATTGATCCCCACAGCATGCCTTATGGCCCTTTCGGTGTTTCCCAGAGCCCTCCCGTTGCCCTCTGAAACCTTGAATTTGCATTTTGGGTTGCCCCCAAGGCTTCCGCGTGCCTTTCTGCATGCCCCTGGCCCATGGGTTTCTCTTGCAGTATGCCACAGTTTTCCATTCAGCTTTCTCCCCTGTCCCAAGAGTTTTTCCAGGTGCTTTTTGGTGTGCTCCAGGGTCATTGTTTTCCTTTCAGTGTGCCCCAGGCCCCCCCCCTTTACCTTTCTGTGCCCCCAGAGTCCTCTGTTTCCTTGTCATCCCCTGGTAGTTTTTTCTTCCTCTTGTTGCTCAGCAGAGCTCTCCATTTGTTCTCTTGTCACCTTAATACTATCTCTTTTTCCTTCTTGTGCACCCAAGGGCTCTCCCTTTTGCTTTCAGCAAGCTGCTCTCAGGAGCTGGAGCACACCTCTGCTAATTAGGTAGCCCCAGCTGTCCCCAATGGGGCTAATGGCAGTGGCTCTGTGATCTATGGGCTCTCCATGGGCTACAGCTGTGGGTGATGGGGCAGGTGGGGGGGGGGGGTTGCGGCTGAGGGTGGAGGGCTGTGCTGCTCACAGGGGCCTGCGCTGCAGGCAGCCCGGGTCAGTGGAGTCTCCTCCGCCCAGCATCACTGACCAGGATTGAGACTGGGGCAGGAACCACGGAGGAGAGCGGGGACCGGGAAAGGTCTGTGTTCAGGGCTGCAGGCCCTGCACATGCAGGGGCATCGCACCGGGACGCTGCCTGAGGAGAGGGGAGCCGCACCTGCTTGGCGGGCGGCCCAGGGCCGCGGGGGGGAAGGCGGCGCAGGCACCGAGGCAGTGCGGGGGCCGTTCCCGGGCGTGCAGGGCTGCCTGGGCGCAGGGACCGGCTGGAGGGGCTCTGGGTGGGGGTGGAAGGTGCCGAGGGGCCGTAGTAGTGCTGCGAAGCAACGCGTGTGAGCTCGGACACAGGCGGGGAGAGGGAGTCCCTGGGGAAAGGCAGCCCTCGGGAATTTCCGGAGCGTGTGCGGTGGGGACGGCGTCGGGTCGGGCCGGTGCCGCACACGTAGCGGGTGAGCGTGTGCCGGCTTGGCAGCGTCGGAGCCGAACTGGGGCCGATCGCGGAGGAGCCCTGGGCCAGCGTTGGGCTTTCCGGGACTGAGGTCTGGGCTCGCGGGAAACTTCCGGGTCTCGGGGGACGGGGCGGGGGGAAAGGACGGCGTCCCCATAGGGTTAAACCCGAGAGAACGCTGCGGCCCGCGGCTTGCTGGGAGGTGAAGTCTTCCGGCACTCGGCTTCCGGGCGGACATGTCCGCGGGGTATGCCGGGAGCTATAGTGTTCCGGTACCGAGCTTCCGGGCGATCACGTTCGTCCGCGAGGCATGCCGGGACCTATAGTCTTCCGTCACCGAGCGGCCATAACGCCCGCTTGTTTCGCTGGGCTGGCCGGGAGTTGTAGTTTTCCGTCACTGGGCTGCCGAGTAGCCATGTTGTCTTGCCGGGCGTGGCGGGAGGCGTTGTCTGCAGGCACCGTGGTTCTGGGCGGCCGGGCCGGGCCCCCAGGTGTGCCGGGGGGCGTGCCGGGGGGCGTGCCGGGGGGTGCAGGTGGGCGCTCCTGCACTTTGGGGAAACTGGGCGCTGCGGTTGCTGGTGCCTGTGCAGCCTCCGCCCCATGGCAGGGGCTTGGCACGTCCGTTCATTACTGGAAACGCGTCACTCTCACAAGAGTTGTTGTTGACTGTCGGGGACAGTGGGGTGTTGTCACACAAATTCGCAGCTGGCCTGTGCCGACCAAGGAGAGAGGCTGGGACACGAAGCGTAGAATTACAAGAGTGATTCTTTATTCATGCACGTGAGGTGTCCCGTTCAAATTGGGGCATCCTGAATGCTGGTTTACACGTGGTTGTGATACCTTTCAAGCATTCAGGTACAACATGATTTGACCAATTACTAATTAACACACATATACTACTGTTTTGAAAAGCAACTATAATTCTATGGTGTCATCATCCATCTGCTTCTTTCTTTATCTAGATGTCCCTGGAGTCGGTCTTGCTGCAGTTACTCATCTATGATGCCACATAAAGGGAGGGTTTCACAGAGGTGTTACAGGGACTGGGTTGCGGGTGTTGTTTCGGGAGGCCAGGGGTATCCTGTATTCTTTATGGAGGTCTTTAAGATTCCAAGCAACAAAGGTCCTTATCTTCAGAGTGGGGGCTGTCCTTCTCCTCCTTGCAATGAGCTGGGGTCCTTTAGTCATGCTTACTTAACCATGACTTCTCACACTGCCTTTTTCCGCATTGCTGGGGAAAATGGCATTTCTAGGTCTCCCTCTACGCAGCGACCTGTCTCTCTTTTCAGTGACTCCCTCTGCTCTGCACCCCGTCACTTTTCCAATGTGCTTTCCCTGGGGCTGTCTATCCAGCTCCCTCTCCCGATACTTAACTTCTTACCTGTATGGCCCGTACCCTGTTGCTTTCTAAATTTTCTCTCTGTGTCTCCATTTATCCAGTTCCCTGTCCATGTTTTTTATTTCTTCCTGCCTGTCCTCTACTTCATCACTTTTTAAGTTTTGTTTCAATCTCTTCATTTATTTAGCTTGCTGACCCTATTTTTTTTCCTCTCTATTCTTGATCCCTTCACTTTTAAAACTTACTTTCTACGTCTCCGTTTTAGTTTGCTGCCCTATTTTTTATTTTCCCCTTTCTTTCCCTAATCCCTGTTGCTTTTAAAATGTTCTTGGTATGCATACTTTTCCCTCTTTGCTGTCTTTTTAAAATTTTTTCTTCTCTTGCTTTCTAGGTCTCCATATTAGTTTGTGGGTGCTATTTTTTAATTTTGTCCTTATTTCCTTAATCACCATTTATTTTAAAATTTTCTGTCTCCTTTTATCCCACTTGCTGTCTTTATTTTGCTATATTTATGTTTTAATTATATCTTGTCTTTCCTTAGTGCCCTTGCTTTTAAAATTTTCTTTATACGTGTCCGTTTTAGTTCGCCATGGGTGTGATTTCTCGGTCGACGGATCATCCCACCCCATTTCACGGCTACAATTAACAATACCATGCATTAATTCTGCCCAGGCAGGGAGTTGTCTGCAGGGATCATCACCGTCACGTTCCTCACTTTGCCTTGTGTCTCTTTTACTCTCATCCCATTTTGCAATTAAATAAGGTTTAAGAATTGCCAGGGCTCTCCTAATTAGTGGCTTTAGCCTGTTATAATCTACAGTAGCAGATACCGGGGTATCGCTGGACTCTCCACGTTTATGCATATGCAGGTGGCTTTGGTGATGGCAGTGGAGAGTTCACTTAGGGAATGGATGGGACTTACAGAAGGTTCACCTCAATCCGAGGCATCTATTCCCCCAGCCCAGTAGGCTACCCTACTGGTGATAGAATGGGCCTCATCTGTCAGGTTGGGTCCTAGGTTTAAGAAAATTCCTGGACCCCAATAACAGTTTGCTTCATCTCCACTCAACATTATTCGGTCACCACTGCTGAGGCAGACACACCACAAATATTCAGTTTCACGTGGCTTTCTGCTGTATTTCTCTTGTAATTTTGCCAGTCGTAATGCATCCCAGGGAGTGCTTTGCATACTATATCGCTGACCGCCTCCTCGAGGTCCTTCAGAGTATTCTGCTTTAATAATGGGCCTAGTCTTATATTCAGAGGAGTCCGGAAGGGGTAGTGGGTTAGCATGTTCTTCTTCACGGTCATCTGGATCACCCCAGTATCACCACCCCAATCCTCTGGGGACACTATGAGTTTCCTAATTTGCGTGGCATTAGGGGGATGCAGGGCCTGCATGAGCATCATCTCGATCTTTTCTTCCTGTAATTGTTTCTGCAGCTGCTCCATTTTCAAAGACAGTATTAATTCAGCTGCCTTTCTGCCTTCTATTTCTTCTTTTAGGTCCTGCTCCTTTTTATTGTTCTTTTACCTATCTTGATAAGCAGCTTCTAAACAGCTTAGGTACAGCTTAGGTACCTAGCATTTTGCCAATAATTCCTTTCCCTTTTCCATCCTTTACGTGTCCCCTGGCCACTTTTAGCTGTACTTTCACGGCTTCCTAATTATGCCACTTATCACGAGCCCATTCTTCAGAGAATCTGGGACTTGGACTCATTCCATGCTTCCATAAGTAATCAGCAATACTACTTGCCATCCCACCAATTACACCAGTTTGTCGCAAAAGAGTGCTTTAGATTGCTTAAAAAAACTCGCTGTCAAAGGTATTGGAAAAAATGGTTTTAATATGATGTTGTATAAGTGCAACTTAACAAAGTTCAATGGCAAGGTTCACTCTATTAATTACTGCATGGAAGAAACATACAAAGGAAAATTAGGTTACACTCGGGTTAGAATGATTCGTAGAGAGACCAGGGATACAAAAGGGTATGGAGGACCCTCCCCTTGAGTCACCAGGTTCAGAGTAGACCCCTTGCTCTCTAAACTCCTGATGGAGCTTAGGTGCGGCTAGGTCCAATCTTAGTCTCAGACTTGGACAATGGTTTATGTCTAAGGGATTAGATATGCAAAGTTTGTCAAAGTTACCATACTACAAGGTTATGCGTGCTATAGGTCGCTTACTAAAGATCTGCTGTTGGTAAAAGGTCTCTCTGCCTCGAGGAGCAACCTTGAGAGGTGTTCCAGCTCAAGGGGAGATCACCGCTATACAGCCACGCTGCCTAGCAGGGAGAGCTCAAAGAAGGCTCCCTTAGGCTGTCATTTTTATAGATAAAGTGGCTGGCTCGTACTCAAATTACATGCAACAGGAAAGCTATGCATGAGGCTCCTTGTACCCACAGCCTTCTTTGTTCCTTGCTAAATGAGTCTTGGAAAAGCCATGCGGTATTCATGTGTCAAATGCATGACTGGTGTCCCAAGCTCATATGCATCATCAGACAGCTCAGGTTGGGTCACCGCTGCACTTGCACTGCTTCTTGTAAGGCTTGTCCTGCATTGGTTCAGGTGGTTCCTGCTGTAGTCATTCCCATAGCATGCAACTCAAATCCTGTGTTACAACAATTTAAAGGTATTTCCATTACAGTCTCCACCCGTGGTCCCTTTGGACCAGACCATTTGGTTTGACATTGCAGTGAGCTCCTCCCCTTGCCCCTGCTCTGGCTTGGACTTATCCACAGACTGCAGTCCCTTAGGGGAGTACCTGCTCCAAGTGGAGCCTCATCTCTGAGCCAGTCTCTCCAGGGCTCTACCTGCTGCAGCATAGACTTATGCACAGCCACAGTCGCTTTGAGGTGCCCCTGTTCCAGTGTGGCCTTCTCCATGGGCCACCGTGCCTTCAGATATATACGTGCTTCAGCACGGCCTCGCCCACAGCCACAGTCCCTTCAGAAGTAAACCTACTCCAATGTTCCCTTACCCACGGCTGCAATCCCTCCAGGGGTGTACCTGCTCTGCCGTGGGTTTATCTAAGGCCACACGCTTTCAGGTGCTCCAGCATGACCTCATGCACAGCCACTGATGCTTCAAGGCGTACCTGCTGCAGCATGGACTTATCTACAGCTATAGATGCTTTGAGGTGTACCTTTTCCCAGCGTGCACTTATCCTTGGGCCATTATCCCTTCAGAGGTACCTGCTGCAGCACAGACATAACCATGGCCACAGACGTGTCAAGAGGTACCTGCTCTGGCATCAGCTTATCCACGGCCACAGACACTTTGGGGTGTCCTGCTCCCACGTGGACTCATCCACAGGTTACAGCCCCTTTGATGTGAGTTCGTACTGGAGTTCCAGTCTGTCCAGTACAGCAGCACAGGAAAAGCAGCGACTCCCTGGCCATCTGCCAGCGCAGGTGTCGTCTACCAGGAGCTGGTGGAAGGCCAGGGCTTACGTAAAACTGATAAGGAGGATGCAGGCTGGAAAGCGGAACGTCTAAACAAGAATTACTGTCCTTGGGAGAGAAGCACATCCTGAAGAAATAGGTAAGCTAATTAAAATGTTTTGGGAACCATCCAAAACAACTAGTAGGAGTGTGATAAGAAGCACCCTCCCGCAAACTGTCCTCATTATAGTCCTACAAGTCACAGCCCTCGAGCTGGAGACACCAGCCCAAGCAGAGAGCCCTCGCCTCTGAGCGTGCGCAGCATGTTAAAGTCGCGCTGTAGCTTGAAGTTGAAATAAGAGAAATGTAGAGCAATAGAAAACTGCTTTGTGTAATGACTTATGCATATGCATAGCTAGACTGTATCAATACTGTACTTGTAGGAGCGAACTTTGTGCTAGCTTTGTGGAGCTGCCGCCTAGCGCCCATCTCTGCGCAGACGTGACATAAAAATACCTCTGCCCTGTGTGTATATTGGCGTCCCGCACACCAGGTAAACAAATGCTTCCCTGCAGGCAGCAAAACCCATCGCTGAAGGCAAACGCCAGTTTTGAGGATGTTCCCTTCCCTCCCGCGCTGCTCTTGCCACACAGGCTGAGGCCCCATTTTGTGCATAACTTACTGGTCTCCTCAGCCACGTGCCAAGTCCTTCCACGAGGTGCCCTGGCGAGGACAGGGGTGACTCTGGGTCACTGTTTGGTCCCCTTCTCTACCACGGGATGTGTATTCACCCTCCAGGCAGGCGCCAGCTGTAGGGGGTGTGCTGCAGAGCAAGACACGAGGCCCCATCCTGCTTTCTGGTGGAGCCATCCAGGTATGGCAAGGCAGTCTGGCCTCCCGGCACGACCCGGGGATGGCAGCCCCTTTCCTCCACCCCACTGGGAGCCAAGCCTGGGAGCCGCAGGCTGAGATACACCCGTGTGCAGGGAGCACTCGTACTCGCCGCTGGGCCCCGGCTGCCGAAAGGCCTCGTCCATCCCCTGCAGGTGCCCAAAGGCCTCTCCGCATGCACGGTCTCCCCATGGAGACAGCTGAAAAGAGAGAGATTTTAACATCACAGACAACAACCCTCACGTCATCGACCCCTCATCAGCGTGCTGGAAAACCAGCAGAGGAGAGCTGAGGGGTTAGGTATATGAAGGCTCGAGAGAAGGATCATGGAGAACAAAATATTCCAGCCGAATGGGGACAGACACAGCTTATCCAGATGTTAACCTTGCCTGTAACGCGTGACTACCTCATGCCTTCAAACCAGCATTGCTTTCAAGGGTTTCAAACAAAAAAAAATACGAGGATGTTGAAAACCGTTGTGTAAATAGAGGAACTGCTGAATTCAGTTAAAGTATCAGCTTTACGTGCTTCAATAGAAGAAAGGGAACCCCGTGGATAAGAGCCAGGACAGGGGACTGGAGAACAGTCCTTGAAAAAGACAAGCTAGGCAGCAGGTTAAAGTACAGGAACTAACATGCCCTTCATAGGCCCCATCATAACCCAGGACACCTATGGAGGGGTAACGTAAATCACTACCGGTCACCCTCTTAGCCGCTCCCGCCTGCCTTCTGTCGCACAGAGGTCATCGTCTGCGCCAGCCTTGCAGAGCCTACAGCTCTGTGGTGCTCGGCCACTGCGGTTGTCTCATCCCGCGTGAAATAGGAAAGGAAAGGAATGTGATCTGGAACATGACAGGGGACAAGTATAACCCTTCCCTCCTCTTTTTTTTCACAGATGAACTGCCACAGCTGTGAGCCCAACTTAAAGACAAGAGAAAATGTTGATCAACCAAGGTGATGAACACAGGATCCAAGGTATTTCTGCCTCCCAGGAGGAGAAGCACCGTTTCCTTTGGCAGGGAAGGTGGTGCCTGCTGTTACGGACTGTCCTCATGAAAGCAGTGAGTGTGATCTACTGCCGCTATATTGGGCAATATAAAGAATTAATGGGATCAATCACTGGGACGATTGCTGGGGTGCCAGGAGCGATACCAAGATGCTCCCTGACATCTCTGACATCAAGGCAACGTGCTGCACCTGGGTGAAAATGACCCCGACCTGAACTGAACAAAGGCTTGGCTCCAGGGCTCTGGAGGTGGCCGCGACCCTGAGACATGCAGGGGAAGTACCTGATTCTGGGATTGTCCAAAATCAAGCTGCAATTGCATCCCCCTGGGGACATTTAACATTCCAGGTATTAAGCCTGGAAAGACATTGCCAGCCTGGCTGCAGCTCATACCGAGCACAGCCGTGAGCGCTGACACTGCTACCGCACAGCCCCAGGCAGCAGCGTGAATCACCACCCGAGCAGAACCGTCACACCGTGCAGGAGCACCAGCAGCTGCCACGAGCGGGCAGAGACATGAACCCGAGCTGTTCACTTCGGGCACAGGACCTGTAACGGAGCCTCCTGCAACCACGCCGCAGCACCCTCACCTTCACACCCAAACGCCTGTGTTTCCAACTGCATCGTTAACAGCACCAACGGATCCGCAGCGCAGCGTGTGCCCCACTGCATGCTTTTGTGCCAGCGTTATTACCGTGGTCAATTACCTCTGGGACCAAGAAAAAGCACCAGGAGGTCCAGGCAACCGACGGACTACAATGTCCCCAGCAGCAGGTCTGAGGAGCCGGCGTTTCCAACAGCACAGCACCTCCTCGGCCAAAGCCCAGCATCTGGATGGCAACAAGCAGCGACGCAGCATCCCCTGGCCTCGTTGGCTGCCGGATTCCCAACAAGCGAGAGAAACCCAGCCAGGAGCGGGTGCCGGGCCTCAGCCAGAGCCCGAGGCTGCCCCGTCACAGTTACTGACCCCCCCGGGTACGAGCTGCCTGCCCCAGCAGGGGTTCATGGTACCGGCCTGGGAGAACTGCTGGGAGGGGACGGGGCACCAGGGCTGGTGTCCCCATCCTTGTCGCCACACGCGTGGCTGCTCTGGCCCCGGGGCTTGCATCAGGGGGCTGTAATGAGTGGGAAATGGGGGTGACTCGGTGCCAGGGGAGAATCAGCCTGTTGGGGAAATGGGAAACCAACATCACCTTCCTCTCCTGCGGCTCCCCGTGCTTGTCACCCTCGTCTCACCTCTTCCCCGGCCTGCCTCCTGTACTGAGGGCAGCTCAGCCCTGTGGCTCCCTGGGGATGTCCCACGGGTACCGTGTGTGTGCCCCCGTGCAGGGCAGGGGGAAGGTCTGGGGGGGCGGGCAGAGGCAGCAGCGGGATGGGATCCTCGGCAGGGCTGGGGCAACCCCTGCCCCGGGGGTCTGCACTCGCTCCCAGCTCTCCCCAGTTCCGGATGGGATGGGGCCAGACACACCGAGGAAGCCCCGGGACGGCTTCTCGCGGTCGGGTGGAGAACAGCACTCGGCCCCGGTGGGCAGGGCAGGGCCCGGCACCGAGCAGGCACCACCGGTAGCCCAGAGGAATAGGACCGGCTCGGCCCGAGGCGTCAGAGCGAAAAAGGGACGAGAACCGCCCCGGAGCCTCCAACAGGAGAAAGAACAAGCCCCGAGCGGCGGAGAGGGCTGGGATTGGGATGCGGGTACTCCCCCCCTCCCCCTCCCCCTCCCCCTCCCCCTCCCCCTCCCCCTCCCCTTCCCCTTCCCCCTCCTCCTCCTCCCCCTCCTCCTCCTCCTCCTCCTCCTCCTCCTCCTCCTCCTCCTCCTCCTCCTCCTCCTCCTCTCCCCGCCCCGCCCCGCCCCGCCCCTCTCTCTCACTCCCTCCCCCCTCCCCTCCTCTCTCCTCCCCGCCGCCACCGCCCGCCCCCCCCCCCCCCCCCCCCCGCGGTGCTTAAATAGGGGCGGGGCCGGGGGCGCCTGCGCGGGCGCAGAAGAGTAGCGGCGGCGGCCGCCGCCGCCTGCCGCCGCCGGCTCTGTTCTCTTGGGACTGGTGGGGGACAGCCTCGGGCCGAGCGCTGTCCTGGGGTTTGTCGGGGGGTTTTGGGGCCGAGCCCGTGTGCGAGCGGGGGGAGTAGGGGCAGCTCCACGGGGCTCTCGGGTGCTGCTTGTGGGGGCTGGGCAGCCTCTGCCGCTCCCGGCGCAGGGCGGGCAGCGGCGGCCCGGGCGGCTCCTGCGGCACCGGGCGGGTGCCGGTGGCCGGAGCGGCGGGGAAGGGCGGCGGCTGCGGCCGGCGGGGGTTCCTGGAGACGGCTGGGCCCGGCTCCCCGCGGGGGTGCTTGGGGCTGGGGGGGTTTGGGGTGCGGGCCCGGCACCCCAAGCCGGTGCTGGAGAAAGCAAGCCGGAAGCAGCCGCACTAAAGCGATGCCCTGCCTGTGCTGGTGCGGCCCCGCAGAGGTGTGGGGCCGGGCCCTCGGCAGCGCCCAAGCGCTCCCCAAAACTGCGTGTGTGGCCCTGGGGGTGCAGGGCTGTGGGGTGGCTGCGCTCCCCCCACCCCGCAGCATCACGCATGGGGACCGCAAAGGGGTCGGAAAGCAGAGAGGGTGAGCTGGTGTGGGGCCTGAAAACGGAGGGCCGGTCTTGTGTTCCGGGGGCTTGAAAAGAGGCTCCCGTGGCTGATTTTGGGGCTCAGAAACAGCTGGAGTCGTGCGTTTTCGGGACCTGCCAGAGGGGACCAAGTGGTGTGTTTTTGGGCTGAGGAGCAGAGGTGAAGCGCTGCATTTCTGGGCCTCGAGAACAGGCTGAGCAGGTGGGTTTGTGGGCTCAGGAATGGGAGCTGGTTTGGGGGCCCAAAGCAGAAGCCGGTTTGGCTGTTTGGGCAGGGGGGTGGGAGGGCATTGGGGGCTGCGGGGGAAAGCGGAGGGTGGGCAGGGTGCACGGAGCCTCCCTGGAGGTGGGGGTCTGGTCACGTCGGACCTCAAAGTTCGGGAGGCCGGCGTGCCCCAGGCCAGACTCGAGGTCTGAGGTGGTCTCTGGGGGGGAAGGGTGCTTTTCAGACCCCGCACGCCCTCTTGGAGCCCAGCTCTTCTTTGTATGCTGCTGAGAAGAGTTCTGAAGTACTTAATCGTACAAACTAATTAATCGGTATTTCCACAGGGTACAGCGGTGATGTTTAATAGTAATATTCAAGTTCTGACAGCGACTGCTTTCCGACCTTGTCCAAAGCCCAGACTGTTGCAAATAGCTGGAGCTGGTAAGGAGAAGGAGCTGAAATCAAGCGGAGCTTCGGTGCAGAGCTGGAGCTGCAGTTAGCCAGAACCGTGGCAAGGAGGAGCTGGAAGGAGATGGGGTGTCCGCTGCCTGGAGCGTGCGTTAGCCAGGGGCGAGGTTACCTGTGGCTGTAATGAGCGGGAGCGGCCGTGAGCTGGAGCGCCTGTTCGCCGGAGCATCCGTCGGCCGGGCTGTGCCGCCAGCAGGGCTGCAGAGCGGCCGGGCGCAGGCAGGGCTGTCCCCAGCAAGCGGCTCTGAGCAGCAGGGAGGCGAGCGGCCCTTCTGGCAGCGGGGAGCCTGGCCTCTTCCCTCGGGGATTAAATCCACGCCCTGCACCTCTCCCTGCACGGAGGGTGTCTCCCGGTCCCGTTCCTGGGGGTGGAAGCGAGGTGGGGGTGGCCCGGCTCTCCTGGGGCAGCCCCGCTGCGAGGGGGCGCGGGCGAGGCGTCCGCACGAGGCGGCCGCGTCTCCCTGGTACCTGGCAAAGGGGAGAGGGGCTGGTCGGCTGGAGCTCCCGGGGTGCACGGCCTGGCCCTGCAGGGCCCCTCTGGCAGAACCCTCCCCTGCGCTTTCCCCGTTGGCTGGGTGTGACAAACAGGATCATTTTTTGCCTCCTCTTTTCCCGGTGTCACCTTCTGCGTCACGTGAAGAAAAGCCTGCGTGGTGGATCCCGCTTGCTGCTCGGGTAATGGCGCGTATGGGGCCGGGGGAGCGGGGAGAAACCTTTGCGAGTTCAGGGAGGCTACAGATGCTCCACATGAAACCCAGAGAAAAGGCAAATCTGCTGCCAGTGCAGAAAGGCTGATGAAAACTTGCTGTTAACAGAGCGTGCCTCGTTCCTGAATTGGTCCCTTGGCAGTTACGAATGTTTTCCTTTCGGGTAAAAGAATGAACTTTCATCTAGGAGAAATGAAGAGCTGCCTGTTGCCTTCTTCAGGGTCAAGTGTTTCTCTTCTGTTTGTTCAGACTACTTTTATGGGCGAGTTGGGAAGAGCCTTTTATTTTTATATGCACAACTACCTTTTTAGTCATCTATGGTGTCATAGAGTTAATTTTTGAGCACCTAGACGCCAGTAGAAATATAACGAGTGAAATGCGATGGAAACTGACATTTCAATTTGATTTTTATTCAGTTTTTTTTCATACGAGTGTTGATGGCACGCTGTGCTGTGCGTCAGTCCACATTCTGTTCGGTGGAGCCTTCGGTCTAGGAGTTTTACGTACAAAAAAAAAAAGTTTGTCCTTCCAAAAAAGGACTGGTCGTTCCTAGGCTCGAGGTGTAGACTGGGAGGGTCTCTGGAGCCCATGATCAGAATGACAGTGCTGCTGCTCTTTGTCTTCACTGGCGTTAATTTCCCCACTGCTCCATGGTGGTTGGGAGCCCTGAGTCATCTTTTTTTTTCTTTCTGTCTCTAACACATTTTTTTTCCCCAAGGAGAGGCTACATTTAAAAGTGAATGAGCGTCCTGGTTTCGTCTGGGAGAGAGTTAATTTTCTTCCTAGTAGCTGGTATAGTGCTGTGTTTTGGATTTGAGGATGAGAATAATGTCGATAACACGGTGATGTTCTAGTTGCTGCTAAGAAATGCTTACACTGGTCAAGGACTTTTGAGCTTCCCCTGCTCTGCCGGGCGCACGAGAAACTGGGAGGGGACACAGCCAAAAGCGTTGATGGAAACTGGCCCAAGGGCTATTCCATCCCATCTGGCGTCATGCTCAGCATAGAAACTGGGGGGGGGAGTTGGCCGGGGGATAGGGATCGCTGCTGGGGGAGTGGCTGGGCATGGGTCGGCGGGTGGTGAGGGGTTGTATCGCTTGTTTTTTCCTGGGTTTTGTTCCTCTCTTGCTCTCTTGTTGTTTTCCTTCTCATGAGAATTCATTCTTCTTCTTCTTTTGTTCCAATGCTTAAACTCTTCTTATCTCAGGCCACGAGTTTTCTGACTTTTGCTCCTTGGATTCTTTCCCCCATCCCACCGGGGCGGGGGAGGATGAGCGAGCTGCTGGGTGGTACTTAATTGCCGACCGGGGCTAAACCACAACAATTAGTTTCCTCCGAAACGTGTCAGTCACTAAACTTGAGTGATGTTTATTAAAACCACAAAAACGACACCTGTCTTACAGACCTGGAGTCCTTCTGAACGTGTGTATTCATCACACGCAAATGTCATTGGGCTACAGATCGTCTGCACTTTGCGCTTTGACGAGACAGCGTGCTGAGACAGGGATGAGCTCTGAAAGAAAAAAGGTACAAGGTCACGGGGTTTTTGGTCTGTTTTTTTTGTGGGGGGCGCGTGTGTGTGGTTTAAAAAGAAGAGTGCGATGCTGAGTGGTGGCAGCCTGCAGAGCTCTCTTGCTGCCTGAGCTCTCCTTTTCTTCTCTTTCACTCCTCTGTCATGGCTGTAATTGTAATTTGGACACTTGTAGAGGAGCAGTTAAGTTACTTGCCTGTGCAGATGTGCTGGTAGTCCCAGGAAGGTAAATGCTTGAAGCAGTAGTGAATAACTTGGCCGCAAGTGGAATTTCCGAAGGAAGAACAACAACAGGAAGCAAATAGCAAGTTACCAAACAATTTGTGTGGGTCAACCACATCGAAGTTTTATTGCCAAATGTTGTTGGGCAGTATGTTCCAAGTGGCTATTTTTGGTCAACGTGAATTTTCAGGAAGTTCAGGGTTGTGCGTGGCAAAACGTGTCCCTCTGTTTATGCATGCTGCTATGTCAATGTCCAGCGGCAGGGCTGTTGTTCTCTGCTCTCGATAGTGCCACGGTAGCGCTGAGGTATTTAGACCCAACAGAGGGCTTTAGGAAGGGAAGGAGAATGCCTGTTTTCCGTGAGGGCTATGAATGCTGACCCTTTTCTCCGCCGCTTTCCCGTGCGCGCGATGAAGCGGTTTTATTCTCCCTTGTTCCTGGTCTAAATAGTCGTGAAGCTGTCGCTGCTGTGGGATTGCAAGTGGTGTTTCTAGGTTTTTGTGGGGTTCTAGTTACGGATCCCTTCTGCTGTGGGGAAGTGTCAAGATAAGGTTTTCAGTGTAAAGCTTCAGAAGCTACATCTGCTGAAATCAGGGGAGGTGGAACTGATGTTGCGCATGCAGCTGTGCTCGCGGGGATGCTCGGTGGCTCCTCGTCAAAACAGCAAGGGGCGTGTGGCCGTCCGGAGGGCTGTGCTCTGGGTCTGAGGGCGTGCCGTCTTTTTGCTGTTGGAAGACGGACTAGAGCGCGTGGCTGTGAAATGTCAGGACAGTCAAAAGCTGGGAGGGACCCTAGGCAGGTTTGGTGGCACAACTGCAGTGTGAGAAGGACTTGACCGTTTGGAGAAACGGCCTGCAAAAAATCATTCCTGTTTTGCAAGGAGGCAGTTCACAAGGACAGATGGGTTGCTGTGCTCTTTAACAAAAATGCTCACCTTGGGACGTATGGGGTGAGGAAGTCTTGACTGTACGTAGGCTTCGGAAACTGTGCGTGGGTATGTGTGTGCGTCACCTGCGTGTATCTATGAAAGGGGTTCTAGTGAAACCAAAGGCGCCCGTGAGTCCAAAAAAGGCGCGGTTGTCTAAAAACTGCAAAAGCTCTAGCGGCCTGTGTCATCAACTGTAGCAAAGATGATGCAAAACCCTTTATCCTCCACTCAGTTGTAGTCTTCACCAAGCTTCACAAAAAAGGGAAGCTTTAGATTCCTACCCGGCATTATGCTAAAGGTTTTTTTTCCTCTCTCAGCAGAACGTCAGCTGCCACCATTTCGCCGTGGTCGCCCTTTCTTCTGCCACGAAAGTACGAGACGGATGGAAAGGCTGCGTAGTGGTCTGCAAGTACACGGTACGCCTACGATGTGTGCCTGCGTTTTTCCCAAGGTACTCGTAGCATGGACTTTAAAGGTAACATGAAGAATGTGCCAACTCTCCTTCTATAGTTTTTCTATGAAGTATTTCAACACAAATACTACAAGTAGAATAAGGCGTGTTCTGGAGCATGCTGTCCTGGTTTTGGCTGGGATAGAGTTGATTTCCTTCCTAGTGGCTGGTGTAGTGCTGTGTTTTGGGTTTTAGTAATATTGATAACACGCCGACGTCTTGGCTGTTACTAAGCGGTATTTACACTTGTCAAGGACTTTTTTTCCCAGCTCCCCATGCTCTGGCAGGTGCCCAAGAAGCTGGGAGGGGGCACAGCCAGGATTGTTGATCCAAACTGACCAAAGGGCTATTCCATACCATATGATGTCATGCTCAGTATATAAAGCTGGGGAAGAAGAAGGAAGGGGGGGACATTCGGAGTGATGGCGTTTGTCTTCCCAAGTAACTGAAAAGAGCTAAAATCCCCAAAGACAAAAAGAAATGTTGTAAATATCTTGGTTGCTCAATGTTTCCTTTTAGTTTCCCTTTCACAAATAATTTAGCCTAGCTTGCCAGTATTGTTGGCCCTAAGTAAGGAAGCTTAGATAGTAGAATTGCTAACGAGCATTCTTTATTTGACCTAATCATTAGAGTAAGAATGCTTTGCCTGTGTTAAATCCTTGGTTAGCTGAGATAGTTGCAATGTAGATAGATAAAAAGGAATTCTTCAGGCCCTGTGTCCCTGGAAAGGGCTGATAAGGAGAAACTACACAAGAACCACCTGATTCTGGATATGCAAGGAAGGTATGAGCAAGACAAAGATGGACTGAGCATGCGTAAAGACAAAGTTCAGTCAGCGGTCAGAGTGATGAAGACTACTGACTTCCTCCAACGACCACCAGAGGATCCCGAACGACCACCTAAGGACTTAAGTACGCATGTGTCAGGGACATTTACATATATTAATGAGTTCCAAGAAATCTCATGTTTATATAAATTAATCTTATGAATATGTATATTTTGCAACATATAACCTCTGCGATCTTGCTTGTTTGTCGGAGCACTTATGGTGGAGCGATCCCCAGTGCTGCCCAGCGCTGTAATAAAGGATGCCTGCTTAATAGTAACTCCGTTGCTATTGAGTTTGATTTCGGGAACACTCTGAAACTCCAATTTACCTGTTGGGAGATTTGGATTTTAAAGGGTAGTCTCCACGAATTTTGTTTCATAACCATTACGCGTGAGGGAGCCCTGCTTTCCTGGAGATGGCTGAACACCTGCCTGCCCATGGGAAGGAGTGAATGAATTCCTTGCTTTGCTTTGCTCGCGCGTGCGGCTTTTGCGTTCCCTATTAAACTGTCCTTATCTCAACCCACGAGTGTTCTCACTTTTACTCTTCCGATTCTCTTCCCCATCCCACCGCGGGGGGAGTGAGCGAGCGGCTGCGTGGTGCTTAGTTGCCGTCTGGGGCTAAACCACGACAATGCCTATGCAAAGCCGACTTCCGTCCGTTTCTTTTCTCTTCCTGAAAGCGTAATCTTCTGTTTCTCTGCGCTTACTATTAAATGATACTGTGAAAATAATTTTGTACTAAAAGAGGAAAGAAACTGTTGGGAAGAGTTCAGCTGTTCAGAAGGAAGAGCCTTTGTTTTCATGGTAAAAGCTTTCTGCTTTTTCAGTCAGTAAGTTTTTGAAATACCTTCTAGCAGGACTTGAAAAAGCTTGCTGCGATCCTAGCGTCCGTACTAAAAGCCGTCAAGGTCAAAGAAGAGACGTGGACAAAACGGGAGAAATGGGCGTCGCTTCCGCGTGTTTTCCAGGCTTTCCCGAGAAGCGTTAGCAGCCTTGTAAGTACCGCCAGTGAGTCCTGATGTGGTTTTGGTGAGTTACTGCTTCAACAGGGTCCTTTTTCCTGAAGCTACAGTGTGTAATTTTTGGCTTCAGTTGGAAAGAGATTTTCCCGACTGGAAATCCTTCTCATTCAGAGAAGTTGCATTTGATGAACTTCCCATTGGAGCGGCTGTACGTGCCAGCAGAAGTCATCAGCAGCAAGACTTTTCACTCTCTTTAAAAAACAAAAAAAAGTCAATTTCCTTCCAGGGGCCCAAGCCCAGCACGTCTTCCAAAAGTTGATGGCATTGCTGGTCTTTGGTTCTCAGTTGTAACAGCCGAGGTATGTTAAAAAGGCGTTCCTCCGCATGCTTCAGTACAGCCAAAAGCATTAGCAAATCTGCCAGTCCCTTTTGGTAGCCTGATGCGTTGCAGCGCTGGGGATTTGATTTCTGTGTGGTCGCCCCCCCCCCCCCCCCCCCCCAGTGAAACCGTCTGGGGGATCTCTTATCTCACTGACTTTTCTATCATAACTGAAACTTTAAACAGAAGCTAAAATTGTGTCATTTACAAAGTGATTGGCAGTGTTTAAACTGTAACTGCCCAATAGCTGTGGCATACAACTTCCAAGGTGTATTTCAGCAGTTGGGTATTTGTTCTCCATGTTTCAAGAGAGAGGCAATGGAATGTTACGGGTTTTTCCCCAATATTTTGATGGCGTGCTTTATTTCTGCCTCTCGTTCCATGGCGCGTTTCCCCGGTGCTTCAGCAGCGTCTCTCTTGGGCAGCGCGGCTGGGCAGGTGTCCCTCCTAGTTACATAGCACACGACCCCCCAGTCCCATTATAACCGTGCATTTTGGAGCTGGATGATGTAACGGTATCCCAGCTGTGCAAGTTAAATGAATGTAAAAGGAAACTCAAATGCTTTTATCATGTAAGTGTTATTGTTGGATGTATATAAACATACGCCCACCTTTTTAGTGTAGAGTGAATTACTGAGATTTGTCCTTTATTTTCCATGTTACTCTCTAAAGTTTTACACTTCCCTTTCAGCTTTCTTGACCGAGCAAGCGAGACGTGCAGCAGCAGCGCGAGGGCGACAGCCGTTGTGGTGGATCCCTAAGCGTAGGTTCTGATGAGGGTCCGACCTTGTCCTGCAGCCTCACGGGGTTGTCTCCCTGCAGCAGTGCTGGAAGGAAGGGATGAGACATTTTCCAAGAGCAGCAAGAGCGTTGACTTTTAGGTGAAGAAGGTGTTGAAAATCCTATCCCTTGGTCTTAATAGCGATTTGAAGCGTTGCAGTCCCTGTAGCTGTTAAAGCATGCGCTGTATCTCGAGCGGAGCTGTTTCCCTAGAATCCTCCTTTAGCTCAACTCCTCTCCTATCCCTTATTCTGACTGAATGCCTGTACTTTCTGCTGTGCTGTTTTTTTCATGTGCTAAAATGGAATTTGGGGTTTTTGTTTTGCAGCGGTCTTGCTGTAAGCGTCCGGTGGTGCTCCCTAGGTCCCCCCGGCCAAGTTTCCCTGCGGGTCGTTAGGCGTGCTGAGGGTGAGGGGCCGGCCCTGTGGCTGGAGGCTCCTGGCTCTGTCTCCAGCGGGTGCCCCCCAGGTGCGGCAGTGAGGGCTGTCTGGTGGGGAGAGCCTGGGGCCAAGAGGGACCAGGGTCGTTTGTTGCCCTGGGGAGCCCGTTGTAGCGCGGGAAGGGAGGGGGAAGATGGTGGAGCAGAGGCCGAGCAAGAGAGGTGGCACGGTCGTCGGGCACGCTCCCCTATGCCGTGGGGCGTCTGCCAGGCTGCGGGACAGGGGCTGGGGGGGCTGCAAGCGCCTGGGGGGCTGCCCCCCCTTTATTTTCCTAGCGGAGCTCCCCTTTTTTGGTGGGGCACGTACATAGGTAAAGGGCCTGATGAAAGTAAGGAGCTGGCAGTTGGGGCAGTTTCCCTTGTTTTGTTTGTCTTTTGGGGGTGACTAAGAAGGGGGGAGGCTGGGGAGTGATGATGTCATTTGGGGCACCGCAGTGTCACTGGGGGGGGGACGATGATGACGTGGCAGAGGAGCAGGTTGAGTGAGGGGATGGGGGGGGGTCACAGGACAGGTCACCCCCTTGCCCCGCCCTGAAAGGGGGATGAGAGCCCCAAAATGCCCGAGAATTCGTGGGGGAGGGATTAAATAATTAAAAACTAAATATGGGTGTAAGGATTGAAGTAGAGAAAAATCTCTTTTATATATATATTGAAAAAATTTATTTAAATATATATATGTAAAAAGATTTTAAAAGAAACCCCTCTGTCTACTCTATTGTGTAAAGGATGTTAGAATACGAACAAATCTCAATAGAGACATACAGGGTGATAAAATAGAAAAATAACTCATATATAGGAATTTAAAAAAGGAGTTTAAAATGCATAGGAAGATGAAGTATATGAAGAAAGTTTAAATGGCAACAAGATCGACAGAGCTCTCCCCAGCTGCGGTACCGACTGGTGGGCACCGGGTGGCAGCACACGGCACCGCGCATGCGCGGCTCCCGGGTTGCAGTACCGACCTTGTTCCACTGAGCGGTAGGAGCGAGCCTGGGAAAATGCAGCACGGCGCATGCGCCGAGCCGCAACAGCAGTACCGCCCTCTGGCCACGGGGCCGCAGGAGTGAGCACCAAAAAAGCGCCAGCACGCATGCGCGGCTCCTAGGCTGCAGTACCGAGCTCTGGTCACTGGGCGGCAGCAGCGAGCACAAAACAAATGATTCAACGCGCATGCGCGGCTCCTGGTCTGCAGTACCGACGCTTGTCCAGGGGCGGCAGCACGGACTACCTGAAAACGCGCAACTGCGCATGCGCAGCTACACAGTTGCAGTACCGAGTTTTGGTCACCGGGCGACAGCAGCGAGCACAAAACAAACGCGGCATTACGCATGCGCAGCTCCCGGTCTGCAGTACCGACTTTTGTCCACACAGGGGCAGCAGCGAGCTTGGAAAAAATGTGCCACTGCGCATGCGCGGCTGCCTAGCTGCAGTACCGACTTTTGTCCACACAGTGGCAGCAGCGAGCTCGGGAAAATGTGCCACTGCGCATGCGCGGCTCCCTAGCTGCAGTACCGACTTTTGCCCACACAGTGGCAGCAGCGAGCTCGGAAAAATGTGCCACTGCGCATGCGCGGCTCCCTAGCTGCAGTACCGACTTTTGCCGACACGGTGGCAGCAGCGAGCTCGGGAAAATGTGCCACTGCGCATGCGCGGCTCCCTAGCTGCAGTACCGACTTTTGCCCACACAGTGGCAGCAGCGAGCTCGGGAAAATGTGCCACTGCGCATGCGCGGCTGCCTAGCGGCAGTACCGACTTTTGCCCACACAGTGGCAGCAGCGAGCTCGGGAAAATGTGCCACTGCGCATGCGCGGCTGCCTAGCGGCAGTACCGACTTTTGCCGACACAGTGGCAGCAGCGAGCTCGGGAAAATGTGCCACTGCGCATGCGCGGCTCCCTAGCTGCAGTACCGACTTTTGACCACACAGTGGCAGCAGCGAGCTCGGGAAAATGTGCCACTGCTCATGCGCGGCTGCCTAGCGGCAGTACCGACTTTTGCCCACACAGTGGCAGCAGCAAGCTCGGGAAAATGTGCCACTGCGCATGCGCAGCTCCTTAGCGGCAGTGCCGACTTTTGCCGACACAGTGGCAGCAGCGAGCTCGGGAAAATGTGCCACTGCGCATGCGCGGCTCACCGGCTGCAGTACCGACTTTTGCTCACCGGGCGTCAGCAGCGAAGACACACAAAAAATTGCACTACTGCGCATGCGCGCCTCCCCAGGGCAGGCGGGTCGGAAGCCGGAACTGCAGCCCGGCACCGCACATGCGTGCGCGCGCACAAGCGGAGCTATAATCCCGCAGGGAAGCCCTGGCATCCGGCTCTGCTCTCACACGCTGGCGGTCATCAGCAGGTAAAAATTCTGGGCTTGGCTTTGGCACTGTCCTCTAAGGGAAAGCTCTGGGTCTGGATGTCGCTTGCTTATTTGCTGTGGAGTATTTGTGTTTTTCAGCAATCGTTCCAAATACAACGGGGTGGGTGGGGCAGGGCAGAGTCAGGGTCTTTGCAGGGACCTGGGAAGTAAAGTCTTTAACACAGAAAAGCTTAAAGCATTTGCTGTACAGGAGATTTCTCTGTACCCACTACATCCGTTGCTTATTAGCAGTGACTGATGTTTGTAGGAGTACCGTGTGGAAGTGTGAACGTTCATTAGTGAACTAAAATTGCTTTGGTTCTGTGTAGAAAGCAGAGGAACTACAAAACAACGTCGTGTGTCGTGTGCGTGTGTCGTCCCCCGCCCCTTTTTTTTTTTTTTGTTAAACATACCGTGTTTGCAGGGCCTTAGCTTTCTATTGCCAGACTGGCAAAGCTTCCCAAGCTCTGTTCCCCCGCAGCCACCAGAAGTCTCCAATAGTTGCCAGGATGGTGAGTTAGTTTTGGGCTTCTAGCCCTCCATTCCGCCATTGTTTTAGTCAGATCCTGCATTCCGCTCAGTTAAAGACTCACGAGAATTGCTTAACATTTGCATTTGGAAGTCATGCTTCAAACAATGAATTTTCAACAACATTTTTTTTTTACACTAGTCAATGAACTCCTGTAATACTGCAGCAAAATGACGTTTTTAGTGGTTGTTGAATCTCAGAGTGATAACATAGGCATCCCTGTTTGAGCCCTTACCGCAACCACTGCAATGGTTGTTTACACCCTGCTCGGTTCTTTTGTGAAGGTGCGTAGCTGTGGGAGGTGCGTTATTCCCAAGGTGCTATGGCGCTGATGCTCTGGCTGTTGGCAGGAATGGGCAAAGCGGAAGGCTGTGTGGCTAGGGGAGAATGGCGTGGACGTGCTGCTGCTCTCTCTGTTGCACCAGAATTTCGACGGCTGGGTTGGGCTGCTAAATCAATGGAACGACTGGAAGACATTTCAGAAAAGTGAGTACTCTACTATCTTTATCTTTTAAAGTCGTTGTCTTTCTACAGACCCCTGTCCATGGCTTAGCTATTTGATTGGCGTGAAACAGACCCAGAATTTTGCTTTAAGTGGTGTTCTGATTCGCTGAAATTCCCCGTAGGTAGAGAGCAAGAATTACCAATGTTGCTTGGTGGTTGAAGTTGTCGGGGTTTCTGTGAAAGCTAACTTGCCAGAATGTGTAGGAAGCAGCCTGAATTCCAGTAGAGATACTGCATAAAAGGTCCTTTTCTGGACAGGAAGAGAGCTTCAGGAAACGTCGGCGCTGTTTGCCGTAGGGCCTCCGACATAGTTGTTCAGTCATCGTGGGCTTTGTGGCATTCCCGCAGGCACGATCTTGAACACATTTTGTACGGCAGCCGGTATCTTAGCTGACTTTCTATCTCGCGCTTGGTTGCTTGTACCTGCTCAAAACTGACTGTAGTGTCAAACGAACCCACAGGAAAATGTCCTCAACTCGTGCTGGTAGGGCAAGCCCGCTGCAGTTGATAAAACCGGAAAATAGCACCATGTTTTGAAGAATTTGCCTTGCGAGGACAAGGGCTGTCTCCTGGAGGGCAGCTGAATTCTGTGCCTGATTCCACCGCTCCGCCTGGGCACTTGAAGGAAGCAGTCCCTAAGCCAACGCAATCTAAAATGGGGGTCGTTTGGGTTTTTTTTAATCATTTCTTAGGGATATGAGGCTTGTGTGGGTGTTTAGCTTGTCCTGTTCTTTCTGTTCCTAATTCTGAACCCACTGACTGGCGTCGAAGAACGGTCGTATTGTAGTCTGACGGTGTCATCTACCAGGAGCTGGTGGAAGGTCAGGGCTTACGTAAAGCTGATAAGGAGGATTGAGGCTGGAAAGTGGAACGTCTAAACGAGAATTACTGTCCTTGGGAGAGAAGCACATCCTGAAGAAACAGGTAAGCTAATGGAAATGTTTTGGGAACCATCCGAAACAACTAGTAGGAGTGTGATAAGAAGCACCCTCCCACAAACTCTCCTCATTATAGTCCTACAAGTCACACCCCTCCAGCTGGAGACCCCGGCCCAAGCAGAGAGCCCTCGCCTCTGAGCGTGCGCAGCATGTTAAAGTCGCGCTGTAGCTTGAAGTTGAAATAAGAGAAATGTAGACCAATAGAAAACTGCTTTGTGTAATTACTTATGCATATGCATAGCTAGACTGTATCAATACTGTACTTGTATGAGCGAACTTTGCGTTAGCTTTGTGGAGCTGCCGCCTAGCACCCATCTCTGCGCAGACGTGACATAAAAATACCTGTGCCCTGTGTGTATATTGGTGTCCCGCACACCGGGTAAACGACCTCACGCTTGTGGGATAACAGTTTTGGCACCCCAGGTGGGACCGAGCTGACAGCCTCGCCCGGTTCGTCTTGCTGCATCCGACAGGGAGAAGAGGCCTGAGCGGACTCCAGCGCGCACCGACCCGTCGACTGGGGACTCCTTCAGCTCCTCTCCTGCGGTCGGGCGGTAAGTGCCAAAGCGGTGCAATGTTCCTGACAAGAGGTATTTTTTGGGGCTAGGAGAAAAGGGGGTAGGGGCAAGATGCCTCGGGAAGCAGGCAGCCTCTGTTCTGTTCTGGGCTCTGCATAAGACGCACCAGGAAAGACAGGTGGCAGTAGCGTAGTTCTGTGTGTTTCTCCACGCTGTCCTGTTCTGCGTAACGAAGGGAGACGTCCCTCGTTCTGGTTTGTGTAGAAATACTGGGTTTTTCGGTACCGGTATGGGTGCTGCTGCTCCCCAGGAGGCACCCCTTTGCTCTCCTCTAGGATGCATCCTGAAGCATTGCAAGAAATTTGGGGGAGATGCCATGACTAAAAATCGGCTAAAACGATATTGTAATCAACGGTGGGCACAATATCAATGGGAAGATGGTGAGAAATGGCCTGAGAACAGATCCTTGAAATATAACACTATATTGGAATTAACGTTGTGTTGTCGGGGAACTGAAAAATGGGATGAAATGCCTTCTGTGGATATGCTTTTTTCGTTAAGACGTGATTGGGATATTAGGAAGAAAGGTGGTTTAGTGGATTCTAAACATTGGATTGGAATATATGTGTTAAAAGAGAAAAAGGGAAAACCTCGTTGTATTGAATGGGAAAATTTGGAAGAGGATATTCAGCTGTTGGTAGCTCCCCCCAAACAGCCCAAATCTGATAGCTCAAGTGGTAACGGAGTTGTGAGTGCTATCTCTAAAAGAACAAGGGGAGAGAAACCGATAGTTTGAGCTCCCCTCAGACAGGCTGCAGGGCCTGAAGGAACACCGGTATCCGTACGCGTACCTTTTACTGCTTGTGATTTATTAAACTGCAAACAGGCAGTCGGATCCTATCGAAACAATCCAGAAGGAATGTATAGTACTGTTAATCACGACTCCTAGTCCTAACTGGGGAGATGTACAGGCTCTCCTAGAATATTTGTTTCCCACTGAGGAGAGGAGAAGAATTTTAGAGAAGGCTAGAGAGGGACTGATCCAAGAAGGCGGGGGGGTTGGGGGGGGGTGCTTGGGGGGTGCCTAATACCGATATGTACCTCCCGAAAGAGGATCCGGAGTGGGATCCAAACACAAGTGTGTGGGATTAGAGAGGTTAAAGGAATATCAACAGTTAATTTTGTATGGGATTCAACATGGAGTGCAAAAGCCTAAGAATTTATCTCAACTATCTGAAGTAAGGCAGGGGCATAAGGAAACCCCGTCAGCCTTCTGTGAGAGATTGTGTGAAGTAGCTCGAAAACGGACAGATCTGGATCCGGAAGGTGATAGGAATTCAAAGTTATTTAACAGGCTGTTTATTGGTCAAGCAGCATCAGATATAAGAAAGAGATGACAAAAGGTAGAGGGCGAGGATGGCATGACAATCTCACAGTTCTTCTCAATGGCATGTAAGGTACGTAATAATCGGGAGGAAATAGAAGAGAAGGAGAAGCGGGGACGAGTAATGCTGCAAGCTTCTTTGTTGGCTGCCTTGAGGGAAGACCAGGAAAAAGGGAGAGAAAATACAGGAGGTGAATTTTGTGGGTGAGGAAGGGGCCGTAGAAATGGTTATGACATTCCCCTGGGAATGCATCGGCGTGCAAATTGTAAGCAAGAGGGCCGTTGGAAAAAAGATTGTCCGTGCCGTCTGAGTAATCGGGAAAGAGAGACAGAAGAAGCCCTTGGAGTCATGCCGGAGATTGGGTTGGACTGAAGGGGGCCGGAGGAATCTGTTAAAGTTTCACCAGACGATCCTCTGGTTCCAGTCAAGCTGGGGAATGAAAGAAGAGATTTTTTTAATTGATAGTGGAGGCACACGTGCTGTAGTAAGTAGTTGTAGGGGACCCTTAAGTAGAACTAAAATAAGCGTTGTTGGTGCAAGAGGGAAAAAGACTTTAAGGCTGTTTTTACAGCCTATGGAATGTACCATTGCAAATACTAAATTAACTCCTGAATTCCTTTATGTGCCAGAATGCCCCCTACCATTGCTTGGGTGGGATTTACTTGTAAACTGAATGCAGGGCTAAGTTCCTCTGAAGACTCTGTTCAGGTGACTCTGTTCAGCCCGCAGGGCACCTTGCCTGTTTGTGGCGGATGCCAGCCTGAACGGGACCTCGCCTGTTTGGGGCACACCGATGGCAGGCGTTGTTGCCAAAAGGCAAAGCAGGGTCATAGCAGAGTTTTCCATTTCTGGGGATGGGCTCAGCCGTCTCCTGCGCAAACTTCTGTTATTGTAGCAATGGGGATGGTAGCTTTCTTCTGTTTTCTTGAAGAACAAGAGGATGATGGAGCACGTTACAAGAGCATGATTGTTTTCTCTTCCTTTGGCAGTACAGGCACCCAAGGCCAGCCTGCATTGAAGGAACAGCATGGGGATATCTGTGTCGACCGTCAGCAGAGGAAGGAAGCTTCTTTTGGAGGCTGAGGTGATGAAGCAGAGTCCTTAATTGTTCTGTTTGATTTTCAACATGGGTGTGGGGAGGGCCTGGGACATGCAAAATGTGGTCCCGGAGAGGGGAGCTGTCTATTACGTGGGAGGCTGTGAGAGCTATCGTGGACACCACTGGACTGGCATCCTGTAAGGCTGGTTTCACATGTTTTCTTGTTTAGAGGCCAACCTCGGCTTTGGGCTGTAAACTAAAGTCTGCCAGGCCGGTGCCAGCTTGGCGGCAGCATCTGCCCGTGGCAGCACCAGCTTGGTGGTGGTGTGTGCCCATGCCTGTGCCAGGCTGCTGGCTGTGTCTGGCTTGTGAGGCTTGGGGTAATTGGGCCCCTGTTCCCCAGGGGCTCCAGCTGTGGCCCGGGGCAGCACAGGTGGGACCCATGAGGTGAGGATGGGGCTGGGCCCAGGGTTTAAAAAGGGCTGAGGATGGGGCTCGCCCTGCTGTGCCAAGGGGGCTGCCTAGGCATGCCTGCCTGCCTGCGGGTGCTGGCTGGGGTGTGAAATGAAGGGGCTTCCCCAGGCAGCTGCCTCCAGCAAGGAACAGCCGGTCCCCACAGCCGGGAAGGAGCCCTCCCGGCTGTCCCTGACAGAGCGCACCACCAGCACGTGGTGCCGGGAGCTCGGTGCCCCCATCGGCCGCACGCGTGAGCCACCGTGTCTCTGGGAAGCCTCTTGGGAGAGGAGCATCGAGGCACCCGGGGGGGGCGAGGCAGCCGGCGCTGTGGAGGAGGAAGGGGCAGAGGCCGAGAGAGAGAAACCTCGGGGTGCCGAAGGTCTCCCGGCGGTGCCAGGAGCTGCGGTGAGTCGCGTGTCCCTCGCGTGTGTCCAGGCCTCTCTCTGCCATGCTTCTCCAGACTTCTGCCTGCCTCCTTGCCTGTACCTGCCTCTGTCTCCCTTTCAGGCTGTTTGGCTCCCCAAAGCTTTTTGCCCTTCTGCTAGCCCTGCCCTCCACACCGTCGCCTTGTACGTTTCCTTTCTATGCCTCTCCCTTTCCAGCTCCCCACCTGCTATTATTTCACTCTTCCCACACTGCCTTCTTCCATATTGCTGGGGAAAATGGCATTTCTAGGTCTCCCTCTACGCAGTGACCTGTCTCTCTTTTCAGTGACTCCCTCTGCTCTGCACCCTGTCTACTTTTTTCCTAGTAAACTGTCCCTATTTTTCATTTATTACTCTCATAATTCTTCTCTTTTTGAAATTTTGTTTCTAGGTGCACTCTTATCTTGTTTTCTGTCTCTCTTTTTTTTTTTTTAATTTTTTCCTGTTTCCTGTATCCTGGTGCTTTTAAAATTTTCATTCTGTGTCTACTTTTGTCAAGATGTCTCTCCCTGTTTAACTGTTTCCTTTCTGTCCTGTAGCCCGTTGCTTTTAAATTGTCTTTCCTCGTCTATCTTTGTCCAGTTTGCTGTCCTCATTTTTTAATTTGTTCTAGTCTGTGCTGTGCCTAGTTGCCTTTAAAAATTTTCTTTCTATGTCTCCGTCTGCTTAGGTTTTTTGCTATTTTTTTTTCCTCTCTCAATGTCTTTTGAATTGAAAAAGCTTTTGAATTTTTGTTTCTATGTTCACTTTTATGTATTTTTTCTGTCTCTCTTGTTTATTTTTTTCCTATCTGTGCTGTATCTTGTGACTTTTAAAATGTTTTTTCTGTCTACTTTTACCCAGATGTCTAACCCTATTTCTTTATTATTTCCAGACTTTCCTGTGTCATGTTGCTTTTGAATTTTTTTCTATATCTACTTGTATCCAGTTCACTGTCTTTATCTTCTATTTCATGCTCGTCTGTGCCATAGCCTGTGTCCTGGTTTCGGCTGGGATAGAGTTAATTTTCTTCCTAGCAGCTGGTATAGTGCTGTGTTTTGGATTTTAGGATGAGAATAATGTTGATAACACGCTGATGTTTTGGCTGTTGCTAAGCGGTGTTTACACTGGTCCAGGGCTTTTTCAGCTTCCCATGCTCTGGCAGGTGCACAAGAAATGGGAGGGGGCACAGCCAGGATAGTTGATCCAAACTGACCAAAGGGCTATTCCATACTATATGATGTCATGCCCAGTATATAAACTGGGGGGAGTTGGCCGGGGGGTAGGGGTCGCTGCTGGGGGACTGGCTGGGTGTCGGTTGGCGGGTGGTGAGCGGTTGTATCTTTTTTATTTTCCCTCCCTTGGGTTTTGTTCCTCCCTCTCTCTCTCTCTCTCTCTCTCGTTGTTTTCCTCCTCGTTACAATTAATTATTACTATTACTATTATTTTGTTCCAATTATTAAACTGTTCTTATCTCAACCCACGAGTTTTCTTGTGCTCTTCCGATTCTCTCCCCCATCCCACCGGGGGTGAGTGAGCGAGCGGCTGCGTGGTGCTTAGCTGCCGGCTGGGGCTAAACCGTGACGCCCTGTCACTTTTTAAATTTTGTTTCTGTGTCTTTGGTTATTTAGTTTGCTGTCCCTATATTTTATTGTTTTCTTCCTTTAAGGCCTTTGTTTTTCAAATTTTTTCTATGCCTACTTTTATCTAGTTTGCTATCCCTATTTTTAAATTTTTTCTCCTCTGCCTTGGACCCTTTTGCTTTTTCAGTTTTCTTGCTACGTCGACTTTTATCAAGCTGTCTGTCCCTGTTTTTTTAATTCTGTCTGTCTTGTCACATACCCTGTTGCTGCTTAAATCTTCTGTCTTTTATTTTTTTCTCTTCTCTCCATTCATCTGGAGGCTGTAGAGGGTCTCCTCGGCATGCTGTTATTTCTGAAGCGCTATTTGTACCCCTCTCGCTTTGTAAGAACATCTCCCTCTTCCTCAGAGCAGTCTTTTTGTCCTCTCCTCCATCTCGCTCGCCTCCAGAGGGTCGGTGTCTCCCTCCTGACCTCCGTACTCTGGTCAGATCCCCTCCCCAGTACCTTGGTGCCCTCAAGCCGCCTTCTGTCTCTCTGGCCATCTCGGCACCCCTCTGTTTCTGTCGCGATGCTTCCTGCGAGCGCCCTTGTGTTGCGTGGCCATCCTTTAGTTCTGCAGCAGGCTTTGTATCTTTCTTATTCAGAGACAACTCTTCCTCAGGCTTTCATTTTCCCTCAGAGCACTCTTGCCTTCCCTCCCCCATGTGGGATGCCTCTGTTCAGTCCCCGGTCCCCTGAGGACATCTCTACTCTGTTCAGATCCCCTCCCGCGGGGAGGGGTTTTGTGGGATTGACACAATCCCACAAAAGATTGTGTCAGCAATCCTTTGTTTGTCTCCTTGTCCACGTTTCCCCCGCCCCCCGGAGCCCCCTCGTTCCTGTCATGACGCCTCCCGAGACTGTCCTCGTGCCCCATGGCACCCTTCGAGCTCTGCAGCCCTCTTTGTGTCTGTCTCTTATTTGGACAGAACCCCTCCTCGGGCTTTCGTTGTGCCCCACAGCTCCCTGACCTTATTCACTGCCGCCTGGGATGTCTCTATTCGGTCGCTCGTCCCCGGAGGACATCGCTGGGACACCCTCTTGAGTTTTGCACTGCGTGCCAGAGCCGCCTTCTGTCTCTCTCTCTCTCTCTCTCTCTCTCGGCACCCTTCCTCTGCCGTCACCGTGCCTCCTGAGGCCGTGCTTGTGCCCCACGGCCCTCTGTGGCTCTGTAGCGCAATTTGCACCCTTCTTGCTCCCGAGAATGGTTCCCGATGACATCTTTCATGTCCAGGACACTCATGTTGTCCTCTGTGCTAGCTAGGACACCTCTGTTCAGTCCCTGGTCCCCTGAGGACATCTGTAGTCTGTTCAAATCCCCTCTGGACTTCTTCATTGTGTCCTCGAGCCTTCTTGTGCCTGTCCCTCTCAGAAGCCCTCTGCTACTGTCACGATGCCTTCCGAGCAGCACGCTTTTAGCTCCGTGAGCCCCCTTTGGACTCGCTTTGTTGCAATCGCACCTCTCCTAAGATCTCTTAAGTTCCCAAAAAAGAGTGCTCTTGTTCTTTTCTGTGCCATCTAGGATGCCTGCCCAGCTCCAGGGATGAGGCCCAGCTCCTCAAACCGAGCTCCAGGGACGAGGCCGCCGCTCGGCCTAGGTCCCACAACTCAGCCTAGGCCCTGCACCTCAGCCCTGCAGCTCGGCCGCTCGGCCTCAGCCCTCGCACACACACACACACACACACACACAAAGCCAGAGAACCTTTCACTCACAAAAATACCTAGAGATGGAGTTAATGAGAAGACAGGAGACTCTGCTGATCAGGCACAGGGCATGGCCAGACAGTCCTACTGACCAGCAACCGATTTGCATGCCACCAGCCCTTTTTATCCCCTTGTCCCTCTCTTTTCTGATGCTCGTTCCTCCCCAAACTCCTCCGATACCTCCCCTTCCCCACCTCTGGTTCCTCCAGTAAAGATACCATAGTACATCCTGTGCGGTCCCCGCGTGCGTCCCATATCCTTAGCCAGCAACCTTTCTCAGGCTGTGTGGTGATCCGGAAAGCCGCTCCCGTCTACTGGTTGTGACAAGCGTCACCCCGTAGCATGGGGCTGATGGCTCTGCCGGGACAGCTCTGGGAGGAGCCAGGGCAGGGAATCTGTTTCTCTGGCTGGGTCACTGGGGTGCCTTACCTGGCACGGTGCCTCTGCATGACCTGGAGTTTACGGAGACAAGCTTTTTATCGCGTAACCTAGCAGGGAGCCACACTTAAAGCTTTGGAAAAATGCTCTAAAACTAGAACTGTCCAATGACCTTAGTAGTTGGATTGGTTTGTGGGATAATCCTGTTGGAGGCATCAACTTGAAGACAGCTGCTTGACCCATTTTGTTGATTTCAGTCCTGTTGTTTGAAGGAAGAATGTACAGAAAGGGCCGAGGAGGTGTGACAAGAAGAAAGGAAAGAACAAGCAAGTCTTGAGAGAGGGAAGAACCTAAGTGCTGCGAGTGACTGAAGGTGCTAAGAGATTTTTGGGGTAGGTGTGCACATGTGAAGGTCTGGGCGGGAACAGCGCACAAACAGTAGTAAAATACAGTTGGGGAACCCAAGATTGCTCCTCATTCTGGGCTGGTGCATGCGCCCTCGCTCTTGCAGCTGCAGACACGCTGGAGCTGCGGGGGGGCAGGCACGCCAGCCTGCCTGGAAGCAGGCTCTGGGCGCGGGGTCCCTCGGCTGAGGCGGTGCCAGTTAGTGGGGGGAGAGCCCTGTGTGTTGGGCAGGTGAGGGGCGAGTGAGGCCGGAGCATGGCAAGGGCTGGGCTGGGCTGTTTGGTCTGGGGCAAGCGTGGACAGAGGGGACAGAGAGGAGGATCTGAAGGAATACGGGTTGTGAGCTCTTCCTTCCCAACAAGGTCACTGAGGGGGCAACCACATGCAGTACCCAAGGTACGGGGGAAGGTCTGGGGCCAGCACAAACGGTGCTGAGAGAGGGAGTTTCCATAGGGTCTGGTGGTGGCTGCAGGCCGCTTCCCATCAGCCACACTGAGCCCCGTGGCATGCCGCACAGCCCTTTTGGTGCACACCAGTTTGTATTCGGCTGTGCCCTGGAGCCCTCTGAACTCCTGAATTCATATTTGAGGTTCTCCCCAAGTCCTTCTGTGTGTCCCAAGGCCCTGTGTTTGTCACACAGTATGCCACCGTGCTTCCTGTTTAGCTTTCCTCCCATCCCAGAGTTTTGCCAGTGCTTTTTTGGTGCGCTCTCGGGTCAACTGTTTTCCCTTCTGAGGGGCCCAGGCCCCCCCCTTCACCTGTCTGTGCCCCCAGAGTCCTATGTTTTCCTTGTCACCTGCTGATGGCTTCCTCCCACCCCACCGTTGCACTCCAGAGCTCTCCCTTTGTTGTCATCCCCTTTTCTCTTCCCGTGCAGCCCAGGACTCTCCCTTGAGCTTTTGGCAAGCTGCCCTCAGGAGCTGGGGCACCCCTCTGCTGTCCCGGCCACCACAGCTGTCCCCAGTGGGGCCGAGGGCAATAGCCTATGTTCTCTGTGGGATGCAGCTGTGGGCCCAGGGCCTGGGGCTGACAAGCCTCTGGAGTGGCCAGCAGGGCCAATGGCTATGGTGCCTGTGTCCCCCGGGCTGCAGCTGGGGGCCGGGGGCTGCTGAGCTGGGCTACTGCCACGAGTGCGGTGTTCACATCACCCCATGAGGGTAGGTCCAGGGCAACACAGCCAGTGCTGAGCAATACAGGCTGGGACCAGGAGCGAGGCTGCAAGCACAGAACAGGTGAATGGGGCCGGGGGGGGTGAGGGGGTCCCTGCGACCGGGAACATCCCAGGGAAGGTGACCCAAAGGGGGAGGTGGGGCTGGGGCAACAGTGACCGGGTCCAGGAAGACCCGCGCTAGGGCCAAGGAGCGGAGGGTGCGGCGCCGGGGTCGTGGGTGGCCCAGAAGCCGAGGGGATGGGGGAAAGCTGATGCACCAGGGCAGCGGGGAGGCCGCACATGGACATGCGGGGCTGCCTGAGTGCTGGGGCTCACCGGGGGGGCAGGGGTAGTGCTGGGGAAGCACCTGGGTTGGGGTCCTGCAAAAGGGCGGTCCTGGCACAAAGGTCCCCCCCCCCGGTGCATGGGGGGGATGGGGGTGGGTGGTGGAGCGCTTCCAGGTCGTGCGGAGGCGTGGGCAGCGCTGGAGGGGTTCCGGGCAGCTGGGGAAGCATTGGACCCGAAGCGGAGCCGGTGGTGGTGCTGGGAATCGTGGCCCTGCGAGCCGGCCTCCGCAGGCACGGCGGGGTCCCGCGGGTGCTGGTGAGGGGAGGAGGGCGTATGGGACGGTGTCCCCACAGGGTTAAAGCCCAGGGAAGCCAGCAGCCCGCAGCATGCTGGGAGCTGTAGTCCTGGGGTAACCAGCGTGTGGTGGGGCACATTGGTAGCAGGGCATGCCGGGAGATGTAGTCTTTCAGCAGGGAGCTTCCGGAGAGCCTCGCTGCCCTGTGCAGCACGCCGGGGTGCGTACTCGCCCCATGCTGGCCGCCAGGTACCTGCTGGGGCCGGCAGCCGTCTGCCGGCGGGGAACGGCCTCGGGAACGTGGGGCGGGGAGGTGGGGGGGTGCGCCCGCGCTCGCTGCCGCCCTCTGGCGGAGGAAGCGCGGTACTGCAGGTCCGGCACCGTGCATGTGCTGGGGGGGGGGGGGTGCTGCCGTGCTCGCCGCTGCTGCCGTCCGCCGGTAACGGCAAGGAGCTGCTGCGGTGCCTGCGAAGCGCCGCCGCCGCGCTCGATGCTGCCTCCCGGTAAGGAAACGCCGCTGCCGCCGCCCCACGTGCGCGCTGCCGGCGGGCACTCGGCGCGGGACTGCAGCGCCGGTGCCGTCCCTGGGCCCGCGCCGCCCGCCGGGTGCTCGCCGCTGCTGGTGCCGCGGCACGGCCACAGCGCGGTGCTGCCGCCCGGCGTTTGGGCGCCGGCCCTGGCCCCTCCGGCGCGCCGCCGGCGGCCGGCACATGCGCGGTGCCCGGGAGTGGCATGGCGGCGCGCTGGGCGCGGGTCCTGGCGGCGGCGGGTGTCCCGGGGCACCGGTGAGGCGAGCGAGCCCCTTTGGCGGGCGCGGGGGTGTCTTCTGGCCGCGGTCGGGAAGCCGCCCACTGCCCACTGCGGCAGGCTGCCGGTGTGCTGGAGGCGAGCTGGGTCAGGGCAGCCCCAGGGAGTTGCCCGAGAGCTGAGAGAAGGGAAGAGGGGAAGGAGGCGGACACCCCCCAGGCGCAGACGCCGGGCGCCTCCCCACTTCCAGAGCTCCCCCGGCCCCGCTTGTCGTGTGTGTCCCCCCCCCCCCGCGCAGCTGCCCCCAGCTCCAGCCCCTCCCCTGAAGCCTGTCCCGTAGCCCCCGGTCGCCCCCAAGCCCTGTCGTGCCAGTGGCAGGCTGGCCTTCCGCGTGTGTCCGGGAGCCCCTGCGGAAGGGGAGGCTTCAGCCGGGGGCGATCTGCGGTAATAACGGTGGCGGCTTCTTCTTTCCCTCTCCCAGAGGCTGCGCTGAGGCCGCGGTTGTCCCTTCCTCCCCTGGGGCTGCCGGTGACGGCACCCGCCTCAGGCTTGCGTGGGTTGTCTGTGCCTGGCCTCGCTCTCCTGGCGGCGTGGGGGTGAACATGGACGGGCGGAGCGCTTGGTGGCTGTGGACAGGACCTGCCGCGGCTGAAGCTGGAGAGGCCAGAGAAGGGTAAAGAAGAAGAAATCGAAGGCCAGCCGGCCGGCAGCTGCCTCACGCTGCAGGCAAGAGAGAGCTTGCCTCTCCGGGCGAGGAAAGATCCCTCCTCGTAGTCCGCAGCAGGCCAGGCCGCCAGTGTGCACCGCAGGGTCTGTATGCGTAAGCCGGAGCGTGGTCTTGCTCCCTGTCCCTGTCTGACAATCTGTGTCCTGCTCCTTGTCCTTCTTTTTCCCCTTTCTCGATCGTCCCCCATCCTTCTTCCTGTGTGTCTTTTTTCTCTTTCTGTCCTTCTGCCCCAACGCTTCTTTCTCCACCTCTGTCCTGCTCCCTGCCCCTTGTTTCCTCTCACTGTCCCTCTGTCCTGCTTCCTGTCCCTGTTTTTTCTGTCTTTATTTCTCTGTCCCGCTGCCTGTCTGCTCGTTTCTTGCTATACCTCCCCGTCCAGCTGGCTCTCCGTTTTTTCCTTTCTCTCCTTCTCTGTCCTGCTCCCTGGCCCTTTTTTCTCTTCCTCTGCCTCTTTCCTCTAGCCCATGGCCGTTTTTTTAATTTTTCCTTCTTGGTCTCTTTGTACAAATCTCACCCTTTCTTTATTTCTCAATCCCCTTGTCCTATTCCCTGTCCTTTTTCTCTCTCTGTCTGTATGTCCTGTGCCCTGTCGCCGTCATGTCCCTCTGTCCTGCTCGCTGCCCCTGCATGTTCTTGCTCCATCTCTCTGCAGGGCTCCTCGTCCCTCTTGTTTTTTATTTCTCTGCCTCTCTGACCTTTTCTTTCGGCCTTTCATTCTCTGGCGGCACCTCAGTCTTCTCCCTTATCTTGCTTTTCCTCTTTCCAGTCCTCTGTCCTGCTCCCCATCCTGGTATTAAATAGGGGCGGGTGCGGGCTCTGTTCTCTTGGGACTGGTGGGGGAAAAAGCAGCCCCGGGCCGAGCGCTGTCCTGGGGTTTGTCGGGGGGTTTTGGGGCCGAGCACGTGTGCGAGCGGGGGGAGTAGGGGCAGCCCCACGCGGCTCTCGGGTGCTGCTTGTGGGGGCTGGGCAGCCTCTGCCGCTCCCGGCGCAGGGCGGGCAGCGGCGGCCCGGGCGGCTCCTGCGGCACCGGGCGGGTGCCGGTGGCCGGAGCGGCGGGGAAGGGCGGCGGCTGCGGCCGGCGGGGGTTCCTGGAGACGGCTGGGCCCGGCTCCCCGCGGGGGTGCTTGGGGCTGGGGGGGTTTGGGGTGCGGGCCCGGCACCCCAAGCCGGTGCTGGAGAAAGCAAGCCGGAAGCAGCCGCACTAAAGCGATGCCCTGCCTGTGCTGGTGCGGCCCCGCAGAGGTGTGGGGCCGGGCCCTCGGCAGCGCCCAAGCGCTCCCCAAAACTGCGTGTGTGGCCCTGGGGGTGCAGGGCTGTGGGGTGGCTGCGCTCCCCCCACCCCGCAGCATCACGCATGGGGACCGCAAAGGGGTCGGAAAGCAGAGAGGGTGAGCTGGTGTGGGGCCTGAAAACGGAGGGCCGGTCTTGTGTTCCGGGGGCTTGAAAAGAGGCTCCCGTGGCTGATTTTGGGGCTCAGAAACAGCTGGAGTCATGCGTTTTCGGGACCTGCCAGAGGGGACCAAGTGGTGTGTTTTTGGGCTGAGGAGCAGAGGTGAAGCGCTGCATTTCTGGGCCTCGAGAACAGGCTGAGCAGGTGGGTTTGTGGGCTCAGGAATGGGAGCTGGTTTGGGGGCCCAAAGCAGAAGCCGGTTTGGCTGTTTGGGCAGGGGGGTGGGAGGGCATTGGGGGCTGCGGGGGAAAGCGGAGGGTGGGCAGGGTGCACGGAGCCTCCCTGGAGGTGGGGGTCTGGTCACGTCGGACCTCAAAGTTCGGGAGGCCGGCGTGCCCCAGGCCAGACTCGAGGTCTGAGGTGGTCTCTGGGGGGGAAGGGTGCTTTTCAGACCCCGCACGCCCTCTTGGAGCCCAGCTCTTCTTTGTATGCTGCTGAGAAGAGTTCTGAAGTACTTAATCGTACAAACTAATTAATCGGTATTTCCACAGGGTACAGCGGTGATGTTTAATAGTAATATTCAAGTTCTGACAGCGACTGCTTTCCGACCTTGTCCAAAGCCCAGACTGTTGCAAATAGCTGGAGCTGGTAAGGAGAAGGAGCTGAAATCAAGCGGAGCTTCGGTGCAGAGCTGGAGCTGCAGTTAGCCAGAACCGTGGCAAGGAGGAGCTGGAAGGAGATGGGGTGTCCGCTGCCTGGAGCGTGCGTTAGCCAGGGGCGAGGTTACCTGTGGCTGTAATGAGCGGGAGCGGCCGTGAGCTGGAGCGCCTGTTCGCCGGAGCATCCGTCGGCCGGGCTGTGCCGCCAGCAGGGCTGCAGAGCGGCCGGGCGCAGGCAGGGCTGTCCCCAGCAAGCGGCTCTGAGCAGCAGGGAGGCGAGCGGCCCTTCTGGCAGCGGGGAGCCTGGCCTCTTCCCTCGGGGATTAAATCCACGCCCTGCACCTCTCCCTGCACGGAGGGTGTCTCCCGGTCCCGTTCCTGGGGGTGGAAGCGAGGTGGGGGTGGCCCGGCTCTCCTGGGGCAGCCCCGCTGCGAGGGGGCGCGGGCGAGGCGTCCGCACGAGGCGGCCGCGTCTCCCTGGTACCTGGCAAAGGGGAGAGGGGCTGGTCGGCTGGAGCTCCCGGGGTGCACGGCCTGGCCCCGCAGGGCCCCTCTGGCAGAACCCTCCCCTGCGCTTTCCCCGTTGGCTGGGTGTGACAAACAGGATCATTTTTTGCCTCCTCTTTTCCCGGTGTCACCTTCTGCGTCACGTGAAGAAAAGCCTGCGTGGTGGATCCCGCTTGCTGCTCGGGTAATGGCGCGTATGGGGCCGGGGGAGCGGGGAGAAACCTTTGCGAGTTCAGGGAGGCTACAGATGCTCCACATGAAACCCAGAGAAAAGGCAAATCTGCTGCCAGTGCAGAAAAGCTGATGAAAACTTGCCGTTAACAGAGCGTGCCTCGTTCCTGAATTGGTCCCTTGGCAGTTACGAATGTTTTCCTTTCGGGTAAAAGAATGAACTTTCATCTAGGAGAAATGAAGAGCTGCCTGTTGCCTTCTTCAGGGTCAAGTGTTTCTCTTCTGTTTGTTCAGACTACTTTTATGGGCGAGTTGGGAAGAGCCTTTTATTTTTATATGCACAACTACCTTTTTAGTCATCTACGGTGTCATAGAGTTAATTTTTGAGCACCTAGACGCCAGTAGAAATATAACGAGTGAAATGCGATGGAAACTGACATTTCAATTTGATTTTTATTCAGTTTTTTTTCATACGAGTGTTGATGGCACGCTGTGCTGTGCGTCAGTCCACATTCTGTTCGGTGGAGCCTTCGGTCTAGGAGTTTTACGTACAAAAAAAAAAAGTTTGTCCTTCCAAAAAAGGACTGGTCGTTCCTAGGCTCGAGGTGTAGACTGGGAGGGTCTCTGGAGCCCATGATCAGAATGACAGTGCTGCTGCTCTTTGTCTTCACTGGCGTTAATTTCCCCACTGCTCCATGGTGGTTGGGAGCCCTGAGTCATCTTTTTTTTTCTTTCTGTCTCTAACACATTTTTTTTCCCCAAGGAGAGGCTACATTTAAAAGTGAATGAGCGTCCTGGTTTCGTCTGGGAGAGAGTTAATTTTCTTCCTAGTAGCTGGTATAGTGCTGTGTTTTGGATTTGAGGATGAGAATAATGTCGATAACACGGTGATGTTCTAGTTGCTGCTAAGAAATGCTTACACTGGTCAAGGACTTTTGAGCTTCCCCTGCTCTGCCGGGCGCACGAGAAACTGGGAGGGGACACAGCCAAAAGCGTTGATGGAAACTGGCCCAAGGGCTATTCCATCCCATCTGGCGTCATGCTCAGCATAGAAACTGGGGGGGGGAGTTGGCCGGGGGATAGGGATCGCTGCTGGGGGAGTGGCTGGGCATGGGTCGGCGGGTGGTGAGGGGTTGTATCGCTTGTTTTTTCCTGGGTTTTGTTCCTCTCTTGCTCTCTTGTTGTTTTCCTTCTCATGAGAATTCATTCTTCTTCTTCTTTTGTTCCAATGCTTAAACTCTTCTTATCTCAGGCCACGAGTTTTCTGACTTTTGCTCCTTGGATTCTTTCCCCCATCCCACCGGGGCGGGGGAGGATGAGCGAGCTGCTGGGTGGTACTTAATTGCCGACCGGGGCTAAACCACAACAATTAGTTTCCTCCGAAACGTGTCAGTCACTAAACTTGAGTGATGTTTATTAAAACCACAAAAACGACACCTGTCTTACAGACCTGGAGTCCTTCTGAACGTGTGTATTCATCACACGCAAATGTCATTGGGCTACAGATCGTCTGCACTTTGCGCTTTGACGAGACAGCGTGCTGAGACAGGGATGAGCTCTGAAAGAAAAAAGGTACAAGGTCACGGGGTTTTTGGTCTGTTTTTTTTGTGGGGGGCGCGTGTGTGTGGTTTAAAAAGAAGAGTGCGATGCTGAGTGGTGGCAGCCTGCAGAGCTCTCTTGCTGCCTGAGCTCTCCTTTTCTTCTCTTTCACTCCTCTGTCATGGCTGTAATTGTAATTTGGACACTTGTAGAGGAGCAGTTAAGTTACTTGCCTGTGCAGATGTGCTGGTAGTCCCAGGAAGGTAAATGCTTGAAGCAGTAGTGAATAACTTGGCCGCAAGTGGAATTTCCGAAGGAAGAACAACAACAGGAAGCAAATAGCAAGTTACCAAACAATTTGTGTGGGTCAACCACATCGAAGTTTTATTGCCAAATGTTGTTGGGCAGTATGTTCCAAGTGGCTATTTTTGGTCAACGTGAATTTTCAGGAAGTTCAGGGTTGTGCGTGGCAAAACGTGTCCCTCTGTTTATGCATGCTGCTATGTCAATGTCCAGCGGCAGGGCTGTTGTTCTCTGCTCTCGATAGTGCCACGGTAGCGCTGAGGTATTTAGACCCAACAGAGGGCTTTAGGAAGGGAAGGAGAATGCCTGTTTTCCGTGAGGGCTATGAATGCTGACCCTTTTCTCCGCCGCTTTCCCGTGCGCGCGATGAAGCGGTTTTATTCTCCCTTGTTCCTGGTCTAAATAGTCGTGAAGCTGTCGCTGCTGTGGGATTGCAAGTGGTGTTTCTAGGTTTTTGTGGGGTTCTAGTTACGGATCCCTTCTGCTGTGGGGAAGTGTCAAGATAAGGTTTTCAGTGTAAAGCTTCAGAAGCTACATCCGCTGAAATCAGGGGAGGTGGAGCTGATGTTGCGCGTGGAGCTGTGCTCGCGGGGATGCTCGGTGGCCCCTCGTCAAAACAGCAAGGGGCGTGTGGCCGTCCGGAGGGCTGTGCTCTGGGTCTGAGGGCGTGCCGTCTTTTTGCTGTTGGAAGACGGACTAGAGCGCGTGGCTGTGAAATGTCAGGACAGTCAAAAGCTGGGAGGGACCCTAGGCAGGTTTGGTGGCACAACTGCAGTGTGAGAAGGACTTGACCGTTTGGAGAAACGGCCTGCAAAAAATCATTCCTGTTTTGCAAGGAGGCAGTTCACAAGGACAGATGGGTTGCTGTGCTCTTTAACAAAAATGCTCACCTTGGGACGTATGGGGTGAGGAAGTCTTGACTGTACGTAGGCTTCGGAAACTGTGCGTGGGTATGTGTGTGCGTCACCTGCGTGTATCTATGAAAGGGGTTCTAGTGAAACCAAAGGCGCCCGTGAGTCCAAAAAAGGCGCGGTTGTCTAAAAACTGCAAAAGCTCTAGCGGCCTGTGTCATCAACTGTAGCAAAGATGATGCAAAACCCTTTATCCTCCACTCAGTTGTAGTCTTCACCAAGCTTCACAAAAAAGGGAAGCTTTAGATTCCTACCCGGCATTATGCTAAAGGTTTTTTTTCCTCTCTCAGCAGAACGTCAGCTGCCACCATTTCGCCGTGGTCGCCCTTTCTTCTGCCACGAAAGTACGAGACGGATGGAAAGGCTGCGTAGTGGTCTGCAAGTACACGGTACGCCTACGATGTGTGCCTGCGTTTTTCCCAAGGTACTCGTAGCATGGACTTTAAAGGTAACATGAAGAATGTGCCAACTCTCCTTCTATAGTTTTTCTATGAAGTATTTCAACACAAATACTACAAGTAGAATAAGGCGTGTTCTGGAGCATGCTTATGCAAAGCCGACTTCCCTTGGTTTCTTTTTTCTTTCTGAAAGCGTAATCTTCTGTCTGTGCGCTTACTATTAAATGATACTGTGAAAATAATTTTGTACTAAAAGAGGAAAGAAACTGTTGGGAAGAGTTCAGCTGTTCAGAAGGAAGAGCCTTTGTTTTCATGGTACAAGCTTTCTGCTTTTTCAGTCAGTAAGTTTTTAAAATACCTTCTAGCAGGACTTGAAAAAGCTTGCTGCGATCCTAGCATCCGTACTAAAAGCCGTCAAGGTCAAAGAAGAGACGTGGACAAAACGGGAGAAATGGGCGTCGCTTCCGCGTGTTTTCCAGGCTTTCCCAAGAAGCATTAGCAGCCTTGTAAGTACCGCCAGTGAGTCCTGATGTGGTTTTGGTGAGTTACTGCTTCAACAGGGTCCTTTTTCCTGAAGCTACAGTGTGTAATTTTTGGCTTCAGTTGGAAAGAGATTTTCCCGACTGGAAATCCTTCTCATTCAGAGAAGTTGCATTTGATGAACTTCCCATTGGAGCGGCTGTACGTGCCAGCAGAAGTCATCAGCAGCAAGACTTTTCACTCTCTTTAAAAAACAAAAAAAAGTCAATTTCCTTCCAGGGGCCCAAGCCCAGCACGTCTTCCGAAAGTTGATGGCATCGCTGGTCTTTGGTTCTCAGTTGTAACAGCCGAGATATGATAAAAAGGCGTTCCTCCACATGCTTCAGTACAGCCAAAAGCATTAGCAAATCTGCCAGTCCCTTTTGGTAGCCTGATGTGTTGCAGCGCTGGGGATTTGATTTCTGTGTGGCTGCCCCCCCCCCCCCAGTGAAACCGTCTGGGGGATCTCTTATCTCACTGACTTTTCTATCATAACTGAAACTTTAAACAGAAGCTAAAATTGTGTCATTTACACAGTGATTGGCAGTGTTTAAACTGTAACTGCCCAATAGCTGTGGCATACAACTTCCAAGGTGTATTTCAGCAGTTGGGTATTTGTTCTCCATGTTTCAAGAGAGAGGCAATGGAATGTTACGGGTTTTTCCCCAATATTTTGATGGCGTGCTTTATTTCTGCCTCTCGTTCCATGGCGCGTTTCCCCGGTGCTTCAGCAGCGTCTCTCTTGGGCAGCACGGCTGGGCAGATGTCCCTCCTACTTACATAGCACAGGGCCCCCCCCCCCCAGTCCCATTATAACCGTGCATTTTGGAGACAGATGATGTAATGGTATCCCAGCTGTGCAAGTTAAATGAATGCAAAAGGAAACTCAAATGCTTTTATCATGTAAGTGTTGTTGTTGGATGTATATAAACATACGCCCACCTTTTTAGTGTAGAGTGAATTACTGAGATTTGTCCTTTATTTTCCGTGTTACTCTCTAAAGTTTTACACTTCCCTTTCAGCTTTCTTGACCGAGCGAGACATGCAGCAGCAGCGCGAGGGCGGCAGCCGTTGTGGTGGATCCCTAAGCATAGGTTCTGATGAGGGTCCGACCTTGTCCTGCAGCCTCACGGGGTTGTCTCCCTGCAGCAGTGCTGGAAGGAAGGGATGAGACATTTTCCAAGAGCAGCAAGAGCGTTGACTTTTAGGTGAAGAAGGTGTTGAAAATCCTATCCCTTGGTCTTAATAGCGATTTGAAGCGTTGCAGTCCCTGTAGCTGTTAAAGCATGCGCTGTATCTCGAGCGGAGCTGTTTCCCTAGAATCCTCCTTTAGCTCAACTCCTCTCCTATCCCTTATTCTGACTGAATGCCTGTACTTTCTGCTGTGCTGGTTTTTTCATGTGCCGAAATGGAATTTGGGGTTTGTGAGAGACTGAAAGACTTAATGTCTCAAACATTGTGGCGATTTGAGGCGCTATTTGCATGGGGAGGGCAGGTCGGGGAGCATGGGGTGGGGGAGAGCAAGAGCGGGACGTGGAGAGCGCGTCGGAGGATGCGCGGTTCCAGGTTCTGCCAGACCTGACCATGTACGGCCAGAGGTCACACAGAGTTTATCTGAGGAAGGGGCTTGCAACCGCCCGAGAGACCCCTCACGACCACCCCCCTCCCCCAGCGCCTGCGCAGAAGATTGAGAACTTTCTAGAACAATAACCATGTCAGTCCTGAAGGAGCGTACCTGGAGGCGGGGATTAGCCAATAAAAGGCTTGGCCCCCCCCAGGGAAGGGCGCGCACGCCCACCACTGGAGGATTGCCACGTCTGTCATCGTCATCGCGGGAGCCAAGGGTGGTGATACTTTCTCTTTCTCTTTCCTCTTCTCTTCTTCTTTCCTTTTCTTGCTTATCTTCTCCTCCACTTTTCCAATAGATATATGCAAGTTTGGGATCGGGTTGCCTGGAAAATAGCTCCATTGCCAAATCGCCTTTGTTCGTTCATGAGACTCGTCAGGTCGTTAAATTTGTCCGTTTGTGGAATTTGCCAGTTAATAAAGTTGCTGGCCAGCCTGTTCCTCTGGGTCATTGTCGTGACTCTGCCGACCACGCGGCTCTGCTGAGCAGAGCTCGGCCTTTGTCGGTACTCAAACAGTCGGGGAATGGAAAAGATTCACCCCTCTCGCAACCCACCGAGTGGGACGAGACATTAATTTGGTGTCAGAAGTGGGATTCCCTGACTTGATCAGTGAGAGGAAGAGGGAGGGGATATCAATTGAGTTGAGAAGGGAGGACGTGAATCGGCTGAGTCCGAGTCCTCCGGCAGATGATGATCATGGCTTCTTGGGTTCAGCCTGATCTGGACTGCTCCCCTTTGTTGTTAGAGTTGTTAAAAGCTGTTGTTTTGGGTGTTTTGGTAGCTGCGCTGACGGCAGCGCAGAAATATAAGTGCACGGTAAAATGGGCTGAGCGAGACGCGAGCGAATTGTCACAAGATTTGGGTAAAAGGTTGCAAGCGGAGCTGGAAGCTGAGCAGAAAAAATGGGTGCGATTGGAAATAGCAGCGACTAGGGTGCAGAATCAGTTGCGCGACGCTTTTGTCAGGGAGCGCGAGTTGTGGTCGGCGCTAGCGGAGGCGCGGAGGGAGGATCTGGAGAGCGAGTGTGGGCACTGCGGTCTGTCTAAGGAACGCGAGCTGGCTGACGGGGGAGTAGCTGGCCACTACCCCTGGGAGGAAATGGAACGGGCAAAGTGCCAACACGAGAGAACTGCTCCCCAACTTCGCCCACTTATTAAAACGGAATTTCAATATGAAGGGGGTGCCGATACCGTGCCGGAAATCATAACAAAAGAAATACCCCATAGTGCAACTGAATTGGCAAAATTACAAGATCGATATAGTAGGCTCCCTAGAGAAACGGAGACAGAATATGTGTGGAGGGTCTCCCTCACGGGGGAGGACAGAATTAAACTTTCTGAGGAGGAGGCGCAGGGATACTGGGGTCCAGGCGTGTTTCTAACCGTCCCCGACACTCAAGCCCCCTGGTCCCTCACCCAAAGGGCTGGAGGGCTGGACCCCTTGGAACGGGGAGATCTGGTGACCATCCCCACTCCGGGACTGGATCAGAGTACCGAGAGCGTGCAGAAAGCCGCCTGCCTCCAGCTTCTGCATGACCGGCACTTAACACCCCATCAGCCCTCCCCGATGTTGCTAAAAGCCGACCCGAGTCGAATGAAACCCCTGATAAAGGGCCTCCCTGACCCCCTAAAGCTACATGCCATACAAATCCAGGACCGCCTAAGGGCAGCGCTCCCAATTCAGGAGCGTTTAACAGAAATGCTAACACCCCGGAGAAGCCAAAGGCAGTCCACTCTGGCGGAATTCCCCCTCACCTGGGGAGGGGTTGCGCAGGAGCTGATCAGTTATAGCCGCAACGTGGGAATCTCCAGAGGGGAACAAAGGGGTAAAGCTGCGGTTAGGAGAACGGGATTAGACAATCAGCTTTTAAAAGGCCTACCTGTCGGAAGACCTCCTGATAATCCCTTGCTTTTAAAACCGGTCCGAAAGGGGACCAAGTTTTCTTTCTCTTTTGCAGGGGGAGAACCAGACTGTCGCCTGCTAAAACATAGCAACCTCGTCGGAGGAGCGTCGGACCTCGATGAATACTGCCAATGTTGTAATAATAGTCCTTATATGTATTTACGATTTTTCATGTGGACGGTGGTCCTCCTCTCCCCCGGGAAAGGAGGAAACGGGGGAAGTAGAAACCATACTCCTTCGAACCTTGTGTGGGAACTACGATTTCTCACATGGATGGTGGTCCTCCTCTCCTCCGGGAAAGGAGGACACGGGGGAAGTGGGAACCATATTCCTTAGAAGCTTGTGTGGGAACCAATTCATGTATTTACTAGAATCTGGAATAGAACCGACAAAGGGATATGTGTTGCCCTTCCCCGGTCAAGCGAACAAGGATGGAGATTTGGTGGTGGTGGTGGTGGTTTTTGTTGCATTACCCCATATTATGTATAACTTGGAAAAGTTCTTAACTATAATACTGGTCCTGCCCCCCCCCCCAAAAAAAAAAAAAACAACCCAAACCCTGGCTCTTGGAGAGAGTAAGGGTTCTGATAAGGGACGTGTATTTGTTGGGGTTATCCTTACTGCAGATAATAGAAACCGGGATGTTCTGTGCAACAAGACTTATGGTAGAGTCAAGTATTGTGGCATACCCTGTACACACTACCCTTTGCAGAGCCTGCCGCTCACTGCAAAACCTGACATACCTGTAAAATTAGCATATCCCCGGACCCCTTGGGACTAGTTTGGGGATGTTCTAACTGGAAATTTTATTCCTGATTAGCATTGAAATATCACACTGGTCTGAAATGTGGATTAGTCATCCCATCCTTATGCCCATCTCGTGTTTTCAGTTTCACCGTCCCTCCCTGGCGGGTGCGCTGGGAAGTGGCAGAAGCCCCAAAAAACTCGATGTTGAATTTAAGTGATGGAGAATGTTGTATAACATTGTCCATCTCGCAACTCCAGTACTACTGCACTCTGCTACTGCACTCTACTACTGCTACACTCACAACGTCAGTACTACTAAAGAGGTAGCACGGACCAAAATGAAAGAAATTGCTGACCAAGCTGCTGAATTATTTCGATCACTCCAGCCGAAAGACTGGTTCGACGGGCATGCCCCCAGATCTTCGTTCGCTTCCCTCCTACAATCCTGGGGACTCACGGGGTGGGGGAAATGGTTAATTCAAATTGGAATAACCCTGATTTCTGTTCCTTATGACTGGCATAGCTGTTGTTTATCTGCTTGCTTCTGCTTTCGTTCTCTTTTCTCCTGCTGTTCTCTATGTTCATATCACCACCCTGGAAGACAAAATCAAGGACCCTCCGCCAACTCTCGTTGAAAATTTCGTGAACTGTGTCTTCTCGATCTTCTCTATGTGAAAATCGTCACCCTGGACGAAGATTATATGGACAATGTTGGAGCCACGGGGAGGTGTGAGAGACTGAAAGAGTTAACATCTCAAACATTGTGGCGATTTGAGGCGCTATTTGCATGGCGAGGGCAGGTCGGGGAGCACGGGGTGGGGGAGAGCAAGAGCGGGACGTGGAGAGCGCGTCGGAGGATGCGCGGTTCCAGGTTCTGCCAGACCTGACCATGTACGGCCAGCGGTCACACAGAGTTTACCTCAGGAAGGGGCTTGCAACCGCCCAAGAGACCCCTCACGACCACCCCCCTCCCCCAGCACCTGCGCAGAAGATTGAGAACTTTCTAGAACAATAACCATGTCAGTCCTGAAGGAGCGTACCTGGGAGGCGGGGATTAGCCAATAAAAGGCTTGGCCCCCCCCCCCAGGGAAGGGCGTGCACGCCCACCACTGGAGGATTGCCACGTCTGTCATCGTCATCGCGGGAGCCAAGGGTGGTGATACTTTCTCTTTCTCTTTCCTCTTCTCTTCTTCTTTCCTTTTCTTGCTTATCTTCTCCTCCGCTTTTCCAATAGATATATGCAAGTTTGGGATCGGGTTGCCTGGAAAATAGCTCCATTGCCAAATCGCCTTTGTTCGTTCATGAGACTCGTCAGGTCGTTAAATTTGTCCGTTTGTGGAATTTGCCAGTTAATAAAGTTGCTGGCCAGCCTGTTCCTCTGGGTCATTGTCGTGACTCTGCCGACCACGCGGCTCTGCTGAGCAGAGCTCGGCCTTTGTCGGTACTCAAACAGTCGGGGAATGGAAAAGATTCACCCCTCTCGCAACCCACCGAGTGGGACAAGAGAGGGTTTTTGTTTTTCAGCGGTCTTGCTGTAAGCATCTGTAAGAGGCCGAGCAAGAGAGGTGGCACCGTTGTCGGGCGCGCTCCCCTATGCCGTGGGGTGGCTGCCAGGCTGTGGGACAGGGGCTGGGGGGGCTGCAAGCGTCTGGGGGGCTGCCCCCCCTTTCTTTTTCTAGCGGAGCTCCCCTTTTTTGGTGGGGCATGTACATATGTAAGGGGCCTGATGAAAGTAAGGAGCTGGCAGTTGGGGCAGTTTCCCTTGTTTTGTTTGTCTTTTGGGGGTGACTAAGAAGGGGGGAGGCTGGGGAGTGATGATGTCATTTGGGGCACCGCAGTGTCACTGGGGGGGGGACGATGATGACGTGGCAGAGGAGCAGGTTGAGTGAGGGGATGGGGGGGGGTCACAGGACAGGTCACCCCCTTGCCCCGCCCTGAAAGGGGGATGAGAGCCCCAAAATGCCCGAGAATTCGTGGGGGAGGGATTAAATAATTAAAAACTAAATATGGGTGTAAGGATTGAAGTAGAGAAAAATCTCTTTTATATATATATTGAAAAAATTTATTTAAATATATATATGTAAAAAGATTTTAAAAGAAACCCCTCTGTCTACTCTATTGTGTAAAGGATGTTAGAATACGAACAAATCTCAATAGAGACATACAGGGTGATAAAATAGAAAAATAACTCATATATAGGAATTTAAAAAAGGAGTTTAAAATGCATAGGAAGATGAAGTATATGAAGAAAGTTTAAATGGCAACAAGATCGACAGAGCTCTCCCCAGCTGCGGTACCGACTGGTGGGCACCGGGTGGCAGCACACGGCACCGCGCATGCGCGGCTCCCGGGTTGCAGTACCGACCTTGTTCCACTGAGCGGTAGGAGCGAGCCTGGGAAAATGCAGCACGGCGCATGCGCCGAGCCGCAACAGCAGTACCGCCCTCTGGCCACGGGGCCGCAGGAGTGAGCACCAAAAAAGCGCCAGCACGCATGCGCGGCTCCTAGGCTGCAGTACCGAGCTCTGGTCACTGGGCGGCAGCAGCGAGCACAAAACAAATGATTCAACGCGCATGCGCGGCTCCTGGTCTGCAGTACCGACGCTTGTCCAGGGGCGGCAGCACGGACTACCTGAAAACGCGCAACTGCGCATGCGCAGCTACACAGTTGCAGTACCGAGTTTTGGTCACCGGGCGACAGCAGCGAGCACAAAACAAACGCGGCATTACGCATGCGCAGCTCCCGGTCTGCAGTACCGACTTTTGTCCACACAGGGGCAGCAGCGAGCTTGGAAAAAATGTGCCACTGCGCATGCGCGGCTGCCTAGCTGCAGTACCGACTTTTGTCCACACAGTGGCAGCAGCGAGCTCGGGAAAATGTGCCACTGCGCATGCGCGGCTCCCTAGCTGCAGTACCGACTTTTGCCCACACAGTGGCAGCAGCGAGCTCGGAAAAATGTGCCACTGCGCATGCGCGGCTCCCTAGCTGCAGTACCGACTTTTGCCGACACGGTGGCAGCAGCGAGCTCGGGAAAATGTGCCACTGCGCATGCGCGGCTCCCTAGCTGCAGTACCGACTTTTGCCCACACAGTGGCAGCAGCGAGCTCGGGAAAATGTGCCACTGCGCATGCGCGGCTGCCTAGCGGCAGTACCGACTTTTGCCCACACAGTGGCAGCAGCGAGCTCGGGAAAATGTGCCACTGCGCATGCGCGGCTGCCTAGCGGCAGTACCGACTTTTGCCGACACAGTGGCAGCAGCGAGCTCGGGAAAATGTGCCACTGCGCATGCGCGGCTCCCTAGCTGCAGTACCGACTTTTGACCACACAGTGGCAGCAGCGAGCTCGGGAAAATGTGCCACTGCTCATGCGCGGCTGCCTAGCGGCAGTACCGACTTTTGCCCACACAGTGGCAGCAGCAAGCTCGGGAAAATGTGCCACTGCGCATGCGCAGCTCCTTAGCGGCAGTGCCGACTTTTGCCGACACAGTGGCAGCAGCGAGCTCGGGAAAATGTGCCACTGCGCATGCGCGGCTCACCGGCTGCAGTACCGACTTTTGCTCACCGGGCGTCAGCAGCGAAGACACACAAAAAATTGCACTACTGCGCATGCGCGCCTCCCCAGGGCAGGCGGGTCGGAAGCCGGAACTGCAGCCCGGCACCGCACATGCGTGCGCGCGCACAAGCGGAGCTATAATCCCGCAGGGAAGCCCTGGCATCCGGCTCTGCTCTCACACGCTGGCGGTCATCAGCAGGTAAAAATTCTGGGCTTGGCTTTGGCACTGTCCTCTAAGGGAAAGCTCTGGGTCTGGATGTCGCTTGCTTATTTGCTGTGGAGTATTTGTGTTTTTCAGCAATCGTTCCAAATACAACGGGGTGGGTGGGGCAGGGCAGAGTCAGGGTCTTTGCAGGGACCTGGGAAGTAAAGTCTTTAACACAGAAAAGCTTAAAGCATTTGCTGTACAGGAGATTTCTCTGTACCCACTACATCCGTTGCTTATTAGCAGTGACTGATGTTTGTAGGAGTACCGTGTGGAAGTGTGAACGTTCATTAGTGAACTAAAATTGCTTTGGTTCTGTGTAGAAAGCAGAGGAACTACAAAACAACGTCGTGTGTCGTGTGCGTGTGTCGTCCCCCGCCCCTTTTTTTTTTTTTTGTTAAACATACCGTGTTTGCAGGGCCTTAGCTTTCTATTGCCAGACTGGCAAAGCTTCCCAAGCTCTGTTCCCCCGCAGCCACCAGAAGTCTCCAATAGTTGCCAGGATGGTGAGTTAGTTTTGGGCTTCTAGCCCTCCATTCCGCCATTGTTTTAGTCAGATCCTGCATTCCGCTCAGTTAAAGACTCACGAGAATTGCTTAACATTTGCATTTGGAAGTCATGCTTCAAACAATGAATTTTCAACAACATTTTTTTTTTACACTAGTCAATGAACTCCTGTAATACTGCAGCAAAATGACGTTTTTAGTGGTTGTTGAATCTCAGAGTGATAACATAGGCATCCCTGTTTGAGCCCTTACCGCAACCACTGCAATGGTTGTTTACACCCTGCTCGGTTCTTTTGTGAAGGTGCGTAGCTGTGGGAGGTGCGTTATTCCCAAGGTGCTATGGCGCTGATGCTCTGGCTGTTGGCAGGAATGGGCAAAGCGGAAGGCTGTGTGGCTAGGGGAGAATGGCGTGGACGTGCTGCTGCTCTCTCTGTTGCACCAGAATTTCGACGGCTGGGTTGGGCTGCTAAATCAATGGAACGACTGGAAGACATTTCAGAAAAGTGAGTACTCTACTATCTTTATCTTTTAAAGTCGTTGTCTTTCTACAGACCCCTGTCCATGGCTTAGCTATTTGATTGGCGTGAAACAGACCCAGAATTTTGCTTTAAGTGGTGTTCTGATTCGCTGAAATTCCCCGTAGGTAGAGAGCAAGAATTACCAATGTTGCTTGGTGGTTGAAGTTGTCGGGGTTTCTGTGAAAGCTAACTTGCCAGAATGTGTAGGAAGCAGCCTGAATTCCAGTAGAGATACTGCATAAAAGGTCCTTTTCTGGACAGGAAGAGAGCTTCAGGAAACGTCGGCGCTGTTTGCCGTAGGGCCTCCGACATAGTTGTTCAGTCATCGTGGGCTTTGTGGCATTCCCGCAGGCACGATCTTGAACACATTTTGTACGGCAGCCGGTATCTTAGCTGACTTTCTATCTCGCGCTTGGTTGCTTGTACCTGCTCAAAACTGACTGTAGTGTCAAACGAACCCACAGGAAAATGTCCTCAACTCGTGCTGGTAGGGCAAGCCCGCTGCAGTTGATAAAACCGGAAAATAGCACCATGTTTTGAAGAATTTGCCTTGCGAGGACAAGGGCTGTCTCCTGGAGGGCAGCTGAATTCTGTGCCTGATTCCACCGCTCCGCCTGGGCACTTGAAGGAAGCAGTCCCTAAGCCAACGCAATCTAAAATGGGGGTCGTTTGGGTTTTTTTTAATCATTTCTTAGGGATATGAGGCTTGTGTGGGTGTTTAGCTTGTCCTGTTCTTTCTGTTCCTAATTCTGAACCCACTGACTGGCGTCGAAGAACGGTCGTATTGTAGTCTGACGGTGTCATCTACCAGGAGCTGGTGGAAGGTCAGGGCTTACGTAAAGCTGATAAGGAGGATTGAGGCTGGAAAGTGGAACGTCTAAACGAGAATTACTGTCCTTGGGAGAGAAGCACATCCTGAAGAAACAGGTAAGCTAATGGAAATGTTTTGGGAACCATCCGAAACAACTAGTAGGAGTGTGATAAGAAGCACCCTCCCACAAACTCTCCTCATTATAGTCCTACAAGTCACACCCCTCCAGCTGGAGACCCCGGCCCAAGCAGAGAGCCCTCGCCTCTGAGCGTGCGCAGCATGTTAAAGTCGCGCTGTAGCTTGAAGTTGAAATAAGAGAAATGTAGACCAATAGAAAACTGCTTTGTGTAATTACTTATGCATATGCATAGCTAGACTGTATCAATACTGTACTTGTATGAGCGAACTTTGCGTTAGCTTTGTGGAGCTGCCGCCTAGCACCCATCTCTGCGCAGACGTGACATAAAAATACCTGTGCCCTGTGTGTATATTGGTGTCCCGCACACCGGGTAAACGACCTCACGCTTGTGGGATAACAGTTTTGGCACCCCAGGTGGGACCGAGCTGACAGCCTCGCCCGGTTCGTCTTGCTGCATCCGACAGGGAGAAGAGGCCTGAGCGGACTCCAGCGCGCACCGACCCGTCGACTGGGGACTCCTTCAGCTCCTCTCCTGCGGTCGGGCGGTAAGTGCCAAAGCGGTGCAATGTTCCTGACAAGAGGTATTTTTTGGGGCTAGGAGAAAAGGGGGTAGGGGCAAGATGCCTCGGGAAGCAGGCAGCCTCTGTTCTGTTCTGGGCTCTGCATAAGACGCACCAGGAAAGACAGGTGGCAGTAGCGTAGTTCTGTGTGTTTCTCCACGCTGTCCTGTTCTGCGTAACGAAGGGAGACGTCCCTCGTTCTGGTTTGTGTAGAAATACTGGGTTTTTCGGTACCGGTATGGGTGCTGCTGCTCCCCAGGAGGCACCCCTTTGCTCTCCTCTAGGATGCATCCTGAAGCATTGCAAGAAATTTGGGGGAGATGCCATGACTAAAAATCGGCTAAAACGATATTGTAATCAACGGTGGGCACAATATCAATGGGAAGATGGTGAGAAATGGCCTGAGAACAGATCCTTGAAATATAACACTATATTGGAATTAACGTTGTGTTGTCGGGGAACTGAAAAATGGGATGAAATGCCTTCTGTGGATATGCTTTTTTCGTTAAGACGTGATTGGGATATTAGGAAGAAAGGTGGTTTAGTGGATTCTAAACATTGGATTGGAATATATGTGTTAAAAGAGAAAAAGGGAAAACCTCGTTGTATTGAATGGGAAAATTTGGAAGAGGATATTCAGCTGTTGGTAGCTCCCCCCAAACAGCCCAAATCTGATAGCTCAAGTGGTAACGGAGTTGTGAGTGCTATCTCTAAAAGAACAAGGGGAGAGAAACCGATAGTTTGAGCTCCCCTCAGACAGGCTGCAGGGCCTGAAGGAACACCGGTATCCGTACGCGTACCTTTTACTGCTTGTGATTTATTAAACTGCAAACAGGCAGTCGGATCCTATCGAAACAATCCAGAAGGAATGTATAGTACTGTTAATCACGACTCCTAGTCCTAACTGGGGAGATGTACAGGCTCTCCTAGAATATTTGTTTCCCACTGAGGAGAGGAGAAGAATTTTAGAGAAGGCTAGAGAGGGACTGATCCAAGAAGGCGGGGGGGTTGGGGGGGGGTGCTTGGGGGGTGCCTAATACCGATATGTACCTCCCGAAAGAGGATCCGGAGTGGGATCCAAACACAAGTGTGTGGGATTAGAGAGGTTAAAGGAATATCAACAGTTAATTTTGTATGGGATTCAACATGGAGTGCAAAAGCCTAAGAATTTATCTCAACTATCTGAAGTAAGGCAGGGGCATAAGGAAACCCCGTCAGCCTTCTCTGAGAGATTGTGTGAAGTAGCTCGAAAACGGACAGATCTGGATCCGGAAGGTGATAGGAATTCAAAGTTATTTAACAGGCTGTTTATTGGTCAAGCAGCATCAGATATAAGAAAGAGATGACAAAAGGTAGAGGGCGAGGATGGCATGACAATCTCACAGTTCTTCTCAATGGCATGTAAGGTACGTAATAATCGGGAGGAAATAGAAGAGAAGGAGAAGCGGGGACGAGTAATGCTGCAAGCTTCTTTGTTGGCTGCCTTGAGGGAAGACCAGGAAAAAGGGAGAGAAAATACAGGAGGTGAATTTTGTGGGTGAGGAAGGGGCCGTAGAAATGGTTATGACATTCCCCTGGGAATGCATCGGCGTGCAAATTGTAAGCAAGAGGGCCGTTGGAAAAAAGATTGTCCGTGCCGTCTGAGTAATCGGGAAAGAGAGACAGAAGAAGCCCTTGGAGTCATGCCGGAGATTGGGTTGGACTGAAGGGGGCCGGAGGAATCTGTTAAAGTTTCACCAGACGATCCTCTGGTTCCAGTCAAGCTGGGGAATGAAAGAAGAGATTTTTTTAATTGATAGTGGAGGCACACGTGCTGTAGTAAGTAGTTGTAGGGGACCCTTAAGTAGAACTAAAATAAGCGTTGTTGGTGCAAGAGGGAAAAAGACTTTAAGGCTGTTTTTACAGCCTATGGAATGTACCATTGCAAATACTAAATTAACTCCTGAATTCCTTTATGTGCCAGAATGCCCCCTACCATTGCTTGGGTGGGATTTACTTGTAAACTGAATGCAGGGCTAAGTTCCTCTGAAGACTCTGTTCAGGTGACTCTGTTCAGCCCGCAGGGCACCTTGCCTGTTTGTGGCGGATGCCAGCCTGAACGGGACCTCGCCTGTTTGGGGCACACCGATGGCAGGCGTTGTTGCCAAAAGGCAAAGCAGGGTCATAGCAGAGTTTTCCATTTCTGGGGATGGGCTCAGCCGTCTCCTGCGCAAACTTCTGTTATTGTAGCAATGGGGATGGTAGCTTTCTTCTGTTTTCTTGAAGAACAAGAGGATGATGGAGCACGTTACAAGAGCATGATTGTTTTCTCTTCCTTTGGCAGTACAGGCACCCAAGGCCAGCCTGCATTGAAGGAACAGCATGGGGATATCTGTGTCGACCGTCAGCAGAGGAAGGAAGCTTCTTTTGGAGGCTGAGGTGATGAAGCAGAGTCCTTAATTGTTCTGTTTGATTTTCAACATGGGTGTGGGGAGGGCCTGGGACATGCAAAATGTGGTCCCGGAGAGGGGAGCTGTCTATTACGTGGGAGGCTGTGAGAGCTATCGTGGACACCACTGGACTGGCATCCTGTAAGGCTGGTTTCACATGTTTTCTTGTTTAGAGGCCAACCTCGGCTTTGGGCTGTAAACTAAAGTCTGCCAGGCCGGTGCCAGCTTGGCGGCAGCATCTGCCCGTGGCAGCACCAGCTTGGTGGTGGTGTGTGCCCATGCCTGTGCCAGGCTGCTGGCTGTGTCTGGCTTGTGAGGCTTGGGGTAATTGGGCCCCTGTTCCCCAGGGGCTCCAGCTGTGGCCCGGGGCAGCACAGGTGGGACCCATGAGGTGAGGATGGGGCTGGGCCCAGGGTTTAAAAAGGGCTGAGGATGGGGCTCGCCCTGCTGTGCCAAGGGGGCTGCCTAGGCATGCCTGCCTGCCTGCGGGTGCTGGCTGGGGTGTGAAATGAAGGGGCTTCCCCAGGCAGCTGCCTCCAGCAAGGAACAGCCGGTCCCCACAGCCGGGAAGGAGCCCTCCCGGCTGTCCCTGACAGAGCGCACCACCAGCACGTGGTGCCGGGAGCTCGGTGCCCCCATCGGCCGCACGCGTGAGCCACCGTGTCTCTGGGAAGCCTCTTGGGAGAGGAGCATCGAGGCACCCGGGGGGGGCGAGGCAGCCGGCGCTGTGGAGGAGGAAGGGGCAGAGGCCGAGAGAGAGAAACCTCGGGGTGCCGAAGGTCTCCCGGCGGTGCCAGGAGCTGCGGTGAGTCGCGTGTCCCTCGCGTGTGTCCAGGCCTCTCTCTGCCATGCTTCTCCAGACTTCTGCCTGCCTCCTTGCCTGTACCTGCCTCTGTCTCCCTTTCAGGCTGTTTGGCTCCCCAAAGCTTTTTGCCCTTCTGCTAGCCCTGCCCTCCACACCGTCGCCTTGTACGTTTCCTTTCTATGCCTCTCCCTTTCCAGCTCCCCACCTGCTATTATTTCACTCTTCCCACACTGCCTTCTTCCATATTGCTGGGGAAAATGGCATTTCTAGGTCTCCCTCTACGCAGTGACCTGTCTCTCTTTTCAGTGACTCCCTCTGCTCTGCACCCTGTCTACTTTTTTCCTAGTAAACTGTCCCTATTTTTCATTTATTACTCTCATAATTCTTCTCTTTTTGAAATTTTGTTTCTAGGTGCACTCTTATCTTGTTTTCTGTCTCTCTTTTTTTTTTTTAATTTTTTCCTGTTTCCTGTATCCTGGTGCTTTTAAAATTTTCATTCTGTGTCTACTTTTGTCAAGATGTCTCTCCCTGTTTAACTGTTTCCTTTCTGTCCTGTAGCCCGTTGCTTTTAAATTGTCTTTCCTCGTCTATCTTTGTCCAGTTTGCTGTCCTCATTTTTTAATTTGTTCTAGTCTGTGCTGTGCCTAGTTGCCTTTAAAAATTTTCTTTCTATGTCTCCGTCTGCTTAGGTTTTTTGCTATTTTTTTTTCCTCTCTCAATGTCTTTTGAATTGAAAAAGCTTTTGAATTTTTGTTTCTATGTTCACTTTTATGTATTTTTTCTGTCTCTCTTGTTTATTTTTTTCCTATCTGTGCTGTATCTTGTGACTTTTAAAATGTTTTTTCTGTCTACTTTTACCCAGATGTCTAACCCTATTTCTTTATTATTTCCAGACTTTCCTGTGTCATGTTGCTTTTGAATTTTTTTCTATATCTACTTGTATCCAGTTCACTGTCTTTATCTTCTATTTCATGCTCGTCTGTGCCATAGCCTGTGTCCTGGTTTCGGCTGGGATAGAGTTAATTTTCTTCCTAGCAGCTGGTATAGTGCTGTGTTTTGGATTTTAGGATGAGAATAATGTTGATAACACGCTGATGTTTTGGCTGTTGCTAAGCGGTGTTTACACTGGTCCAGGGCTTTTTCAGCTTCCCATGCTCTGGCAGGTGCACAAGAAATGGGAGGGGGCACAGCCAGGATAGTTGATCCAAACTGACCAAAGGGCTATTCCATACTATATGATGTCATGCCCAGTATATAAACTGGGGGGAGTTGGCCGGGGGGTAGGGGTCGCTGCTGGGGGACTGGCTGGGTGTCGGTTGGCGGGTGGTGAGCGGTTGTATCTTTTTTATTTTCCCTCCCTTGGGTTTTGTTCCTCCCTCTCTCTCTCTCTCTCTCTCTCGTTGTTTTCCTCCTCGTTACAATTAATTATTACTATTACTATTATTTTGTTCCAATTATTAAACTGTTCTTATCTCAACCCACGAGTTTTCTTGTGCTCTTCCGATTCTCTCCCCCATCCCACCGGGGGTGAGTGAGCGAGCGGCTGCGTGGTGCTTAGCTGCCGGCTGGGGCTAAACCGTGACGCCCTGTCACTTTTTAAATTTTGTTTCTGTGTCTTTGGTTATTTAGTTTGCTGTCCCTATATTTTATTGTTTTCTTCCTTTAAGGCCTTTGTTTTTCAAATTTTTTCTATGCCTACTTTTATCTAGTTTGCTATCCCTATTTTTAAATTTTTTCTCCTCTGCCTTGGACCCTTTTGCTTTTTCAGTTTTCTTGCTACGTCGACTTTTATCAAGCTGTCTGTCCCTGTTTTTTTAATTCTGTCTGTCTTGTCACATACCCTGTTGCTGCTTAAATCTTCTGTCTTTTATTTTTTTCTCTTCTCTCCATTCATCTGGAGGCTGTAGAGGGTCTCCTCGGCATGCTGTTATTTCTGAAGCGCTATTTGTACCCCTCTCGCTTTGTAAGAACATCTCCCTCTTCCTCAGAGCAGTCTTTTTGTCCTCTCCTCCATCTCGCTCGCCTCCAGAGGGTCGGTGTCTCCCTCCTGACCTCCGTACTCTGGTCAGATCCCCTCCCCAGTACCTTGGTGCCCTCAAGCCGCCTTCTGTCTCTCTGGCCATCTCGGCACCCCTCTGTTTCTGTCGCGATGCTTCCTGCGAGCGCCCTTGTGTTGCGTGGCCATCCTTTAGTTCTGCAGCAGGCTTTGTATCTTTCTTATTCAGAGACAACTCTTCCTCAGGCTTTCATTTTCCCTCAGAGCACTCTTGCCTTCCCTCCCCCATGTGGGATGCCTCTGTTCAGTCCCCGGTCCCCTGAGGACATCTCTACTCTGTTCAGATCCCCTCCCGCGGGGAGGGGTTTTGTGGGATTGACACAATCCCACAAAAGATTGTGTCAGCAATCCTTTGTTTGTCTCCTTGTCCACGTTTCCCCCGCCCCCCGGAGCCCCCTCGTTCCTGTCATGACGCCTCCCGAGACTGTCCTCGTGCCCCATGGCACCCTTCGAGCTCTGCAGCCCTCTTTGTGTCTGTCTCTTATTTGGACAGAACCCCTCCTCGGGCTTTCGTTGTGCCCCACAGCTCCCTGACCTTATTCACTGCCGCCTGGGATGTCTCTATTCGGTCGCTCGTCCCCGGAGGACATCGCTGGGACACCCTCTTGAGTTTTGCACTGCGTGCCAGAGCCGCCTTCTGTCTCTCTCTCTCTCTCTCTCTCTCTCTCGGCACCCTTCCTCTGCCGTCACCGTGCCTCCTGAGGCCGTGCTTGTGCCCCACGGCCCTCTGTGGCTCTGTAGCGCAATTTGCACCCTTCTTGCTCCCGAGAATGGTTCCCGATGACATCTTTCATGTCCAGGACACTCATGTTGTCCTCTGTGCTAGCTAGGACACCTCTGTTCAGTCCCTGGTCCCCTGAGGACATCTGTAGTCTGTTCAAATCCCCTCTGGACTTCTTCATTGTGTCCTCGAGCCTTCTTGTGCCTGTCCCTCTCAGAAGCCCTCTGCTACTGTCACGATGCCTTCCGAGCAGCACGCTTTTAGCTCCGTGAGCCCCCTTTGGACTCGCTTTGTTGCAATCGCACCTCTCCTAAGATCTCTTAAGTTCCCAAAAAAGAGTGCTCTTGTTCTTTTCTGTGCCATCTAGGATGCCTGCCCAGCTCCAGGGATGAGGCCCAGCTCCTCAAACCGAGCTCCAGGGACGAGGCCGCCGCTCGGCCTAGGTCCCACAACTCAGCCTAGGCCCTGCACCTCAGCCCTGCAGCTCGGCCGCTCGGCCTCAGCCCTCGCACACACACACACACACACACACACAAAGCCAGAGAACCTTTCACTCACAAAAATACCTAGAGATGGAGTTAATGAGAAGACAGGAGACTCTGCTGATCAGGCACAGGGCATGGCCAGACAGTCCTACTGACCAGCAACCGATTTGCATGCCACCAGCCCTTTTTATCCCCTTGTCCCTCTCTTTTCTGATGCTCGTTCCTCCCCAAACTCCTCCGATACCTCCCCTTCCCCACCTCTGGTTCCTCCAGTAAAGATACCATAGTACATCCTGTGCGGTCCCCGCGTGCGTCCCATATCCTTAGCCAGCAACCTTTCTCAGGCTGTGTGGTGATCCGGAAAGCCGCTCCCGTCTACTGGTTGTGACAAGCGTCACCCCGTAGCATGGGGCTGATGGCTCTGCCGGGACAGCTCTGGGAGGAGCCAGGGCAGGGAATCTGTTTCTCTGGCTGGGTCACTGGGGTGCCTTACCTGGCACGGTGCCTCTGCATGACCTGGAGTTTACGGAGACAAGCTTTTTATCGCGTAACCTAGCAGGGAGCCACACTTAAAGCTTTGGAAAAATGCTCTAAAACTAGAACTGTCCAATGACCTTAGTAGTTGGATTGGTTTGTGGGATAATCCTGTTGGAGGCATCAACTTGAAGACAGCTGCTTGACCCATTTTGTTGATTTCAGTCCTGTTGTTTGAAGGAAGAATGTACAGAAAGGGCCGAGGAGGTGTGACAAGAAGAAAGGAAAGAACAAGCAAGTCTTGAGAGAGGGAAGAACCTAAGTGCTGCGAGTGACTGAAGGTGCTAAGAGATTTTTGGGGTAGGTGTGCACATGTGAAGGTCTGGGCGGGAACAGCGCACAAACAGTAGTAAAATACAGTTGGGGAACCCAAGATTGCTCCTCATTCTGGGCTGGTGCATGCGCCCTCGCTCTTGCAGCTGCAGACACGCTGGAGCTGCGGGGGGGCAGGCACGCCAGCCTGCCTGGAAGCAGGCTCTGGGCGCGGGGTCCCTCGGCTGAGGCGGTGCCAGTTAGTGGGGGGAGAGCCCTGTGTGTTGGGCAGGTGAGGGGCGAGTGAGGCCGGAGCATGGCAAGGGCTGGGCTGGGCTGTTTGGTCTGGGGCAAGCGTGGACAGAGGGGACAGAGAGGAGGATCTGAAGGAATACGGGTTGTGAGCTCTTCCTTCCCAACAAGGTCACTGAGGGGGCAACCACATGCAGTACCCAAGGTACGGGGGAAGGTCTGGGGCCAGCACAAACGGTGCTGAGAGAGGGAGTTTCCATAGGGTCTGGTGGTGGCTGCAGGCCGCTTCCCATCAGCCACACTGAGCCCCGTGGCATGCCGCACAGCCCTTTTGGTGCACACCAGTTTGTATTCGGCTGTGCCCTGGAGCCCTCTGAACTCCTGAATTCATATTTGAGGTTCTCCCCAAGTCCTTCTGTGTGTCCCAAGGCCCTGTGTTTGTCACACAGTATGCCACCGTGCTTCCTGTTTAGCTTTCCTCCCATCCCAGAGTTTTGCCAGTGCTTTTTTGGTGCGCTCTCGGGTCAACTGTTTTCCCTTCTGAGGGGCCCAGGCCCCCCCCTTCACCTGTCTGTGCCCCCAGAGTCCTATGTTTTCCTTGTCACCTGCTGATGGCTTCCTCCCACCCCACCGTTGCACTCCAGAGCTCTCCCTTTGTTGTCATCCCCTTTTCTCTTCCCGTGCAGCCCAGGACTCTCCCTTGAGCTTTTGGCAAGCTGCCCTCAGGAGCTGGGGCACCCCTCTGCTGTCCCGGCCACCACAGCTGTCCCCAGTGGGGCCGAGGGCAATAGCCTATGTTCTCTGTGGGATGCAGCTGTGGGCCCAGGGCCTGGGGCTGACAAGCCTCTGGAGTGGCCAGCAGGGCCAATGGCTATGGTGCCTGTGTCCCCCGGGCTGCAGCTGGGGGCCGGGGGCTGCTGAGCTGGGCTACTGCCACGAGTGCGGTGTTCACATCACCCCATGAGGGTAGGTCCAGGGCAACACAGCCAGTGCTGAGCAATACAGGCTGGGACCAGGAGCGAGGCTGCAAGCACAGAACAGGTGAATGGGGCCGGGGGGGGTGAGGGGGTCCCTGCGACCGGGAACATCCCAGGGAAGGTGACCCAAAGGGGGAGGTGGGGCTGGGGCAACAGTGACCGGGTCCAGGAAGACCCGCGCTAGGGCCAAGGAGCGGAGGGTGCGGCGCCGGGGTCGTGGGTGGCCCAGAAGCCGAGGGGATGGGGGAAAGCTGATGCACCAGGGCAGCGGGGAGGCCGCACATGGACATGCGGGGCTGCCTGAGTGCTGGGGCTCACCGGGGGGGCAGGGGTAGTGCTGGGGAAGCACCTGGGTTGGGGTCCTGCAAAAGGGCGGTCCTGGCACAAAGGTCCCCCCCCCCGGTGCATGGGGGGGATGGGGGTGGGTGGTGGAGCGCTTCCAGGTCGTGCGGAGGCGTGGGCAGCGCTGGAGGGGTTCCGGGCAGCTGGGGAAGCATTGGACCCGAAGCGGAGCCGGTGGTGGTGCTGGGAATCGTGGCCCTGCGAGCCGGCCTCCGCAGGCACGGCGGGGTCCCGCGGGTGCTGGTGAGGGGAGGAGGGCGTATGGGACGGTGTCCCCACAGGGTTAAAGCCCAGGGAAGCCAGCAGCCCGCAGCATGCTGGGAGCTGTAGTCCTGGGGTAACCAGCGTGTGGTGGGGCACATTGGTAGCAGGGCATGCCGGGAGATGTAGTCTTTCAGCAGGGAGCTTCCGGAGAGCCTCGCTGCCCTGTGCAGCACGCCGGGGTGCGTACTCGCCCCATGCTGGCCGCCAGGTACCTGCTGGGGCCGGCAGCCGTCTGCCGGCGGGGAACGGCCTCGGGAACGTGGGGCGGGGAGGTGGGGGGGTGCGCCCGCGCTCGCTGCCGCCCTCTGGCGGAGGAAGCGCGGTACTGCAGGTCCGGCACCGTGCATGTGCTGGGGGGGGGGGGGGTGCTGCCGTGCTCGCCGCTGCTGCCGTCCGCCGGTAACGGCAAGGAGCTGCTGCGGTGCCTGCGAAGCGCCGCCGCCGCGCTCGATGCTGCCTCCCGGTAAGGAAACGCCGCTGCCGCCGCCCCACGTGCGCGCTGCCGGCGGGCACTCGGCGCGGGACTGCAGCGCCGGTGCCGTCCCTGGGCCCGCGCCGCCCGCCGGGTGCTCGCCGCTGCTGGTGCCGCGGCACGGCCACAGCGCGGTGCTGCCGCCCGGCGTTTGGGCGCCGGCCCTGGCCCCTCCGGCGCGCCGCCGGCGGCCGGCACATGCGCGGTGCCCGGGAGTGGCATGGCGGCGCGCTGGGCGCGGGTCCTGGCGGCGGCGGGTGTCCCGGGGCACCGGTGAGGCGAGCGAGCCCCTTTGGCGGGCGCGGGGGTGTCTTCTGGCCGCGGTCGGGAAGCCGCCCACTGCCCACTGCGGCAGGCTGCCGGTGTGCTGGAGGCGAGCTGGGTCAGGGCAGCCCCAGGGAGTTGCCCGAGAGCTGAGAGAAGGGAAGAGGGGAAGGAGGCGGACACCCCCCAGGCGCAGACGCCGGGCGCCTCCCCACTTCCAGAGCTCCCCCGGCCCCGCTTGTCGTGTGTGTCCCCCCCCCCCCGCGCAGCTGCCCCCAGCTCCAGCCCCTCCCCTGAAGCCTGTCCCGTAGCCCCCGGTCGCCCCCAAGCCCTGTCGTGCCAGTGGCAGGCTGGCCTTCCGCGTGTGTCCGGGAGCCCCTGCGGAAGGGGAGGCTTCAGCCGGGGGCGATCTGCGGTAATAACGGTGGCGGCTTCTTCTTTCCCTCTCCCAGAGGCTGCGCTGAGGCCGCGGTTGTCCCTTCCTCCCCTGGGGCTGCCGGTGACGGCACCCGCCTCAGGCTTGCGTGGGTTGTCTGTGCCTGGCCTCGCTCTCCTGGCGGCGTGGGGGTGAACATGGACGGGCGGAGCGCTTGGTGGCTGTGGACAGGACCTGCCGCGGCTGAAGCTGGAGAGGCCAGAGAAGGGTAAAGAAGAAGAAATCGAAGGCCAGCCGGCCGGCAGCTGCCTCACGCTGCAGGCAAGAGAGAGCTTGCCTCTCCGGGCGAGGAAAGATCCCTCCTCGTAGTCCGCAGCAGGCCAGGCCGCCAGTGTGCACCGCAGGGTCTGTATGCGTAAGCCGGAGCGTGGTCTTGCTCCCTGTCCCTGTCTGACAATCTGTGTCCTGCTCCTTGTCCTTCTTTTTCCCCTTTCTTGATCGTCCCCCATCCTTCTTCCTGTGTGTCTTTTTTCTCTTTCTGTCCTTCTGCCCCAACGCTTCTTTCTCCACCTCTGTCCTGCTCCCTGCCCCTTGTTTCCTCTCACTGTCCCTCTGTCCTGCTTCCTGTCCCTGTTTTTTCTGTCTTTATTTCTCTGTCCCGCTGCCTGTCTGCTCGTTTCTTGCTATACCTCCCCGTCCAGCTGGCTCTCCGTTTTTTCCTTTCTCTCCTTCTCTGTCCTGCTCCCTGGCCCTTTTTTCTCTTCCTCTGCCTCTTTCCTCTAGCCCATGGCCGTTTTTTTAATTTTTCCTTCTTGGTCTCTTTGTACAAATCTCACCCTTTCTTTATTTCTCAATCCCCTTGTCCTATTCCCTGTCCTTTTTCTCTCTCTGTCTGTATGTCCTGTGCCCTGTCGCCGTCATGTCCCTCTGTCCTGCTCGCTGCCCCTGCATGTTCTTGCTCCATCTCTCTGCAGGGCTCCTCGTCCCTCTTGTTTTTTATTTCTCTGCCTCTCTGACCTTTTCTTTCGGCCTTTCATTCTCTGGCGGCACCTCAGTCTTCTCCCTTATCTTGCTTTTCCTCTTTCCAGTCCTCTGTCCTGCTCCCCATCCTGGTATTAAATAGGGGCGGGTGCGGGCTCTGTTCTCTTGGGACTGGTGGGGGAAAAAGCAGCCCCGGGCCGAGCGCTGTCCTGGGGTTTGTCGGGGGGTTTTGGGGCCGAGCACGTGTGTGAGCGGGGGGAGTAGGGGCAGCCCCACGCGGCTCTCGGGTGCTGCTTGTGGGGGCTGGGCAGCCTCTGCCGCTCCCGGCGCAGGGCGGGCAGCGGCGGCCCGGGCGGCTCCTGCGGCACCGGGCGGGTGCCGGTGGCCGGAGCGGCGGGGAAGGGCGGCGGCTGCGGCCGGCGGGGGTTCCTGGAGACGGCTGGGCCCGGCTCCCCGCGGGGGTGCTTGGGGCTGGGGGGGTTTGGGGTGCGGGCCCGGCACCCCAAGCCGGTGCTGGAGAAAGCAAGCCGGAAGCAGCCGCACTAAAGCGATGCCCTGCCTGTGCTGGTGCGGCCCCGCAGAGGTGTGGGGCCGGGCCCTCGGCAGCGCCCAAGCGCTCCCCAAAACTGCGTGTGTGGCCCTGGGGGTGCAGGGCTGTGGGGTGGCTGCGCTCCCCCCACCCCGCAGCATCACGCATGGGGACCGCAAAGGGGTCGGAAAGCAGAGAGGGTGAGCTGGTGTGGGGCCTGAAAACGGAGGGCCGGTCTTGTGTTCCGGGGGCTTGAAAAGAGGCTCCCGTGGCTGATTTTGGGGCTCAGAAACAGCTGGAGTCATGCGTTTTCGGGACCTGCCAGAGGGGACCAAGTGGTGTGTTTTTGGGCTGAGGAGCAGAGGTGAAGCGCTGCATTTCTGGGCCTCGAGAACAGGCTGAGCAGGTGGGTTTGTGGGCTCAGGAATGGGAGCTGGTTTGGGGGCCCAAAGCAGAAGCCGGTTTGGCTGTTTGGGCAGGGGGGTGGGAGGGCATTGGGGGCTGCGGGGGAAAGCGGAGGGTGGGCAGGGTGCACGGAGCCTCCCTGGAGGTGGGGGTCTGGTCACGTCGGACCTCAAAGTTCGGGAGGCCGGCGTGCCCCAGGCCAGACTCGAGGTCTGAGGTGGTCTCTGGGGGGGAAGGGTGCTTTTCAGACCCCGCACGCCCTCTTGGAGCCCAGCTCTTCTTTGTATGCTGCTGAGAAGAGTTCTGAAGTACTTAATCGTACAAACTAATTAATCGGTATTTCCACAGGGTACAGCGGTGATGTTTAATAGTAATATTCAAGTTCTGACAGCGACTGCTTTCCGACCTTGTCCAAAGCCCAGACTGTTGCAAATAGCTGGAGCTGGTAAGGAGAAGGAGCTGAAATCAAGCGGAGCTTCGGTGCAGAGCTGGAGCTGCAGTTAGCCAGAACCGTGGCAAGGAGGAGCTGGAAGGAGATGGGGTGTCCGCTGCCTGGAGCGTGCGTTAGCCAGGGGCGAGGTTACCTGTGGCTGTAATGAGCGGGAGCGGCCGTGAGCTGGAGCGCCTGTTCGCCGGAGCATCCGTCGGCCGGGCTGTGCCGCCAGCAGGGCTGCAGAGCGGCCGGGCGCAGGCAGGGCTGTCCCCAGCAAGCGGCTCTGAGCAGCAGGGAGGCGAGCGGCCCTTCTGGCAGCGGGGAGCCTGGCCTCTTCCCTCGGGGATTAAATCCACGCCCTGCACCTCTCCCTGCACGGAGGGTGTCTCCCGGTCCCGTTCCTGGGGGTGGAAGCGAGGTGGGGGTGGCCCGGCTCTCCTGGGGCAGCCCCGCTGCGAGGGGGCGCGGGCGAGGCGTCCGCACGAGGCGGCCGCGTCTCCCTGGTACCTGGCAAAGGGGAGAGGGGCTGGTCGGCTGGAGCTCCCGGGGTGCACGGCCTGGCCCCGCAGGGCCCCTCTGGCAGAACCCTCCCCTGCGCTTTCCCCGTTGGCTGGGTGTGACAAACAGGATCATTTTTTGCCTCCTCTTTTCCCGGTGTCACCTTCTGCGTCACGTGAAGAAAAGCCTGCGTGGTGGATCCCGCTTGCTGCTCGGGTAATGGCGCGTATGGGGCCGGGGGAGCGGGGAGAAACCTTTGCGAGTTCAGGGAGGCTACAGATGCTCCACATGAAACCCAGAGAAAAGGCAAATCTGCTGCCAGTGCAGAAAAGCTGATGAAAACTTGCCGTTAACAGAGCGTGCCTCGTTCCTGAATTGGTCCCTTGGCAGTTACGAATGTTTTCCTTTCGGGTAAAAGAATGAACTTTCATCTAGGAGAAATGAAGAGCTGCCTGTTGCCTTCTTCAGGGTCAAGTGTTTCTCTTCTGTTTGTTCAGACTACTTTTATGGGCGAGTTGGGAAGAGCCTTTTATTTTTATATGCACAACTACCTTTTTAGTCATCTACGGTGTCATAGAGTTAATTTTTGAGCACCTAGACGCCAGTAGAAATATAACGAGTGAAATGCGATGGAAACTGACATTTCAATTTGATTTTTATTCAGTTTTTTTTCATACGAGTGTTGATGGCACGCTGTGCTGTGCGTCAGTCCACATTCTGTTCGGTGGAGCCTTCGGTCTAGGAGTTTTACGTACAAAAAAAAAAAGTTTGTCCTTCCAAAAAAGGACTGGTCGTTCCTAGGCTCGAGGTGTAGACTGGGAGGGTCTCTGGAGCCCATGATCAGAATGACAGTGCTGCTGCTCTTTGTCTTCACTGGCGTTAATTTCCCCACTGCTCCATGGTGGTTGGGAGCCCTGAGTCATCTTTTTTTTTCTTTCTGTCTCTAACACATTTTTTTTCCCCAAGGAGAGGCTACATTTAAAAGTGAATGAGCGTCCTGGTTTCGTCTGGGAGAGAGTTAATTTTCTTCCTAGTAGCTGGTATAGTGCTGTGTTTTGGATTTGAGGATGAGAATAATGTCGATAACACGGTGATGTTCTAGTTGCTGCTAAGAAATGCTTACACTGGTCAAGGACTTTTGAGCTTCCCCTGCTCTGCCGGGCGCACGAGAAACTGGGAGGGGACACAGCCAAAAGCGTTGATGGAAACTGGCCCAAGGGCTATTCCATCCCATCTGGCGTCATGCTCAGCATAGAAACTGGGGGGGGGAGTTGGCCGGGGGATAGGGATCGCTGCTGGGGGAGTGGCTGGGCATGGGTCGGCGGGTGGTGAGGGGTTGTATCGCTTGTTTTTTCCTGGGTTTTGTTCCTCTCTTGCTCTCTTGTTGTTTTCCTTCTCATGAGAATTCATTCTTCTTCTTCTTTTGTTCCAATGCTTAAACTCTTCTTATCTCAGGCCACGAGTTTTCTGACTTTTGCTCCTTGGATTCTTTCCCCCATCCCACCGGGGCGGGGGAGGATGAGCGAGCTGCTGGGTGGTACTTAATTGCCGACCGGGGCTAAACCACAACAATTAGTTTCCTCCGAAACGTGTCAGTCACTAAACTTGAGTGATGTTTATTAAAACCACAAAAACGACACCTGTCTTACAGACCTGGAGTCCTTCTGAACGTGTGTATTCATCACACGCAAATGTCATTGGGCTACAGATCGTCTGCACTTTGCGCTTTGACGAGACAGCGTGCTGAGACAGGGATGAGCTCTGAAAGAAAAAAGGTACAAGGTCACGGGGTTTTTGGTCTGTTTTTTTTGTGGGGGGCGCGTGTGTGTGGTTTAAAAAGAAGAGTGCGATGCTGAGTGGTGGCAGCCTGCAGAGCTCTCTTGCTGCCTGAGCTCTCCTTTTCTTCTCTTTCACTCCTCTGTCATGGCTGTAATTGTAATTTGGACACTTGTAGAGGAGCAGTTAAGTTACTTGCCTGTGCAGATGTGCTGGTAGTCCCAGGAAGGTAAATGCTTGAAGCAGTAGTGAATAACTTGGCCGCAAGTGGAATTTCCGAAGGAAGAACAACAACAGGAAGCAAATAGCAAGTTACCAAACAATTTGTGTGGGTCAACCACATCGAAGTTTTATTGCCAAATGTTGTTGGGCAGTATGTTCCAAGTGGCTATTTTTGGTCAACGTGAATTTTCAGGAAGTTCAGGGTTGTGCGTGGCAAAACGTGTCCCTCTGTTTATGCATGCTGCTATGTCAATGTCCAGCGGCAGGGCTGTTGTTCTCTGCTCTCGATAGTGCCACGGTAGCGCTGAGGTATTTAGACCCAACAGAGGGCTTTAGGAAGGGAAGGAGAATGCCTGTTTTCCGTGAGGGCTATGAATGCTGACCCTTTTCTCCGCCGCTTTCCCGTGCGCGCGATGAAGCGGTTTTATTCTCCCTTGTTCCTGGTCTAAATAGTCGTGAAGCTGTCGCTGCTGTGGGATTGCAAGTGGTGTTTCTAGGTTTTTGTGGGGTTCTAGTTACGGATCCCTTCTGCTGTGGGGAAGTGTCAAGATAAGGTTTTCAGTGTAAAGCTTCAGAAGCTACATCCGCTGAAATCAGGGGAGGTGGAGCTGATGTTGCGCGTGGAGCTGTGCTCGCGGGGATGCTCGGTGGCCCCTCGTCAAAACAGCAAGGGGCGTGTGGCCGTCCGGAGGGCTGTGCTCTGGGTCTGAGGGCGTGCCGTCTTTTTGCTGTTGGAAGACGGACTAGAGCGCGTGGCTGTGAAATGTCAGGACAGTCAAAAGCTGGGAGGGACCCTAGGCAGGTTTGGTGGCACAACTGCAGTGTGAGAAGGACTTGACCGTTTGGAGAAACGGCCTGCAAAAAATCATTCCTGTTTTGCAAGGAGGCAGTTCACAAGGACAGATGGGTTGCTGTGCTCTTTAACAAAAATGCTCACCTTGGGACGTATGGGGTGAGGAAGTCTTGACTGTACGTAGGCTTCGGAAACTGTGCGTGGGTATGTGTGTGCGTCACCTGCGTGTATCTATGAAAGGGGTTCTAGTGAAACCAAAGGCGCCCGTGAGTCCAAAAAAGGCGCGGTTGTCTAAAAACTGCAAAAGCTCTAGCGGCCTGTGTCATCAACTGTAGCAAAGATGATGCAAAACCCTTTATCCTCCACTCAGTTGTAGTCTTCACCAAGCTTCACAAAAAAGGGAAGCTTTAGATTCCTACCCGGCATTATGCTAAAGGTTTTTTTTCCTCTCTCAGCAGAACGTCAGCTGCCACCATTTCGCCGTGGTCGCCCTTTCTTCTGCCACGAAAGTACGAGACGGATGGAAAGGCTGCGTAGTGGTCTGCAAGTACACGGTACGCCTACGATGTGTGCCTGCGTTTTTCCCAAGGTACTCGTAGCATGGACTTTAAAGGTAACATGAAGAATGTGCCAACTCTCCTTCTATAGTTTTTCTATGAAGTATTTCAACACAAATACTACAAGTAGAATAAGGCGTGTTCTGGAGCATGCTTATGCAAAGCCGACTTCCCTTGGTTTCTTTTTTCTTTCTGAAAGCGTAATCTTCTGTCTGTGCGCTTACTATTAAATGATACTGTGAAAATAATTTTGTACTAAAAGAGGAAAGAAACTGTTGGGAAGAGTTCAGCTGTTCAGAAGGAAGAGCCTTTGTTTTCATGGTACAAGCTTTCTGCTTTTTCAGTCAGTAAGTTTTTAAAATACCTTCTAGCAGGACTTGAAAAAGCTTGCTGCGATCCTAGCATCCGTACTAAAAGCCGTCAAGGTCAAAGAAGAGACGTGGACAAAACGGGAGAAATGGGCGTCGCTTCCGCGTGTTTTCCAGGCTTTCCCAAGAAGCATTAGCAGCCTTGTAAGTACCGCCAGTGAGTCCTGATGTGGTTTTGGTGAGTTACTGCTTCAACAGGGTCCTTTTTCCTGAAGCTACAGTGTGTAATTTTTGGCTTCAGTTGGAAAGAGATTTTCCCGACTGGAAATCCTTCTCATTCAGAGAAGTTGCATTTGATGAACTTCCCATTGGAGCGGCTGTACGTGCCAGCAGAAGTCATCAGCAGCAAGACTTTTCACTCTCTTTAAAAAACAAAAAAAAGTCAATTTCCTTCCAGGGGCCCAAGCCCAGCACGTCTTCCGAAAGTTGATGGCATCGCTGGTCTTTGGTTCTCAGTTGTAACAGCCGAGATATGATAAAAAGGCGTTCCTCCACATGCTTCAGTACAGCCAAAAGCATTAGCAAATCTGCCAGTCCCTTTTGGTAGCCTGATGTGTTGCAGCGCTGGGGATTTGATTTCTGTGTGGCTGCCCCCCCCCCCCCAGTGAAACCGTCTGGGGGATCTCTTATCTCACTGACTTTTCTATCATAACTGAAACTTTAAACAGAAGCTAAAATTGTGTCATTTACACAGTGATTGGCAGTGTTTAAACTGTAACTGCCCAATAGCTGTGGCATACAACTTCCAAGGTGTATTTCAGCAGTTGGGTATTTGTTCTCCATGTTTCAAGAGAGAGGCAATGGAATGTTACGGGTTTTTCCCCAATATTTTGATGGCGTGCTTTATTTCTGCCTCTCGTTCCATGGCGCGTTTCCCCGGTGCTTCAGCAGCGTCTCTCTTGGGCAGCACGGCTGGGCAGATGTCCCTCCTACTTACATAGCACAGGGCCCCCCCCCCCCCAGTCCCATTATAACCGTGCATTTTGGAGACAGATGATGTAATGGTATCCCAGCTGTGCAAGTTAAATGAATGCAAAAGGAAACTCAAATGCTTTTATCATGTAAGTGTTGTTGTTGGATGTATATAAACATACGCCCACCTTTTTAGTGTAGAGTGAATTACTGAGATTTGTCCTTTATTTTCCGTGTTACTCTCTAAAGTTTTACACTTCCCTTTCAGCTTTCTTGACCGAGCAAGCGAGACATGCAGCAGCAGCGCGAGGGCGGCAGCCGTTGTGGTGGATCCCTAAGCATAGGTTCTGATGAGGGTCCGACCTTGTCCTGCAGCCTCACGGGGTTGTCTCCCTGCAGCAGTGCTGGAAGGAAGGGATGAGACATTTTCCAAGAGCAGCAAGAGCGTTGACTTTTAGGTGAAGAAGGTGTTGAAAATCCTATCCCTTGGTCTTAATAGCGATTTGAAGCGTTGCAGTCCCTGTAGCTGTTAAAGCATGCGCTGTATCTCGAGCGGAGCTGTTTCCCTAGAATCCTCCTTTAGCTCAACTCCTCTCCTATCCCTTATTCTGACTGAATGCCTGTACTTTCTGCTGTGCTGGTTTTTTCATGTGCCGAAATGGAATTTGGGGTTTGTGAGAGACTGAAAGACTTAATGTCTCAAACATTGTGGCGATTTGAGGCGCTATTTGCATGGGGAGGGCAGGTCGGGGAGCATGGGGTGGGGGAGAGCAAGAGCGGGACGTGGAGAGCGCGTCGGAGGATGCGCGGTTCCAGGTTCTGCCAGACCTGACCATGTACGGCCAGAGGTCACACAGAGTTTATCTGAGGAAGGGGCTTGCAACCGCCCGAGAGACCCCTCACGACCACCCCCCTCCCCCAGCGCCTGCGCAGAAGATTGAGAACTTTCTAGAACAATAACCATGTCAGTCCTGAAGGAGCGTACCTGGAGGCGGGGATTAGCCAATAAAAGGCTTGGCCCCCCCCAGGGAAGGGCGCGCACGCCCACCACTGGAGGATTGCCACGTCTGTCATCGTCATCGCGGGAGCCAAGGGTGGTGATACTTTCTCTTTCTCTTTCCTCTTCTCTTCTTCTTTCCTTTTCTTGCTTATCTTCTCCTCCACTTTTCCAATAGATATATGCAAGTTTGGGATCGGGTTGCCTGGAAAATAGCTCCATTGCCAAATCGCCTTTGTTCGTTCATGAGACTCGTCAGGTCGTTAAATTTGTCCGTTTGTGGAATTTGCCAGTTAATAAAGTTGCTGGCCAGCCTGTTCCTCTGGGTCATTGTCGTGACTCTGCCGACCACGCGGCTCTGCTGAGCAGAGCTCGGCCTTTGTCGGTACTCAAACAGTCGGGGAATGGAAAAGATTCACCCCTCTCGCAACCCACCGAGTGGGACGAGACATTAATTTGGTGTCAGAAGTGGGATTCCCTGACTTGATCAGTGAGAGGAAGAGGGAGGGGATATCAATTGAGTTGAGAAGGGAGGACGTGAATCGGCTGAGTCCGAGTCCTCCGGCAGATGATGATCATGGCTTCTTGGGTTCAGCCTGATCTGGACTGCTCCCCTTTGTTGTTAGAGTTGTTAAAAGCTGTTGTTTTGGGTGTTTTGGTAGCTGCGCTGACGGCAGCGCAGAAATATAAGTGCACGGTAAAATGGGCTGAGCGAGACGCGAGCGAATTGTCACAAGATTTGGGTAAAAGGTTGCAAGCGGAGCTGGAAGCTGAGCAGAAAAAATGGGTGCGATTGGAAATAGCAGCGACTAGGGTGCAGAATCAGTTGCGCGACGCTTTTGTCAGGGAGCGCGAGTTGTGGTCGGCGCTAGCGGAGGCGCGGAGGGAGGATCTGGAGAGCGAGTGTGGGCACTGCGGTCTGTCTAAGGAACGCGAGCTGGCTGACGGGGGAGTAGCTGGCCACTACCCCTGGGAGGAAATGGAACGGGCAAAGTGCCAACACGAGAGAACTGCTCCCCAACTTCGCCCACTTATTAAAACGGAATTTCAATATGAAGGGGGTGCCGATACCGTGCCGGAAATCATAACAAAAGAAATACCCCATAGTGCAACTGAATTGGCAAAATTACAAGATCGATATAGTAGGCTCCCTAGAGAAACGGAGACAGAATATGTGTGGAGGGTCTCCCTCACGGGGGAGGACAGAATTAAACTTTCTGAGGAGGAGGCGCAGGGATACTGGGGTCCAGGCGTGTTTCTAACCGTCCCCGACACTCAAGCCCCCTGGTCCCTCACCCAAAGGGCTGGAGGGCTGGACCCCTTGGAACGGGGAGATCTGGTGACCATCCCCACTCCGGGACTGGATCAGAGTACCGAGAGCGTGCAGAAAGCCGCCTGCCTCCAGCTTCTGCATGACCGGCACTTAACACCCCATCAGCCCTCCCCGATGTTGCTAAAAGCCGACCCGAGTCGAATGAAACCCCTGATAAAGGGCCTCCCTGACCCCCTAAAGCTACATGCCATACAAATCCAGGACCGCCTAAGGGCAGCGCTCCCAATTCAGGAGCGTTTAACAGAAATGCTAACACCCCGGAGAAGCCAAAGGCAGTCCACTCTGGCGGAATTCCCCCTCACCTGGGGAGGGGTTGCGCAGGAGCTGATCAGTTATAGCCGCAACGTGGGAATCTCCAGAGGGGAACAAAGGGGTAAAGCTGCGGTTAGGAGAACGGGATTAGACAATCAGCTTTTAAAAGGCCTACCTGTCGGAAGACCTCCTGATAATCCCTTGCTTTTAAAACCGGTCCGAAAGGGGACCAAGTTTTCTTTCTCTTTTGCAGGGGGAGAACCAGACTGTCGCCTGCTAAAACATAGCAACCTCGTCGGAGGAGCGTCGGACCTCGATGAATACTGCCAATGTTGTAATAATAGTCCTTATATGTATTTACGATTTTTCATGTGGACGGTGGTCCTCCTCTCCCCCGGGAAAGGAGGAAACGGGGGAAGTAGAAACCATACTCCTTCGAACCTTGTGTGGGAACTACGATTTCTCACATGGATGGTGGTCCTCCTCTCCTCCGGGAAAGGAGGACACGGGGGAAGTGGGAACCATATTCCTTAGAAGCTTGTGTGGGAACCAATTCATGTATTTACTAGAATCTGGAATAGAACCGACAAAGGGATATGTGTTGCCCTTCCCCGGTCAAGCGAACAAGGATGGAGATTTGGTGGTGGTGGTGGTGGTTTTTGTTGCATTACCCCATATTATGTATAACTTGGAAAAGTTCTTAACTATAATACTGGTCCTGCCCCCCCCCCCAAAAAAAAAAAAAACAACCCAAACCCTGGCTCTTGGAGAGAGTAAGGGTTCTGATAAGGGACGTGTATTTGTTGGGGTTATCCTTACTGCAGATAATAGAAACCGGGATGTTCTGTGCAACAAGACTTATGGTAGAGTCAAGTATTGTGGCATACCCTGTACACACTACCCTTTGCAGAGCCTGCCGCTCACTGCAAAACCTGACATACCTGTAAAATTAGCATATCCCCGGACCCCTTGGGACTAGTTTGGGGATGTTCTAACTGGAAATTTTATTCCTGATTAGCATTGAAATATCACACTGGTCTGAAATGTGGATTAGTCATCCCATCCTTATGCCCATCTCGTGTTTTCAGTTTCACCGTCCCTCCCTGGCGGGTGCGCTGGGAAGTGGCAGAAGCCCCAAAAAACTCGATGTTGAATTTAAGTGATGGAGAATGTTGTATAACATTGTCCATCTCGCAACTCCAGTACTACTGCACTCTGCTACTGCACTCTACTACTGCTACACTCACAACGTCAGTACTACTAAAGAGGTAGCACGGACCAAAATGAAAGAAATTGCTGACCAAGCTGCTGAATTATTTCGATCACTCCAGCCGAAAGACTGGTTCGACGGGCATGCCCCCAGATCTTCGTTCGCTTCCCTCCTACAATCCTGGGGACTCACGGGGTGGGGGAAATGGTTAATTCAAATTGGAATAACCCTGATTTCTGTTCCTTATGACTGGCATAGCTGTTGTTTATCTGCTTGCTTCTGCTTTCGTTCTCTTTTCTCCTGCTGTTCTCTATGTTCATATCACCACCCTGGAAGACAAAATCAAGGACCCTCCGCCAACTCTCGTTGAAAATTTCGTGAACTGTGTCTTCTCGATCTTCTCTATGTGAAAATCGTCACCCTGGACGAAGATTATATGGACAATGTTGGAGCCACGGGGAGGTGTGAGAGACTGAAAGAGTTAACATCTCAAACATTGTGGCGATTTGAGGCGCTATTTGCATGGCGAGGGCAGGTCGGGGAGCACGGGGTGGGGGAGAGCAAGAGCGGGACGTGGAGAGCGCGTCGGAGGATGCGCGGTTCCAGGTTCTGCCAGACCTGACCATGTACGGCCAGCGGTCACACAGAGTTTACCTCAGGAAGGGGCTTGCAACCGCCCAAGAGACCCCTCACGACCACCCCCCTCCCCCAGCACCTGCGCAGAAGATTGAGAACTTTCTAGAACAATAACCATGTCAGTCCTGAAGGAGCGTACCTGGGAGGCGGGGATTAGCCAATAAAAGGCTTGGCCCCCCCCCCCAGGGAAGGGCGTGCACGCCCACCACTGGAGGATTGCCACGTCTGTCATCGTCATCGCGGGAGCCAAGGGTGGTGATACTTTCTCTTTCTCTTTCCTCTTCTCTTCTTCTTTCCTTTTCTTGCTTATCTTCTCCTCCGCTTTTCCAATAGATATATGCAAGTTTGGGATCGGGTTGCCTGGAAAATAGCTCCATTGCCAAATCGCCTTTGTTCGTTCATGAGACTCGTCAGGTCGTTAAATTTGTCCGTTTGTGGAATTTGCCAGTTAATAAAGTTGCTGGCCAGCCTGTTCCTCTGGGTCATTGTCGTGACTCTGCCGACCACGCGGCTCTGCTGAGCAGAGCTCGGCCTTTGTCGGTACTCAAACAGTCGGGGAATGGAAAAGATTCACCCCTCTCGCAACCCACCGAGTGGGACGAGACATTAATTTGGTGTCAGAAGTGGGATTCCCTGACTTGATCAGTGAGAGGAAGAGGGAGGGGATATCAATTGAGTTGAGAAGGGAGGACGTGAATCGGCTGAGTCCGAGTCCTCCGGCAGATGATGATCATGGCTTCTTGGGTTCAGCCTGATCTGGACTGCTCCCCTTTGTTGTTAGAGTTGTTAAAAGCTGTTGTTTTGGGTGTTTTGGTAGCTGCGCTGACGGCAGCGCAGAAATATAAGTGCACGGTAAAATGGGCTGAGCGAGACGCGAGCGAATTGTCACAAGATTTGGGTAAAAGGTTGCAAGCGGAGCTGGAAGCTGAGCAGAAAAAATGGGTGCGATTGGAAATAGCAGCGACTAGGGTGCAGAATCAGTTGCGCGACGCTTTTGTCAGGGAGCGCGAGTTGTGGTCGGCGCTAGCGGAGGCGCGGAGGGAGGATCTGGAGAGCGAGTGTGGGCACTGCGGTCTGTCTAAGGAACGCGAGCTGGCTGACGGGGGAGTAGCTGGCCACTACCCCTGGGAGGAAATGGAACGGGCAAAGTGCCAACACGAGAGAACTGCTCCCCAACTTCGCCCACTTATTAAAACGGAATTTCAATATGAAGGGGGTGCCGATACCGTGCCGGAAATCATAACAAAAGAAATACCCCATAGTGCAACTGAATTGGCAAAATTACAAGATCGATATAGTAGGCTCCCTAGAGAAACGGAGACAGAATATGTGTGGAGGGTCTCCCTCACGGGGGAGGACAGAATTAAACTTTCTGAGGAGGAGGCGCAGGGATACTGGGGTCCAGGCGTGTTTCTAACCGTCCCCGACACTCAAGCCCCCTGGTCCCTCACCCAAAGGGCTGGAGGGCTGGACCCCTTGGAACGGGGAGATCTGGTGACCATCCCCACTCCGGGACTGGATCAGAGTACCGAGAGCGTGCAGAAAGCCGCCTGCCTCCAGCTTCTGCATGACCGGCACTTAACACCCCATCAGCCCTCCCCGATGTTGCTAAAAGCCGACCCGAGTCGAATGAAACCCCTGATAAAGGGCCTCCCTGACCCCCTAAAGCTACATGCCATACAAATCCAGGACCGCCTAAGGGCAGCGCTCCCAATTCAGGAGCGTTTAACAGAAATGCTAACACCCCGGAGAAGCCAAAGGCAGTCCACTCTGGCGGAATTCCCCCTCACCTGGGGAGGGGTTGCGCAGGAGCTGATCAGTTATAGCCGCAACGTGGGAATCTCCAGAGGGGAACAAAGGGGTAAAGCTGCGGTTAGGAGAACGGGATTAGACAATCAGCTTTTAAAAGGCCTACCTGTCGGAAGACCTCCTGATAATCCCTTGCTTTTAAAACCGGTCCGAAAGGGGACCAAGTTTTCTTTCTCTTTTGCAGGGGGAGAACCAGACTGTCGCCTGCTAAAACATAGCAACCTCGTCGGAGGAGCGTCGGACCTCGATGAATACTGCCAATGTTGTAATAATAGTCCTTATATGTATTTACGATTTTTCATGTGGACGGTGGTCCTCCTCTCCCCCGGGAAAGGAGGAAACGGGGGAAGTAGAAACCATACTCCTTCGAACCTTGTGTGGGAACTACGATTTCTCACATGGATGGTGGTCCTCCTCTCCTCCGGGAAAGGAGGACACGGGGGAAGTGGGAACCATATTCCTTAGAAGCTTGTGTGGGAACCAATTCATGTATTTACTAGAATCTGGAATAGAACCGACAAAGGGATATGTGTTGCCCTTCCCCGGTCAAGCGAACAAGGATGGAGATTTGGTGGTGGTGGTGGTGGTTTTTGTTGCATTACCCCATATTATGTATAACTTGGAAAAGTTCTTAACTATAATACTGGTCCTGCCCCCCCCCCCAAAAAAAAAAAAAACAACCCAAACCCTGGCTCTTGGAGAGAGTAAGGGTTCTGATAAGGGACGTGTATTTGTTGGGGTTATCCTTACTGCAGATAATAGAAACCGGGATGTTCTGTGCAACAAGACTTATGGTAGAGTCAAGTATTGTGGCATACCCTGTACACACTACCCTTTGCAGAGCCTGCCGCTCACTGCAAAACCTGACATACCTGTAAAATTAGCATATCCCCGGACCCCTTGGGACTAGTTTGGGGATGTTCTAACTGGAAATTTTATTCCTGATTAGCATTGAAATATCACACTGGTCTGAAATGTGGATTAGTCATCCCATCCTTATGCCCATCTCGTGTTTTCAGTTTCACCGTCCCTCCCTGGCGGGTGCGCTGGGAAGTGGCAGAAGCCCCAAAAAACTCGATGTTGAATTTAAGTGATGGAGAATGTTGTATAACATTGTCCATCTCGCAACTCCAGTACTACTGCACTCTGCTACTGCACTCTACTACTGCTACACTCACAACGTCAGTACTACTAAAGAGGTAGCACGGACCAAAATGAAAGAAATTGCTGACCAAGCTGCTGAATTATTTCGATCACTCCAGCCGAAAGACTGGTTCGACGGGCATGCCCCCAGATCTTCGTTCGCTTCCCTCCTACAATCCTGGGGACTCACGGGGTGGGGGAAATGGTTAATTCAAATTGGAATAACCCTGATTTCTGTTCCTTATGACTGGCATAGCTGTTGTTTATCTGCTTGCTTCTGCTTTCGTTCTCTTTTCTCCTGCTGTTCTCTATGTTCATATCACCACCCTGGAAGACAAAATCAAGGACCCTCCGCCAACTCTCGTTGAAAATTTCGTGAACTGTGTCTTCTCGATCTTCTCTATGTGAAAATCGTCACCCTGGACGAAGATTATATGGACAATGTTGGAGCCACGGGGAGGTGTGAGAGACTGAAAGAGTTAACATCTCAAACATTGTGGCGATTTGAGGCGCTATTTGCATGGCGAGGGCAGGTCGGGGAGCACGGGGTGGGGGAGAGCAAGAGCGGGACGTGGAGAGCGCGTCGGAGGATGCGCGGTTCCAGGTTCTGCCAGACCTGACCATGTACGGCCAGCGGTCACACAGAGTTTACCTCAGGAAGGGGCTTGCAACCGCCCAAGAGACCCCTCACGACCACCCCCCTCCCCCAGCACCTGCGCAGAAGATTGAGAACTTTCTAGAACAATAACCATGTCAGTCCTGAAGGAGCGTACCTGGGAGGCGGGGATTAGCCAATAAAAGGCTTGGCCCCCCCCCCCAGGGAAGGGCGTGCACGCCCACCACTGGAGGATTGCCACGTCTGTCATCGTCATCGCGGGAGCCAAGGGTGGTGATACTTTCTCTTTCTCTTTCCTCTTCTCTTCTTCTTTCCTTTTCTTGCTTATCTTCTCCTCCGCTTTTCCAATAGATATATGCAAGTTTGGGATCGGGTTGCCTGGAAAATAGCTCCATTGCCAAATCGCCTTTGTTCGTTCATGAGACTCGTCAGGTCGTTAAATTTGTCCGTTTGTGGAATTTGCCAGTTAATAAAGTTGCTGGCCAGCCTGTTCCTCTGGGTCATTGTCGTGACTCTGCCGACCACGCGGCTCTGCTGAGCAGAGCTCGGCCTTTGTCGGTACTCAAACAGTCGGGGAATGGAAAAGATTCACCCCTCTCGCAACCCACCGAGTGGGACAAGAGAGGGTTTTTGTTTTTCAGCGGTCTTGCTGTAAGCATCTGTAAGAGGCCGAGCAAGAGAGGTGGCACCGTTGTCGGGCGCGCTCCCCTATGCCGTGGGGTGGCTGCCAGGCTGTGGGACAGGGGCTGGGGGGGCTGCAAGCGTCTGGGGGGCTGCCCCCCCTTTCTTTTTCTAGCGGAGCTCCCCTTTTTTGGTGGGGCATGTACATATGTAAGGGGCCTGATGAAAGTAAGGAGCTGGCAGTTGGGGCAGTTTCCCTTGTTTTGTTTGTCTTTTGGGGGTGACTAAGAAGGGGGGAGGCTGGGGAGTGATGATGTCATTTGGGGCACCCCAGTGTCAGTTGGGGGGACGATGATGATGTGGCAGAGGAGCAGGCTGAGCGAGGGGATGGGGGGGGTCACGGGACAGGTCACCCCCCCTGCCATTGAAAGGGGGGTGGCAGCCCCAAAACACCTGAGAATTCGTGGGGGAGGGATTAAATAATTAAAAACTAAATAGGGGTGTAGGGACTGAAGTAGAGAAAAATCTCTCTTTTATATAAATATTGAAAAATGTTATCTATATGTATATGTAAGAAGATTTTAAAAGAAACCCCTCTGTCTACTCTATTCTATAAAGGATTTTAGAATATGAAAAAATCTAAATAGAGATATACAGGGTGATAAAATAGAAAAATAATTCATAAATATGAATTAAAAAAAGGAGTTTAAAATGCGTAGGAAGATGATGTATGTGAAGAAAGTTTCAATTACAACACGACCGACAGAGCTCTCCCCAGCTGCGGTACCGACTGGTGAGCACCGGGTGGCAGCAGCGAGTGCACGCGCGCGCGCGCGCGCACACACAGAGCGCACCACCGCGCATGCGCGGCTCCCCATCTGCAGTACCGACCTTGTTCCACTGAGCGGCAGTAGCGAGCACAGGGAAATGCGCCACCACAACAGCAACAACAGCCGCAACAGCAGTACCGGCCTCTGTCCACGGGGCCGCAGGAGTGAGCACAAAAAAGCGCCAGCACGCATGCGCGGCTCCCAGGCTGCAGTACCGGCTTTTGGTCACTCGGCGGCAGCAGCGAGCACAAAACAAATGCTTCAGCACGCATGCGCGGCTCCCATGTGCAGTACCGACGTTTGTCCACAGGGCGGCAGCAGCGAGGTCGGGCGAAGGCACCAGCGCGCATGCGCGGCTCCCCAGCTGCAGTACCGAGTTTTGGTCACCGGGCGACAGCAGCGAGCACAAAAAAAAATGCGCCACTGCGCATGCGCAGCTACCCAGCTGCAGTACCGAGTTTTGGTCACCGGGCGACAGCAGCGAGCACAAAAAAAATGCGCCACCGCGCATGCGCGGCTCCCCATCTGCAATACCGACGTTTGTCCACCGGGATGCAGCAGCGAGCACAAAAAGACCCACTGCGCATGCGCGGATCCCCATCTGCAGTACCGACCCTGTTGCAATGAGTGACAGCAGCGAGCACTTTAAAATGCGCCACTGCGCAAGCACGTCTCCACATCTGCAGTACCGACTTCTGTCCACAGGGCGGCAGCGGCGGGCACAAAAAAGCGCCGTCGCTCATGCGCAGCTCCCCAGCTGCAGTACCGCCATCTGACCAGTGGGCGGCAGCAGCGAGCACATGAAAGTGCACCACCGTGCATGCGCGGCTCCCTAGCTGCAGTACCGACGTATGTCCACAGGGTGACAGCAGCGAGGTCGTGCGAAGGCACCACTGCGCATGTGCAGCTCCCTAGCTGCAGTACCGACTTTTGTCCACACGGCGGAAGCGGAGAGCACAATGAAGCGCCATCACGCATGCGCAGCTCTCGGCTGCAGTACCGACTTCTGACCAGCGAGCAGCAGCAGCGAGCAGGTGAAAGTGCGCCACTGCGCATGCGCGGCTCCCCAGCTGCAGTACCGGATTTTCTCCTCAGGGCGGCAGCACCTAGCACTTGAAAGTGCACCACTGCGCGTGCGCGGCTCCAGGGGCGCAGTACCGACCTTTCTCCATCGGGCGGCAGCAGCGAGAACAAAAATTGTGCCAGTGCGCGTGTGCGGCTCCCTGGTCGCAGTATCGACTTTTGTCTACACGGTGGCAGCTGCGAGCTCGGGAAAATGTGCCACTGCGCATGCGCGTCTCCCCAGCTGCAGTACCGGCGTTTGGTCGTCGGGCGGGTCGGAAGCCGGAAGCGCAGCTCGGCACCGCGCATGCGTGTGCGCGCACAAGCGGAGCTGTAATGCCGGAGGGAAGCCCTGGCATCCGGCTCTGCTCTCACACGCTGGCGGTCATCAGCAGGTAAAAATTCTGGGCTTGGCTTTGGCATTGTCCTCTACGGGAAAGCTCTGGGTCTGGATGTCGCTTGCTTATTTGCTGTGGAGTATTTGTGTTTTTCAGCAATCGTTCCAAATAGAACGGGGTAGGTGGGGCACGGCAGAGTCAGGGTCTTTGCAGGGACCTGGGAAGTAAAGTCTTTAACACAGAAAAGCTTAAAGCATTTGCTGTACAGGAGGTTTCTCTGTACCCACTACATCCGTTGCTTATTAGCAGTGACTGATGTTTGTAGGAGTACCGTGTGGAAGTGTGAACGTTCATTAGTGAACTAAAATTGCTTTGGTTCTGTGTAGAAAGCAGAGGAATTACAAAACACCACCCCCCCACCCCCGCTTTTTTTTTTGTTAAACATACCGTGTTTGCAAGGCCTTAGCTTTCTATTGCCAGACTGGCAAAGCTTCCCAAGCTCTGTTCCCCTGCAGTCACCAGAAGACTCCAATAGTTGCCAGGATGGTGAGTTAGTTTTGGGCTTCTAGCCCTCCATTCCGCCATTGATTTAGTCAGACCCTGCATTCCGCTCAGTTAAAGGCTCACGAGAATTACTTAACATTTGCCTTTGGAAGTCATGCTTCAAACAATGAATTTGCAACAAAATTTTTTTGACACTAGTCAATGAACTCCTGTAATACTGCAGCAAAATGACGTTTTTAGTGGTTGTTGAATCTCAGAGTGATAACATAGGCATCCCTGTTTGAGCCCTTACCGCAAGCATTGCAATGGTTGTTTACACCCTGCTCGGTTCTTTTGTGAAGGTGTGTAGCTGTGGGAGGTGCGTTATTCCCAAGGTGCTACGGCGCCGATGCTCTGGCTGTTGGCAGGAATGGGCAAAGCGGAAGGCTGTGTGGCTAGGGGAGAATGGCGTGGACGTGCTGCTGCTCTCTCTGTTGCACCAGAATTTCGACGGCTGGGTTGGGCTGCTAAATCAATGGAACGACTGGAAGACATTTCAGAAAAGTGAGTACTCTACTATCTTTATCTTTTAAAGTCGTTGTCTTTCTACAGACCCCTGTCCATGGCTTAGCTATTTGATTGGCGTGAAACAGACCCAGAATTTTGCTTTAAGTGGTGTTCTGATTCGCTGAAATTCCCCGTAGGTAGAGAGCAAGAATTACCAATGTTGCTTGGTGGTTGAAGTTGTCGGGGTTTCTGTGAAAGCTAACTTGCCAGAATGTGTAGGAAGCAGCCTGAATTCCAGTAGAGATACTGCATAAAAGGTCCTTTTCTGGACAGGAAGAGAGCTTCAGGAAACGTCGGCGCTGTTTGCCGTAGGGCCTCCGACATAGTTGTTCAGTCATCGTGGGCTTTGTGGCATTCCCGCAGGCACGATCTTGAACACATTTTGTACGGCAGCCGGTATCTTAGCTGACTTTCTATCTCGCGCTTGGTTGCTTGTACCTGCTCAAAACTGACTGTAGTGTCAAACGAACCCACAGGAAAATGTCCTCAACTCGTGCTGGTAGGGCAAGCCCGCTGCAGTTGATAAAATCGGGAAATAGCACGATGTTTTGAAAAATTTGCCTTGCGAGGACAAGGGCTGTCTCCTGGTAGGCAGCTGAATTCTGTGCCTGATTCCACCGGTCCGCTCTGGCACTTGAAGGAGGCAGTCCCTAAGCCAACGCAATCTAAAATGGGGGTCGTTTGGGTTTGTTTAATCATTTCTTAGGGATATGAGGCTTGTGTGGGTGTTTAGCTTGTCCTGTTCTTTCTGTTCCTAATTCTGAACCCACTGACTGGCGTCAAAGAACGGTCGTGTTGTAGTCTGACGGTGTCGTCTCCCAGGAGCTGGTGGAAGGCCAGGGCTTATGTCAAACTGATAAGGAGGATTGAGGCTGGAAAGTGGAACGTCTAAAGAAGAATTACTGTCCTTGGGAGAGAAGCACATCCTGAAGAAACAGGTAAGCTAATGGAAATGTTTTGGGAACCGTCCGAAACAACTAGTAGGAGTGTGATAAGAAGCCCCCTCCCGCCAACTATCCTCCTTATAATCCTAAAAGTCACAGCCCTCGAGCTGGAGACACCAGCCCAAGCAGAGAGCCCTCGCCTCTGAGCGTGCGCAGCATGTTAAAGTCGCGCTGTAGCTTGAAGCTGAAATAAGAGAAATGTAGACCAATAGAAAACTGCTTTGTGTAATGACTTCTGCATACGCATAGCTAGACTGTATCAATACTGTACTTGTAGGAGCGAACTTTGTGCTAGCTTTGTGGAGCTGCCGCCTAGCGCCCATCTCTGCGCAGACGTGACATAAAAATACCTGTGCCCTGTGTGTATATTGGCGTCCCGCACACCGGGTAAGCGACCTCACGCTTGTGGGATAACAGTTTTGACGCCCCAGATGGGACCGAGCTGACAGCCTCGCCCGGTTCGTCTTGCCGCATCCGACGGGGAGAAGAGGCCTGAGCGGACTCCAGCGCGCACCGACCTGTCGACTGGGGACTCCTTCAGCTCCTCTCCTGCGGTCGGGCGGTAAGTGCCAAAACGGTGCAATGTTCCTGACAAGAGGTATTTTTTGGGGCTAGGAGAAAAGGGGGTAGGGGCAAGATGTCTCGGGAAGCAGGCGGCCTCTGTTCTGTTCTGGGCTCTGCATAAGACGCACCAGGAAAGACAGGTGGCAGTAGCGTAGTTCTGTTTGTTTCTCCACGCTGTCCTGTTCTGCGTAACGAAGGGAGACGTCCCTCGTTCTGGTTTGTGTAGAAATACTGGGTTTTTCGGTACCGGTATGGGCGCTGCTGCTTCCCAGGAGGCAGCCCTTTGCTCTCCTCTAGGATGCATCCTGAAGCATTGCAAGAAATTTGGGGGAGATGCCATGGCTAAAAATCGGCTAAAACGATATCGTAATCAACGGTGGCCACAATATCCATGGGAAGATGGTGAGAAATGGCCTGAGAACGGATCCTTGAAACATAACACTATATCGGAATGAATGTTGTGTTGTCGGGGAACTGAAAAATGGGATGAAATGCCTTCTGTGGATATGCTTTTTTCGTTAAGGCGCGATTGGGATATTAGGAAGAAAGGTGGTTTAGTGGATTCTAAACATCGGATGGGAATATATGTGTTAAAAGAGAAAAAGGGAAAACCTCGTTGTATTGAATGGGAAAATTTGGAAGAGGATATTCAGCTGTCGGTAGCTCCCCCCAAACAGCCCAAATCTGATAGCTCAAGTGGTAACGGAGTTGTGAGTGCTATCTCTAAAAGAACAAGGGGAGAGAAACCGATAGTTTGAGCTCCCCTCAGACAGGCTGCAGGGCCTGGAGGAACACCGGTATCCGTACGCGTACCTTTTACTGCTTGTGATTTATTAAACTGCAAACGGGCAGTCGGATCCTATCGAAACAATCCAGAAGGAATGTATAGTACTGTTAATCACGACTCCTAGTCCTAACTGGGGAGATGTACAGGCTCTCCTAGAATATTTGTTTCCCACTGAGGAGAGGAGAAGAATATTAGAGAAGGCCAGAGAGGGACTGATCCAACAAGGCGGGGGGGTGGAGGGTGCCTAATACTGATACGTACCTCCCGAAAGAGGATCCGGAGTGGGATCCAGACACAAGTGTGAGGGATTAGAGAGGGTAAAGGAATATCAGAAGTGAATTTTGTACGGGATTCAACAGGGAGTGCAAAAGCCTAAGAATTTATCTCAACTATCTGAAGTAAGGCAGGGGCATAAGGAAACCCCGTCAGCCTTCTCTGAGAGATTGTGTGAAGTAGCTCGAAAACGGACAGATCTGGATCCGGAAGGTGATAGGAATTCAAAGTTATTTAACAGGCTGTTTATTGGTCAAGCAGCAGCAGGTATAAGAAAGAGATGACAAAAGGTAGAGGGCGAGGATGGCATGACAATCTCACAGTTCTTCTCAATGGCATGTAAGGTACGTAATAATCGGGAGGAAATAGAAGAGAAGGAGAAGCGGGGACGAGTAACGCTGCAAGCTTCTTTGTTGGCTGCCTTGAGGGAAGACCAGGAAAAAGGGAGAGAAAATACAGGAGGTGAATTTTGTGGGTGAGGAAGGGGCTGTAGAAATAATAGTAGAAATGGTTATGACATTCCCCTGGGAATGCATCGGCGTGCAAATTGTAAGCAAGAGGGCCGTTGGAAAAAAATTGTCCATGCCGTCTGAGTACTGGGGAAAGAGAGACAGAAGAAGCCGTTGGGGTCATGCCGGAGATTGGGTTGGACTGAAGGGGGCCGGAGGAATCTATTAACATTTCCCCAGACGATCCTCTGGTTCCAGTCAAGCTGGGGAATGAAAGAAGAGATTTTTTATTTTTCATTATTGATAGTGGAGCCACACATGCTGCAGTAAATAGTTGTAGGGGACCCTTAAGTGGAAGTAAAAGAAGCGTTGTTGGTGCAAGAGGGAAAAAGACTTTAAGGCTGTTTTTACAGCCTATGGAATGTTCCATTGGAAACAGTAAATTAACTCCTGAATTCCTTTAGATGCCAGAATGCCCCCTACCGTTGCTTGGGTGGGATTTACTTGTAAACTGAATGCAGGGCTAAGTTCTTCTGAAGACTCTGTTCAGCCCACAGGGGACCTCTCCTCTTTGTGGCGGATGCCAGCCTGAACGGGACCTCGCCTGTTTGGGGCACACGGATGGCGGGCGCTGTCGCCAAAAGGCAAAGCAGGGTCATAGCAGAGTGTTCCATTTCTGGGGATGGGCTCAGCCATCCCCTGCACAAATTTCTCCTATGTAGCAATGGGGATGGTAGCTTTCTTCTGTTTTCTTGAAGAACAAGAGGATGATGGAGCACGTGACAAGAGCATGAACTTTTTCTCTTCCTTTGGCAGTACAGGCACCCAAGGCCAGCCTGCATTGAAGGAACAGCATGGGGATATCTGTGTCGAGCGTTAGCAGAGGAAGGAAGCTTCTTTTGGAGGCTGAGGTGATGAAGCAGAGTCCTTAATTGTTCTGTTTGATTTTCAACAGGGGTGCGGGGAGGGCCTGGGACATGCAAAACGTGGTCCCGGACAGGGGAGCTGTCTATTAGTTGTCTATGAGCGCTATCATGGACACCACTGGACCGGCATCCTGTAAGGATGCTTTCACGTGTTTTCTTGTTTAGAGGCCAACCTCGGCTTTGGGCTGTAAACTAAAGTCTGCCAGGCCGGTGCCAGCTTGGCGGCAGCATCTGCCCGTGGCAGCACCAGCTTGGTGGTGGTGTGTGCTCACGCCTGTGCCAGGTTGCTGGCTGTGTCTGGCTTGTGAGGCTTGGGGTAATTGGCCCCCTGTTCCCCATGGCGTGGGCTCCAGCTGTGGCCCGGGGCAGCACAGGTGGGACCCATGAGGTGAGGATGGGGCTGGGCCCAGGGTTTAAAAAGGGCTGAGGATGGGGCTGGCCCTGCTGTATCCGCCATTATTTTAGTCAGACCCTGCATTCCGCTCAGTTAAAGGCTCACGAGAATTACTTAACATTTGCCTTTGGAAGTCATGCTTCAAACAATGAATTTGCAACAAAATTTTTTTGACACTAGTCAATGAACTCCTGTAATACTGCAGCAAAATGACGTTTTTAGTGGTTGTTGAATCTCAGAGTGATAACATAGGCATCCCTGTTTGAGCCCTTACCGCAAGCATTGCAATGGTTGTTTACACCCTGCTCGGTTCTTTTGTGAAGGTGCGTAGCTATGGGAGGTGCGTTATTCCCAAGGTGCTGCGGCGCCGATGCTCTGGCTGTTGGCAGGAATGGGCAAAGCGGAAGGCTGTGTGGCTAGGGGAGAATGGCGTGGACGTGCTGCTGCTCTCTCTGTTGCACCAGAATTTCGACGGCTGGGTTGGGCTGCTAAATCAATGGAACGACTGGAAGACATTTCAGAAAAGTGAGTACTCTACTATCTTTATCTTTTAAAGTCGTTGTCTTTCTACAGACCCCTGTCCATGGCTTAGCTATTTGATTGGCGTGAAACAGACCCAGAATTTTGCTTTAAGTGGTGTTCTGATTCGCTGAAATTCCCCGTAGGTAGAGAGCAAGAATTACCAATGTTGCTTGGTGGTTGAAGTTGTCGGGGTTTCTGTGAAAGCTAACTTGCCAGAATGTGTAGGAAGCAGCCTGAATTCCAGTAGAGATACTGCATAAAAGGTCCTTTTCTGGACAGGAAGAGAGCTTCAGGAAACGTCGGCGCTGTTTGCCGTAGGGCCTCCGACATAGTTGTTCAGTCATCGTGGGCTTTGTGGCATTCCCGCAGGCACGATCTTGAACACATTTTGTACGGCAGCCGGTATCTTAGCTGACTTTCTATCTCGCGCTTGGTTGCTTGTACCTGCTCAAAACTGACTGTAGTGTCAAACGAACCCACAGGAAAATGTCCTCAACTCGTGCTGGTAGGGCAAGCCCGCTGCAGTTGATAAAATCGGGAAATAGCACGATGTTTTGAAAAATTTGCCTTGCGAGGACAAGGGCTGTCTCCTGGTAGGCAGCTGAATTCTGTGCCTGATTCCACCGGTCCGCTCTGGCACTTGAAGGAGGCAGTCCCTAAGCCAACGCAATCTAAAATGGGGGTCGTTTGGGTTTGTTTAATCATTTCTTAGGGATATGAGGCTTGTGTGGGTGTTTAGCTTGTCCTGTTCTTTCTGTTCCTAATTCTGAACCCACTGACTGGCGTCAAAGAACGGTCGTGTTGTAGTCTGACGGTGTCGTCTCCCAGGAGCTGGTGGAAGGCCAGGGCTTATGTCAAACTGATAAGGAGGATTGAGGCTGGAAAGTGGAACGTCTAAAGAAGAATTACTGTCCTTGGGAGAGAAGCACATCCTGAAGAAACAGGTAAGCTAATGGAAATGTTTTGGGAACCGTCCGAAACAACTAGTAGGAGTGTGATAAGAAGCCCCCTCCCGCCAACTATCCTCCTTATAATCCTAAAAGTCACAGCCCTCGAGCTGGAGACACCAGCCCAAGCAGAGAGCCCTCGCCTCTGAGCGTGCGCAGCATGTTAAAGTCGCGCTGTAGCTTGAAGCTGAAATAAGAGAAATGTAGACCAATAGAAAACTGCTTTGTGTAATGACTTCTGCATACGCATAGCTAGACTGTATCAATACTGTACTTGTAGGAGCGAACTTTGTGCTAGCTTTGTGGAGCTGCCGCCTAGCGCCCATCTCTGCGCAGACGTGACATAAAAATACCTGTGCCCTGTGTGTATATTGGCGTCCCGCACACCGGGTAAGCGACCTCACGCTTGTGGGATAACAGTTTTGACGCCCCAGATGGGACCGAGCTGACAGCCTCGCCCGGTTCGTCTTGCCGCATCCGACGGGGAGAAGAGGCCTGAGCGGACTCCAGCGCGCACCGACCTGTCGACTGGGGACTCCTTCAGCTCCTCTCCTGCGGTCGGGCGGTAAGTGCCAAAACGGTGCAATGTTCCTGACAAGAGGTATTTTTTGGGGCTAGGAGAAAAGGGGGTAGGGGCAAGATGTCTCGGGAAGCAGGCGGCCTCTGTTCTGTTCTGGGCTCTGCATAAGACGCACCAGGAAAGACAGGTGGCAGTAGCGTAGTTCTGTTTGTTTCTCCACGCTGTCCTGTTCTGCGTAACGAAGGGAGACGTCCCTCGTTCTGGTTTGTGTAGAAATACTGGGTTTTTCGGTACCGGTATGGGCGCTGCTGCTTCCCAGGAGGCAGCCCTTTGCTCTCCTCTAGGATGCATCCTGAAGCATTGCAAGAAATTTGGGGGAGATGCCATGGCTAAAAATCGGCTAAAACGATATCGTAATCAACGGTGGCCACAATATCCATGGGAAGATGGTGAGAAATGGCCTGAGAACGGATCCTTGAAACATAACACTATATCGGAATGAATGTTGTGTTGTCGGGGAACTGAAAAATGGGATGAAATGCCTTCTGTGGATATGCTTTTTTCGTTAAGGCGCGATTGGGATATTAGGAAGAAAGGTGGTTTAGTGGATTCTAAACATCGGATGGGAATATATGTGTTAAAAGAGAAAAAGGGAAAACCTCGTTGTATTGAATGGGAAAATTTGGAAGAGGATATTCAGCTGTCGGTAGCTCCCCCCAAACAGCCCAAATCTGATAGCTCAAGTGGTAACGGAGTTGTGAGTGCTATCTCTAAAAGAACAAGGGGAGAGAAACCGATAGTTTGAGCTCCCCTCAGACAGGCTGCAGGGCCTGGAGGAACACCGGTATCCGTACGCGTACCTTTTACTGCTTGTGATTTATTAAACTGCAAACGGGCAGTCGGATCCTATCGAAACAATCCAGAAGGAATGTATAGTACTGTTAATCACGACTCCTAGTCCTAACTGGGGAGATGTACAGGCTCTCCTAGAATATTTGTTTCCCACTGAGGAGAGGAGAAGAATATTAGAGAAGGCCAGAGAGGGACTGATCCAACAAGGCGGGGGGGTGGAGGGTGCCTAATACTGATACGTACCTCCCGAAAGAGGATCCGGAGTGGGATCCAGACACAAGTGTGAGGGATTAGAGAGGGTAAAGGAATATCAGAAGTGAATTTTGTACGGGATTCAACAGGGAGTGCAAAAGCCTAAGAATTTATCTCAACTATCTGAAGTAAGGCAGGGGCATAAGGAAACCCCGTCAGCCTTCTCTGAGAGATTGTGTGAAGTAGCTCGAAAACGGACAGATCTGGATCCGGAAGGTGATAGGAATTCAAAGTTATTTAACAGGCTGTTTATTGGTCAAGCAGCAGCAGGTATAAGAAAGAGATGACAAAAGGTAGAGGGCGAGGATGGCATGACAATCTCACAGTTCTTCTCAATGGCATGTAAGGTACGTAATAATCGGGAGGAAATAGAAGAGAAGGAGAAGCGGGGACGAGTAACGCTGCAAGCTTCTTTGTTGGCTGCCTTGAGGGAAGACCAGGAAAAAGGGAGAGAAAATACAGGAGGTGAATTTTGTGGGTGAGGAAGGGGCTGTAGAAATAATAGTAGAAATGGTTATGACATTCCCCTGGGAATGCATCGGCGTGCAAATTGTAAGCAAGAGGGCCGTTGGAAAAAAATTGTCCATGCCGTCTGAGTACTGGGGAAAGAGAGACAGAAGAAGCCGTTGGGGTCATGCCGGAGATTGGGTTGGACTGAAGGGGGCCGGAGGAATCTATTAACATTTCCCCAGACGATCCTCTGGTTCCAGTCAAGCTGGGGAATGAAAGAAGAGATTTTTTATTTTTCATTATTGATAGTGGAGCCACACATGCTGCAGTAAGTAGTTGTAGGGGACCCTTAAGTGGAAGTAAAAGAAGCGTTGTTGGTGCAAGAGGGAAAAAGACTTTAAGGCTGTTTTTACAGCCTATGGAATGTTCCATTGGAAACAGTAAATTAACTCCTGAATTCCTTTAGATGCCAGAATGCCCCCTACCGTTGCTTGGGTGGGATTTACTTGTAAACTGAATGCAGGGCTAAGTTCTTCTGAAGACTCTGTTCAGCCCACAGGGGACCTCTCCTCTTTGTGGCGGATGCCAGCCTGAACGGGACCTCGCCTGTTTGGGGCACACGGATGGCGGGCGCTGTCGCCAAAAGGCAAAGCAGGGTCATAGCAGAGTGTTCCATTTCTGGGGATGGGCTCAGCCATCCCCTGCACAAATTTCTCCTATGTAGCAATGGGGATGGTAGCTTTCTTCTGTTTTCTTGAAGAACAAGAGGATGATGGAGCACGTGACAAGAGCATGAACTTTTTCTCTTCCTTTGGCAGTACAGGCACCCAAGGCCAGCCTGCATTGAAGGAACAGCATGGGGATATCTGTGTCGAGCGTTAGCAGAGGAAGGAAGCTTCTTTTGGAGGCTGAGGTGATGAAGCAGAGTCCTTAATTGTTCTGTTTGATTTTCAACAGGGGTGCGGGGAGGGCCTGGGACATGCAAAACGTGGTCCCGGACAGGGGAGCTGTCTATTAGTTGTCTATGAGCGCTATCATGGACACCACTGGACCGGCATCCTGTAAGGATGCTTTCACGTGTTTTCTTGTTTAGAGGCCAACCTCGGCTTTGGGCTGTAAACTAAAGTCTGCCAGGCCGGTGCCAGCTTGGCGGCAGCATCTGCCCGTGGCAGCACCAGCTTGGTGGTGGTGTGTGCTCACGCCTGTGCCAGGTTGCTGGCTGTGTCTGGCTTGTGAGGCTTGGGGTAATTGGCCCCCTGTTCCCCATGGCGTGGGCTCCAGCTGTGGCCCGGGGCAGCACAGGTGGGACCCATGAGGTGAGGATGGGGCTGGGCCCAGGGTTTAAAAAGGGCTGAGGATGGGGCTGGCCCTGCTGTATCCGCCATTATTTTAGTCAGACCCTGCATTCCGCTCAGTTAAAGGCTCACGAGAATTACTTAACATTTGCCTTTGGAAGTCATGCTTCAAACAATGAATTTGCAACAAAATTTTTTTGACACTAGTCAATGAACTCCTGTAATACTGCAGCAAAATGACGTTTTTAGTGGTTGTTGAATCTCAGAGTGATAACATAGGCATCCCTGTTTGAGCCCTTACCGCAAGCATTGCAATGGTTGTTTACACCCTGCTCGGTTCTTTTGTGAAGGTGCGTAGCTATGGGAGGTGCGTTATTCCCAAGGTGCTACGGCGCCGATGCTCTGGCTGTTGGCAGGAATGGGCAAAGCGGAAGGCTGTGTGGCTAGGGGAGAATGGCGTGGACGTGCTGCTGCTCTCTCTGTTGCACCAGAATTTCGACGGCTGGGTTGGGCTGCTAAATCAATGGAACGACTGGAAGACATTTCAGAAAAGTGAGTACTCTACTATCTTTATCTTTTAAAGTCGTTGTCTTTCTACAGACCCCTGTCCATGGCTTAGCTATTTGATTGGCGTGAAACAGACCCAGAATTTTGCTTTAAGTGGTGTTCTGATTCGCTGAAATTCCCCGTAGGTAGAGAGCAAGAATTACCAATGTTGCTTGGTGGTTGAAGTTGTCGGGGTTTCTGTGAAAGCTAACTTGCCAGAATGTGTAGGAAGCAGCCTGAATTCCAGTAGAGATACTGCATAAAAGGTCCTTTTCTGGACAGGAAGAGAGCTTCAGGAAACGTCGGCGCTGTTTGCCGTAGGGCCTCCGACATAGTTGTTCAGTCATCGTGGGCTTTGTGGCATTCCCGCAGGCACGATCTTGAACACATTTTGTACGGCAGCCGGTATCTTAGCTGACTTTCTATCTCGCGCTTGGTTGCTTGTACCTGCTCAAAACTGACTGTAGTGTCAAACGAACCCACAGGAAAATGTCCTCAACTCGTGCTGGTAGGGCAAGCCCGCTGCAGTTGATAAAATCGGGAAATAGCACGATGTTTTGAAAAATTTGCCTTGCGAGGACAAGGGCTGTCTCCTGGTAGGCAGCTGAATTCTGTGCCTGATTCCACCGGTCCGCTCTGGCACTTGAAGGAGGCAGTCCCTAAGCCAACGCAATCTAAAATGGGGGTCGTTTGGGTTTGTTTAATCATTTCTTAGGGATATGAGGCTTGTGTGGGTGTTTAGCTTGTCCTGTTCTTTCTGTTCCTAATTCTGAACCCACTGACTGGCGTCAAAGAACGGTCGTGTTGTAGTCTGACGGTGTCGTCTCCCAGGAGCTGGTGGAAGGCCAGGGCTTACGTCAAACTGATAAGGAGGATTGAGGCTGGAAAGTGGAACGTCTAAAGAAGAATTACTGTCCTTGGGAGAGAAGCACATCCTGAAGAAACAGGTAAGCTAATGGAAATGTTTTGGGAACCGTCCGAAACAACTAGTAGGAGTGTGATAAGAAGCCCCCTCCCGCCAACTATCCTCCTTATAATCCTAAAAGTCACAGCCCTCGAGCTGGAGACACCAGCCCAAGCAGAGAGCCCTCGCCTCTGAGCGTGCGCAGCATGTTAAAGTCGCGCTGTAGCTTGAAGCTGAAATAAGAGAAATGTAGACCAATAGAAAACTGCTTTGTGTAATGACTTCTGCATACGCATAGCTAGACTGTATCAATACTGTACTTGTAGGAGCGAACTTTGTGCTAGCTTTGTGGAGCTGCCGCCTAGCGCCCATCTCTGCGCAGACGTGACATAAAAATACCTGTGCCCTGTGTGTATATTGGCGTCCCGCACACCGGGTAAGCGACCTCACGCTTGTGGGATAACAGTTTTGACGCCCCAGATGGGACCGAGCTGACAGCCTCGCCCGGTTCGTCTTGCCGCATCCGACGGGGAGAAGAGGCCTGAGCGGACTCCAGCGCGCACCGACCTGTCGACTGGGGACTCCTTCAGCTCCTCTCCTGCGGTCGGGCGGTAAGTGCCAAAACGGTGCAATGTTCCTGACAAGAGGTATTTTTTGGGGCTAGGAGAAAAGGGGGTAGGGGCAAGATGTCTCGGGAAGCAGGCGGCCTCTGTTCTGTTCTGGGCTCTGCATAAGACGCACCAGGAAAGACAGGTGGCAGTAGCGTAGTTCTGTTTGTTTCTCCACGCTGTCCTGTTCTGCGTAACGAAGGGAGACGTCCCTCGTTCTGGTTTGTGTAGAAATACTGGGTTTTTCGGTACCGGTATGGGCGCTGCTGCTTCCCAGGAGGCAGCCCTTTGCTCTCCTCTAGGATGCATCCTGAAGCATTGCAAGAAATTTGGGGGAGATGCCATGGCTAAAAATCGGCTAAAACGATATCGTAATCAACGGTGGCCACAATATCCATGGGAAGATGGTGAGAAATGGCCTGAGAACGGATCCTTGAAACATAACACTATATCGGAATGAATGTTGTGTTGTCGGGGAACTGAAAAATGGGATGAAATGCCTTCTGTGGATATGCTTTTTTCGTTAAGGCGCGATTGGGATATTAGGAAGAAAGGTGGTTTAGTGGATTCTAAACATCGGATTGGAATATATGTGTTAAAAGAGAAAAAGGGAAAACCTCGTTGTATTGAATGGGAAAATTTGGAAGAGGATATTCAGCTGTCGGTAGCTCCCCCCAAACAGCCCAAATCTGATAGCTCAAGTGGTAACGGAGTTGTGAGTGCTATCTCTAAAAGAACAAGGGGAGAGAAACCGATAGTTTGAGCTCCCCTCAGACAGGCTGCAGGGCCTGGAGGAACACCGGTATCCGTACGCGTACCTTTTACTGCTTGTGATTTATTAAACTGCAAACGGGCAGTCGGATCCTATCGAAACAATCCAGAAGGAATGTATAGTACTGTTAATCACGACTCCTAGTCCTAACTGGGGAGATGTACAGGCTCTCCTAGAATATTTGTTTCCCACTGAGGAGAGGAGAAGAATATTAGAGAAGGCCAGAGAGGGACTGATCCAACAAGGCGGGGGGGTGGAGGGTGCCTAATACTGATACGTACCTCCCGAAAGAGGATCCGGAGTGGGATCCAGACACAAGTGTGAGGGATTAGAGAGGGTAAAGGAATATCAGAAGTGAATTTTGTACGGGATTCAACAGGGAGTGCAAAAGCCCAAGAATTTATCTCAACTATCTGAAGTAAGGCAGGGGCATAAGGAAACCCCGTCAGCCTTCTCTGAGAGATTGTGTGAAGTAGCTCGAAAACGGACAGATCTGGATCCGGAAGGTGATAGGAAATCATAATTATCTAACAGCCTGTTTATTGGTCAAGCAGCAGCAGGTATAAGAAAGAGATGACAAAAGGTAGAGGGCGAGGATGGCATGACAATCTCACAGTTCTTCTCAATGGCATGTAAGGTACGTAATAATCGGGAGGAAATAGAAGAGAAGGAGAAGCGGGGACGAGTAACGCTGCAAGCTTCTTTGTTGGCTGCCTTGAGGGAAGACCAGGAAAAAGGGAGAGAAAATACAGGAGGTGAATTCTGTGGGTGAGGAAGGGGCTGTAGAAATAATAGTAGAAATGGTTATGACATTCCCCTGGGAATGCATCGGCGTGCAAATTGTAAGCAAGAGGGCCGTTGGAAAAAAATTGTCCATGCCGTCTGAGTACTGGGGAAAGAGAGACAGAAGAAGCCGTTGGGGTCATGCCGGAGATTGGGTTGGACTGAAGGGGGCCGGAGGAATCTATTAACATTTCCCCAGACGATCCTCTGGTTCCAGTCAAGCTGGGGAATGAAAGAAGAGATTTTTTATTTTTCATTATTGATAGTGGAGCCACACATGCTGCAGTAAGTAGTTGTAGGGGACCCTTAAGTGGAAGTAAAAGAAGCGTTGTTGGTGCAAGAGGGAAAAAGACTTTAAGGCTGTTTTTACAGCCTATGGAATGTTCCATTGGAAACAGTAAATTAACTCCTGAATTCCTTTAGATGCCAGAATGCCCCCTACCGTTGCTTGGGTGGGATTTACTTGTAAACTGAATGCAGGGCTAAGTTCTTCTGAAGACTCTGTTCAGCCCACAGGGGACCTCTCCTCTTTGTGGCGGATGCCAGCCTGAACGGGACCTCGCCTGTTTGGGGCACACGGATGGCGGGCGCTGTCGCCAAAAGGCAAAGCAGGGTCATAGCAGAGTGTTCCATTTCTGGGGATGGGCTCAGCCATCCCCTGCACAAATTTCTCCTATGTAGCAATGGGGATGGTAGCTTTCTTCTGTTTTCTTGAAGAACAAGAGGATGATGGAGCACGTGACAAGAGCATGAACTTTTTCTCTTCCTTTGGCAGTACAGGCACCCAAGGCCAGCCTGCATTGAAGGAACAGCATGGGGATATCTGTGTCGAGCGTTAGCAGAGGAAGGAAGCTTCTTTTGGAGGCTGAGGTGATGAAGCAGAGTCCTTAATTGTTCTGTTTGATTTTCAACAGGGGTGCGGGGAGGGCCTGGGACATGCAAAACGTGGTCCCGGACAGGGGAGCTGTCTATTAGTTGTCTATGAGCGCTATCATGGACACCACTGGACCGGCATCCTGTAAGGATGCTTTCACGTGTTTTCTTGTTTAGAGGCCAACCTCGGCTTTGGGCTGTAAACTAAAGTCTGCCAGGCCGGTGCCAGCTTGGCGGCAGCATCTGCCCGTGGCAGCACCAGCTTGGTGGTGGTGTGTGCCCACGCCTGTGCCAGGTTGCTGGCTGTGTCTGGCTTGTGAGGCTTGGGGTAATTGGCCCCCTGTTCCCCATGGCGTGGGCTCCAGCTGTGGCCCGGGGCAGCACAGGTGGGACCCATGAGGTGAGGATGGGGCTGGGCCCAGGGTTTAAAAAGGGCTGAGGATGGGGCTGGCCCTGCTGTATCCGCCATTATTTTAGTCAGACCCTGCATTCCGCTCAGTTAAAGGCTCACGAGAATTACTTAACATTTGCCTTTGGAAGTCATGCTTCAAACAATGAATTTGCAACAAAATTTTTTTGACACTAGTCAATGAACTCCTGTAATACTGCAGCAAAATGACCTTTTTAGTGGTTGTTGAATCTCAGAGTGATAACATAGGCATCCCTGTTTGAGCCCTTACCGCAAGCATTGCAATGGTTGTTTACACCCTGCTCGGTTCTTTTGTGAAGGTGCGTAGCTATGGGAGGTGCGTTATTCCCAAGGTGCTGCGGCGCCGATGCTCTGGCTGTTGGCAGGAATGGGCAAAGCGGAAGGCTGTGTGGCTAGGGGAGAATGGCGTGGACGTGCTGCTGCTCTCTCTGTTGCACCAGAATTTCGACGGCTGGGTTGGGCTGCTAAATCAATGGAACGACTGGAAGACATTTCAGAAAAGTGAGTACTCTACTATCTTTATCTTTTAAAGTCGTTGTCTTTCTACAGACCCCTGTCCATGGCTTAGCTATTTGATTGGCGTGAAACAGACCCAGAATTTTGCTTTAAGTGGTGTTCTGATTCGCTGAAATTCCCCGTAGGTAGAGAGCAAGAATTACCAATGTTGCTTGGTGGTTGAAGTTGTCGGGGTTTCTGTGAAAGCTAACTTGCCAGAATGTGTAGGAAGCAGCCTGAATTCCAGTAGAGATACTGCATAAAAGGTCCTTTTCTGGACAGGAAGAGAGCTTCAGGAAACGTCGGCGCTGTTTGCCGTAGGGCCTCCGACATAGTTGTTCAGTCATCGTGGGCTTTGTGGCATTCCCGCAGGCACGATCTTGAACACATTTTGTACGGCAGCCGGTATCTTAGCTGACTTTCTATCTCGCGCTTGGTTGCTTGTACCTGCTCAAAACTGACTGTAGTGTCAAACGAACCCACAGGAAAATGTCCTCAACTCGTGCTGGTAGGGCAAGCCCGCTGCAGTTGATAAAATCGGGAAATAGCACGATGTTTTGAAAAATTTGCCCTGCGAGGACAAGGGCTGTCTCCTGGTAGGCAGCTGAATTCTGTGCCTGATTCCACCGGTCCGCTCTGGCACTTGAAGGAGGCAGTCCCTAAGCCAACGCAATCTAAAATGGGGGTCGTTTGGGTTTGTTTAATCATTTCTTAGGGATATGAGGCTTGTGTGGGTGTTTAGCTTGTCCTGTTCTTTCTGTTCCTAATTCTGAACCCACTGACTGGCGTCAAAGAACGGTCGTGTTGTAGTCTGACGGTGTCGTCTCCCAGGAGCTGGTGGAAGGCCAGGGCTTACGTCAAACTGATAAGGAGGATTGAGGCTGGAAAGTGGAATGTCTAAAGAAGAATTACTGTCCTTGGGAGAGAAGCACATCCTGAAGAAACAGGTAAGCTAATGGAAATGTTTTGGGAACCGTCCGAAACAACTAGTAGGAGTGTGATAAGAAGCCCCCTCCCGCCAACTATCCTCCTTATAATCCTAAAAGTCACAGCCCTCGAGCTGGAGACACCAGCCCAAGCAGAGAGCCCTCGCCTCTGAGCGTGCGCAGCATGTTAAAGTCGCGCTGTAGCTTGAAGCTGAAATAAGAGAAATGTAGACCAATAGAAAACTGCTTTGTGTAATGACTTCTGCATACGCATAGCTAGACTGTATCAATACTGTACTTGTAGGAGCGAACTTTGTGCTAGCTTTGTGGAGCTGCCGCCTAGCGCCCATCTCTGCGCAGACGTGACATAAAAATACCTGTGCCCTGTGTGTATATTGGCGTCCCGCACACCGGGTAAGCGACCTCACGCTTGTGGGATAACAGTTTTGACGCCCCAGATGGGACCGAGCTGACAGCCTCGCCCGGTTCGTCTTGCCGCATCCGACGGGGAGAAGAGGCCTGAGCGGACTCCAGCGCGCACCGACCTGTCGACTGGGGACTCCTTCAGCTCCTCTCCTGCGGTCGGGCGGTAAGTGCCAAAACGGTGCAATGTTCCTGACAAGAGGTATTTTTTGGGGCTAGGAGAAAAGGGGGTAGGGGCAAGATGTCTCGGGAAGCAGGCGGCCTCTGTTCTGTTCTGGGCTCTGCATAAGACGCACCAGGAAAGACAGGTGGCAGTAGCGTAGTTCTGTTTGTTTCTCCACGCTGTCCTGTTCTGCGTAACGAAGGGAGACGTCCCTCGTTCTGGTTTGTGTAGAAATACTGGGTTTTTCGGTACCGGTATGGGCGCTGCTGCTTCCCAGGAGGCAGCCCTTTGCTCTCCTCTAGGATGCATCCTGAAGCATTGCAAGAAATTTGGGGGAGATGCCATGGCTAAAAATCGGCTAAAACGATATCGTAATCAACGGTGGCCACAATATCCATGGGAAGATGGTGAGAAATGGCCTGAGAACGGATCCTTGAAACATAACACTATATCGGAATGAATGTTGTGTTGTCGGGGAACTGAAAAATGGGATGAAATGCCTTCTGTGGATATGCTTTTTTCGTTAAGGCGCGATTGGGATATTAGGAAGAAAGGTGGTTTAGTGGATTCTAAACATCGGATGGGAATATATGTGTTAAAAGAGAAAAAGGGAAAACCTCGTTGTATTGAATGGGAAAATTTGGAAGAGGATATTCAGCTGTCGGTAGCTCCCCCCAAACAGCCCAAATCTGATAGCTCAAGTGGTAACGGAGTTGTGAGTGCTATCTCTAAAAGAACAAGGGGAGAGAAACCGATAGTTTGAGCTCCCCTCAGACAGGCTGCAGGGCCTGGAGGAACACCGGTATCCGTACGCGTACCTTTTACTGCTTGTGATTTATTAAACTGCAAACGGGCAGTCGGATCCTATCGAAACAATCCAGAAGGAATGTATAGTACTGTTAATCACGACTCCTAGTCCTAACTGGGGAGATGTACAGGCTCTCCTAGAATATTTGTTTCCCACTGAGGAGAGGAGAAGAATATTAGAGAAGGCCAGAGAGGGACTGATCCAACAAGGCGGGGGGGTTGAGGGTGCCTAATACTGATACGCACCTCCCGAAAGAGGATCCGGAGTGGGATCCAGACACAAGTGTGAGGGATTAGAGAGGGTAAAGGAATATCAGAAGTGAATTTTGTACGGGATTCAACAGGGAGTGCAAAAGCCCAAGAATTTATCTCAACTATCTGAAGTAAGGCAGGGGCATAAGGAAACCCCGTCAGCCTTCTCTGAGAGATTGTGTGAAGTAGCTCGAAAACGGACAGATCTGGATCCGGAAGGTGATAGGAATTCAAAGTTATTTAACAGGCTGTTTATTGGTCAAGCAGCAGCAGGTATAAGAAAGAGATGACAAAAGGTAGAGGGCGAGGATGGCATGACAATCTCACAGTTCTTCTCAATGGCATGTAAGGTACGTAATAATCGGGAGGAAATAGAAGAGAAGGAGAAGCGGGGACGAGTAACGCTGCAAGCTTCTTTGTTGGCTGCCTTGAGGGAAGACCAGGAAAAAGGGAGAGAAAATACAGGAGGTGAATTTTGTGGGTGAGGAAGGGGCTGTAGAAATAATAGTAGAAATGGTTATGACATTCCCCTGGGAATGCATCGGCGTGCAAATTGTAAGCAAGAGGGCCGTTGGAAAAAAATTGTCCATGCCGTCTGAGTACTGGGGAAAGAGAGATAGAAGAAGCCGTTGGGGTCATGCCGGAGATTGGGTTGGACTGAAGGGGGCCGGAGGAATCTATTAACATTTCCCCAGACGATCCTCTGGTTCCAGTCAAGCTGGGGAATGAAAGAAGAGATTTTTTATTTTTCATTATTGATAGTGGAGCCACACATGCTGCAGTAAGTAGTTGTAGGGGACCCTTAAGTGGAAGTAAAAGAAGCGTTGTTGGTGCAAGAGGGAAAAAGACTTTAAGGCTGTTTTTACAGCCTATGGAATGTTCCATTGGAAACAGTAAATTAACTCCTGAATTCCTTTAGATGCCAGAATGCCCCCTACCGTTGCTTGGGTGGGATTTACTTGTAAACTGAATGCAGGGCTAAGTTCTTCTGAAGACTCTGTTCAGTTGACTCTGTTCAGCCCACAGGGGACCTCTCCTCTTTGTGGCGGATGCCAGCCTGAACGGGACCTCGCCTGTTTGGGGCACACGGATGGCGGGCGCTGTCGCCAAAAGGCAAAGCAGGGTCATAGCAGAGTGTTCCATTTCTGGGGATGGGCTCAGCCATCCCCTGCACAAATTTCTCCTATGTAGCAATGGGGATGGTAGCTTTCTTCTGTTTTCTTGAAGAACAAGAGGATGATGGAGCACGTGACAAGAGCATGAACTTTTTCTCTTCCTTTGGCAGTACAGGCACCCAAGGCCAGCCTGCATTGAAGGAACAGCATGGGGATATCTGTGTCGAGCGTTAGCAGAGGAAGGAAGCTTCTTTTGGAGGCTGAGGTGATGAAGCAGAGTCCTTAATTGTTCTGTTTGATTTTCAACAGGGGTGCGGGGAGGGCCTGGGACATGCAAAACGTGGTCCCGGACAGGGGAGCTGTCTATTAGTTGTCTATGAGCGCTATCATGGACACCACTGGACCGGCATCCTGTAAGGATGCTTTCACGTGTTTTCTTGTTTAGAGGCCAACCTCGGCTTTGGGCTGTAAACTAAAGTCTGCCAGGCCGGTGCCAGCTTGGCGGCAGCATCTGCCCGTGGCAGCACCAGCTTGGTGGTGGTGTGTGCCCACGCCTGTGCCAGGTTGCTGGCTGTGTCTGGCTTGTGAGGCTTGGGGTAATTGGCCCCCTGTTCCCCATGGCGTGGGCTCCAGCTGTGGCCCGGGGCAGCACAGGTGGGACCCATGAGGTGAGGATGGGGCTGGGCCCAGGGTTTAAAAAGGGCTGAGGATGGGGCTGGCCCTGCTGTATCCGCCATTATTTTAGTCAGACCCTGCATTCCGCTCAGTTAAAGGCTCACGAGAATTACTTAACATTTGCCTTTGGAAGTCATGCTTCAAACAATGAATTTGCAACAAAATTTTTTTGACACTAGTCAATGAACTCCTGTAATACTGCAGCAAAATGACCTTTTTAGTGGTTGTTGAATCTCAGAGTGATAACATAGGCATCCCTGTTTGAGCCCTTACCGCAAGCATTGCAATGGTTGTTTACACCCTGCTCGGTTCTTTTGTGAAGGTGCGTAGCTATGGGAGGTGCGTTATTCCCAAGGTGCTGCGGCGCCGATGCTCTGGCTGTTGGCAGGAATGGGCAAAGCGGAAGGCTGTGTGGCTAGGGGAGAATGGCGTGGACGTGCTGCTGCTCTCTCTGTTGCACCAGAATTTCGACGGCTGGGTTGGGCTGCTAAATCAATGGAACGACTGGAAGACATTTCAGAAAAGTGAGTACTCTACTATCTTTATCTTTTAAAGTCGTTGTCTTTCTACAGACCCCTGTCCATGGCTTAGCTATTTGATTGGCGTGAAACAGACCCAGAATTTTGCTTTAAGTGGTGTTCTGATTCGCTGAAATTCCCCGTAGGTAGAGAGCAAGAATTACCAATGTTGCTTGGTGGTTGAAGTTGTCGGGGTTTCTGTGAAAGCTAACTTGCCAGAATGTGTAGGAAGCAGCCTGAATTCCAGTAGAGATACTGCATAAAAGGTCCTTTTCTGGACAGGAAGAGAGCTTCAGGAAACGTCGGCGCTGTTTGCCGTAGGGCCTCCGACATAGTTGTTCAGTCATCGTGGGCTTTGTGGCATTCCCGCAGGCACGATCTTGAACACATTTTGTACGGCAGCCGGTATCTTAGCTGACTTTCTATCTCGCGCTTGGTTGCTTGTACCTGCTCAAAACTGACTGTAGTGTCAAACGAACCCACAGGAAAATGTCCTCAACTCGTGCTGGTAGGGCAAGCCCGCTGCAGTTGATAAAATCGGGAAATAGCACGATGTTTTGAAAAATTTGCCTTGCGAGGACAAGGGCTGTCTCCTGGTAGGCAGCTGAATTCTGTGCCTGATTCCACCGGTCCGCTCTGGCACTTGAAGGAGGCAGTCCCTAAGCCAACGCAATCTAAAATGGGGGTCGTTTGGGTTTGTTTAATCATTTCTTAGGGATATGAGGCTTGTGTGGGTGTTTAGCTTGTCCTGTTCTTTCTGTTCCTAATTCTGAACCCACTGACTGGCGTCAAAGAACGGTCGTGTTGTAGTCTGACGGTGTCGTCTCCCAGGAGCTGGTGGAAGGCCAGGGCTTACGTCAAACTGATAAGGAGGATTGAGGCTGGAAAGTGGAACGTCTAAAGAAGAATTACTGTCCTTGGGAGAGAAGCACATCCTGAAGAAACAGGTAAGCTAATGGAAATGTTTTGGGAACCGTCCGAAACAACTAGTAGGAGTGTGATAAGAAGCCCCCTCCCGCCAACTATCCTCCTTATAATCCTAAAAGTCACAGCCCTCGAGCTGGAGACACCAGCCCAAGCAGAGAGCCCTCGCCTCTGAGCGTGCGCAGCATGTTAAAGTCGCGCTGTAGCTTGAAGCTGAAATAAGAGAAATGTAGACCAATAGAAAACTGCTTTGTGTAATGACTTCTGCATACGCATAGCTAGACTGTATCAATACTGTACTTGTAGGAGCGAACTTTGTGCTAGCTTTGTGGAGCTGCCGCCTAGCGCCCATCTCTGCGCAGACGTGACATAAAAATACCTGTGCCCTGTGTGTATATTGGCGTCCCGCACACCGGGTAAGCGACCTCACGCTTGTGGGATAACAGTTTTGACGCCCCAGATGGGACCGAGCTGACAGCCTCGCCCGGTTCGTCTTGCCGCATCCGACGGGGAGAAGAGGCCTGAGCGGACTCCAGCGCGCACCGACCTGTCGACTGGGGACTCCTTCAGCTCCTCTCCTGCGGTCGGGCGGTAAGTGCCAAAACGGTGCAATGTTCCTGACAAGAGGTATTTTTTGGGGCTAGGAGAAAAGGGGGTAGGGGCAAGATGTCTCGGGAAGCAGGCGGCCTCTGTTCTGTTCTGGGCTCTGCATAAGACGCACCAGGAAAGACAGGTGGCAGTAGCGTAGTTCTGTTTGTTTCTCCACGCTGTCCTGTTCTGCGTAACGAAGGGAGACGTCCCTCGTTCTGGTTTGTGTAGAAATACTGGGTTTTTCGGTACCGGTATGGGCGCTGCTGCTTCCCAGGAGGCAGCCCTTTGCTCTCCTCTAGGATGCATCCTGAAGCATTGCAAGAAATTTGGGGGAGATGCCATGGCTAAAAATCGGCTAAAACGATATCGTAATCAACGGTGGCCACAATATCCATGGGAAGATGGTGAGAAATGGCCTGAGAACGGATCCTTGAAACATAACACTATATCGGAATGAATGTTGTGTTGTCGGGGAACTGAAAAATGGGATGAAATGCCTTCTGTGGATATGCTTTTTTCGTTAAGGCGCGATTGGGATATTAGGAAGAAAGGTGGTTTAGTGGATTCTAAACATCGGATTGGAATATATGTGTTAAAAGAGAAAAAGGGAAAACCTCGTTGTATTGAATGGGAAAATTTGGAAGAGGATATTCAGCTGTTGGTAGCTCCCCCCAAACAGCCCAAATCTGATAGCTCAAGTGGTAACGGAGTTGTGAGTGCTATCTCTAAAAGAACAAGGGGAGAGAAACCGATAGTTTGAGCTCCCCTCAGACAGGCTGCAGGGCCTGGAGGAACACCGGTATCCGTACGCGTACCTTTTACTGCTTGTGATTTATTAAACTGCAAACGGGCAGTCGGATCCTATCGAAACAATCCAGAAGGAATGTATAGTACTGTTAATCACGACTCCTAGTCCTAACTGGGGAGATGTACAGGCTCTCCTAGAATATTTGTTTCCCACTGAGGAGAGGAGAAGAATATTAGAGAAGGCCAGAGAGGGACTGATCCAACAAGGCGGGGGGGTTGAGGGTGCCTAATACTGATACGCACCTCCCGAAAGAGGATCCGGAGTGGGATCCAGACACAAGTGTGAGGGATTAGAGAGGGTAAAGGAATATCAGAAGTGAATTTTGTACGGGATTCAACAGGGAGTGCAAAAGCCCAAGAATTTATCTCAACTATCTGAAGTAAGGCAGGGGCATAAGGAAACCCCGTCAGCCTTCTCTGAGAGATTGTGTGAAGTAGCTCGAAAACGGACAGATCTGGATCCGGAAGGTGATAGGAATTCAAAGTTATTTAACAGGCTGTTTATTGGTCAAGCAGCAGCAGGTATAAGAAAGAGATGACAAAAGGTAGAGGGCGAGGATGGCATGACAATCTCACAGTTCTTCTCAATGGCATGTAAGGTACGTAATAATCGGGAGGAAATAGAAGAGAAGGAGAAGCGGGGACGAGTAACGCTGCAAGCTTCTTTGTTGGCTGCCTTGAGGGAAGACCAGGAAAAAGGGAGAGAAAATACAGGAGGTGAATTTTGTGGGTGAGGAAGGGGCTGTAGAAATAATAGTAGAAATGGTTATGACATTCCCCTGGGAATGCATCGGCGTGCAAATTGTAAGCAAGAGGGCCGTTGGAAAAAAATTGTCCATGCCGTCTGAGTACTGGGGAAAGAGAGATAGAAGAAGCCGTTGGGGTCATGCCGGAGATTGGGTTGGACTGAAGGGGGCCGGAGGAATCTATTAACATTTCCCCAGACGATCCTCTGGTTCCAGTCAAGCTGGGGAATGAAAGAAGAGATTTTTTATTTTTCATTATTGATAGTGGAGCCACACATGCTGCAGTAAGTAGTTGTAGGGGACCCTTAAGTGGAAGTAAAAGAAGCGTTGTTGGTGCAAGAGGGAAAAAGACTTTAAGGCTGTTTTTACAGCCTATGGAATGTTCCATTGGAAACAGTAAATTAACTCCTGAATTCCTTTAGATGCCAGAATGCCCCCTACCGTTGCTTGGGTGGGATTTACTTGTAAACTGAATGCAGGGCTAAGTTCTTCTGAAGACTCTGTTCAGTTGACTCTGTTCAGCCCACAGGGGACCTCTCCTCTTTGTGGCGGATGCCAGCCTGAACGGGACCTCGCCTGTTTGGGGCACACGGATGGCGGGCGCTGTCGCCAAAAGGCAAAGCAGGGTCATAGCAGAGTGTTCCATTTCTGGGGATGGGCTCAGCCATCCCCTGCACAAATTTCTCCTATGTAGCAATGGGGATGGTAGCTTTCTTCTGTTTTCTTGAAGAACAAGAGGATGATGGAGCACGTGACAAGAGCATGAACTTTTTCTCTTCCTTTGGCAGTACAGGCACCCAAGGCCAGCCTGCATTGAAGGAACAGCATGGGGATATCTGTGTCGAGCGTTAGCAGAGGAAGGAAGCTTCTTTTGGAGGCTGAGGTGATGAAGCAGAGTCCTTAATTGTTCTGTTTGATTTTCAACAGGGGTGCGGGGAGGGCCTGGGACATGCAAAACGTGGTCCCGGACAGGGGAGCTGTCTATTAGTTGTCTATGAGCGCTATCATGGACACCACTGGACCGGCATCCTGTAAGGATGCTTTCACGTGTTTTCTTGTTTAGAGGCCAACCTCGGCTTTGGGCTGTAAACTAAAGTCTGCCAGGCCGGTGCCAGCTTGGCGGCAGCATCTGCCCGTGGCAGCACCAGCTTGGTGGTGGTGTGTGCCCACGCCTGTGCCAGGTTGCTGGCTGTGTCTGGCTTGTGAGGCTTGGGGTAATTGGCCCCCTGTTCCCCATGGCGTGGGCTCCAGCTGTGGCCCGGGGCAGCACAGGTGGGACCCATGAGGTGAGGATGGGGCTGGGCCCAGGGTTTAAAAAGGGCTGAGGATGGGGCTGGCCCTGCTGTATCCGCCATTATTTTAGTCAGACCCTGCATTCCGCTCAGTTAAAGGCTCACGAGAATTACTTAACATTTGCCTTTGGAAGTCATGCTTCAAACAATGAATTTGCAACAAAATTTTTTTGACACTAGTCAATGAACTCCTGTAATACTGCAGCAAAATGACCTTTTTAGTGGTTGTTGAATCTCAGAGTGATAACATAGGCATCCCTGTTTGAGCCCTTACCGCAAGCATTGCAATGGTTGTTTACACCCTGCTCGGTTCTTTTGTGAAGGTGCGTAGCTATGGGAGGTGCGTTATTCCCAAGGTGCTGCGGCGCCGATGCTCTGGCTGTTGGCAGGAATGGGCAAAGCGGAAGGCTGTGTGGCTAGGGGAGAATGGCGTGGACGTGCTGCTGCTCTCTCTGTTGCACCAGAATTTCGACGGCTGGGTTGGGCTGCTAAATCAATGGAACGACTGGAAGACATTTCAGAAAAGTGAGTACTCTACTATCTTTATCTTTTAAAGTCGTTGTCTTTCTACAGACCCCTGTCCATGGCTTAGCTATTTGATTGGCGTGAAACAGACCCAGAATTTTGCTTTAAGTGGTGTTCTGATTCGCTGAAATTCCCCGTAGGTAGAGAGCAAGAATTACCAATGTTGCTTGGTGGTTGAAGTTGTCGGGGTTTCTGTGAAAGCTAACTTGCCAGAATGTGTAGGAAGCAGCCTGAATTCCAGTAGAGATACTGCATAAAAGGTCCTTTTCTGGACAGGAAGAGAGCTTCAGGAAACGTCGGCGCTGTTTGCCGTAGGGCCTCCGACATAGTTGTTCAGTCATCGTGGGCTTTGTGGCATTCCCGCAGGCACGATCTTGAACACATTTTGTACGGCAGCCGGTATCTTAGCTGACTTTCTATCTCGCGCTTGGTTGCTTGTACCTGCTCAAAACTGACTGTAGTGTCAAACGAACCCACAGGAAAATGTCCTCAACTCGTGCTGGTAGGGCAAGCCCGCTGCAGTTGATAAAATCGGGAAATAGCACGATGTTTTGAAAAATTTGCCTTGCGAGGACAAGGGCTGTCTCCTGGTAGGCAGCTGAATTCTGTGCCTGATTCCACCGGTCCGCTCTGGCACTTGAAGGAGGCAGTCCCTAAGCCAACGCAATCTAAAATGGGGGTCGTTTGGGTTTGTTTAATCATTTCTTAGGGATATGAGGCTTGTGTGGGTGTTTAGCTTGTCCTGTTCTTTCTGTTCCTAATTCTGAACCCACTGACTGGCGTCAAAGAACGGTCGTGTTGTAGTCTGACGGTGTCGTCTCCCAGGAGCTGGTGGAAGGCCAGGGCTTACGTCAAACTGATAAGGAGGATTGAGGCTGGAAAGTGGAACGTCTAAAGAAGAATTACTGTCCTTGGGAGAGAAGCACATCCTGAAGAAACAGGTAAGCTAATGGAAATGTTTTGGGAACCGTCCGAAACAACTAGTAGGAGTGTGATAAGAAGCCCCCTCCCGCCAACTATCCTCCTTATAATCCTAAAAGTCACAGCCCTCGAGCTGGAGACACCAGCCCAAGCAGAGAGCCCTCGCCTCTGAGCGTGCGCAGCATGTTAAAGTCGCGCTGTAGCTTGAAGCTGAAATAAGAGAAATGTAGACCAATAGAAAACTGCTTTGTGTAATGACTTCTGCATACGCATAGCTAGACTGTATCAATACTGTACTTGTAGGAGCGAACTTTGTGCTAGCTTTGTGGAGCTGCCGCCTAGCGCCCATCTCTGCGCAGACGTGACATAAAAATACCTGTGCCCTGTGTGTATATTGGCGTCCCGCACACCGGGTAAGCGACCTCACGCTTGTGGGATAACAGTTTTGACGCCCCAGATGGGACCGAGCTGACAGCCTCGCCCGGTTCGTCTTGCCGCATCCGACGGGGAGAAGAGGCCTGAGCGGACTCCAGCGCGCACCGACCTGTCGACTGGGGACTCCTTCAGCTCCTCTCCTGCGGTCGGGCGGTAAGTGCCAAAACGGTGCAATGTTCCTGACAAGAGGTATTTTTTGGGGCTAGGAGAAAAGGGGGTAGGGGCAAGATGTCTCGGGAAGCAGGCGGCCTCTGTTCTGTTCTGGGCTCTGCATAAGACGCACCAGGAAAGACAGGTGGCAGTAGCGTAGTTCTGTTTGTTTCTCCACGCTGTCCTGTTCTGCGTAACGAAGGGAGACGTCCCTCGTTCTGGTTTGTGTAGAAATACTGGGTTTTTCGGTACCGGTATGGGCGCTGCTGCTTCCCAGGAGGCAGCCCTTTGCTCTCCTCTAGGATGCATCCTGAAGCATTGCAAGAAATTTGGGGGAGATGCCATGGCTAAAAATCGGCTAAAACGATATCGTAATCAACGGTGGCCACAATATCCATGGGAAGATGGTGAGAAATGGCCTGAGAACGGATCCTTGAAACATAACACTATATCGGAATGAATGTTGTGTTGTCGGGGAACTGAAAAATGGGATGAAATGCCTTCTGTGGATATGCTTTTTTCGTTAAGGCGCGATTGGGATATTAGGAAGAAAGGTGGTTTAGTGGATTCTAAACATCGGATGGGAATATATGTGTTAAAAGAGAAAAAGGGAAAACCTCGTTGTATTGAATGGGAAAATTTGGAAGAGGATATTCAGCTGTCGGTAGCTCCCCCCAAACAGCCCAAATCTGATAGCTCAAGTGGTAATGGAGTTGTGAGTGCTATCTCTAAAAGAACAAGGGGAGAGAAACCGATAGTTTGAGCTCCCCTCAGACAGGCTGCAGGGCCTGGAGGAACACCGGTATCCGTACGCGTACCTTTTACTGCTTGTGATTTATTAAACTGCAAACGGGCAGTCGGATCCTATCGAAACAATCCAGAAGGAATGTATAGTACTGTTAATCACGACTCCTAGTCCTAACTGGGGAGATGTACAGGCTCTCCTAGAATATTTGTTTCCCACTGAGGAGAGGAGAAGAATATTAGAGAAGGCCAGAGAGGGACTGATCCAACAAGGCGGGGGGGTTGAGGGTGCCTAATACTGATACGCACCTCCCGAAAGAGGATCCGGAGTGGGATCCAGACACAAGTGTGAGGGATTAGAGAGGGTAAAGGAATATCAGAAGTGAATTTTGTACGGGATTCAACAGGGAGTGCAAAAGCCCAAGAATTTATCTCAACTATCTGAAGTAAGGCAGGGGCATAAGGAAACCCCGTCAGCCTTCTCTGAGAGATTGTGTGAAGTAGCTCGAAAACGGACAGATCTGGATCCGGAAGGTGATAGGAATTCAAAGTTATTTAACAGGCTGTTTATTGGTCAAGCAGCAGCAGGTATAAGAAAGAGATGACAAAAGGTAGAGGGCGAGGATGGCATGACAATCTCACAGTTCTTCTCAATGGCATGTAAGGTACGTAATAATCGGGAGGAAATAGAAGAGAAGGAGAAGCGGGGACGAGTAACGCTGCAAGCTTCTTTGTTGGCTGCCTTGAGGGAAGACCAGGAAAAAGGGAGAGAAAATACAGGAGGTGAATTTTGTGGGTGAGGAAGGGGCTGTAGAAATAATAGTAGAAATGGTTATGACATTCCCCTGGGAATGCATCGGCGTGCAAATTGTAAGCAAGAGGGCCGTTGGAAAAAAATTGTCCATGCCGTCTGAGTACTGGGGAAAGAGAGACAGAAGAAGCCGTTGGGGTCATGCCGGAGATTGGGTTGGACTGAAGGGGGCCGGAGGAATCTATTAACATTTCCCCAGACGATCCTCTGGTTCCAGTCAAGCTGGGGAATGAAAGAAGAGATTTTTTATTTTTCATTATTGATAGTGGAGCCACACATGCTGCAGTAAGTAGTTGTAGGGGACCCTTAAGTGGAAGTAAAAGAAGCGTTGTTGGTGCAAGAGGGAAAAAGACTTTAAGGCTGTTTTTACAGCCTATGGAATGTTCCATTGGAAACAGTAAATTAACTCCTGAATTCCTTTAGATGCCAGAATGCCCCCTACCGTTGCTTGGGTGGGATTTACTTGTAAACTGAATGCAGGGCTAAGTTCTTCTGAAGACTCTGTTCAGTTGACTCTGTTCAGCCCACAGGGGACCTCTCCTCTTTGTGGCGGATGCCAGCCTGAACGGGACCTCGCCTGTTTGGGGCACACGGATGGCGGGCGCTGTCGCCAAAAGGCAAAGCAGGGTCATAGCAGAGTGTTCCATTTCTGGGGATGGGCTCAGCCATCCCCTGCACAAATTTCTCCTATGTAGCAATGGGGATGGTAGCTTTCTTCTGTTTTCTTGAAGAACAAGAGGATGATGGAGCACGTGACAAGAGCATGAACTTTTTCTCTTCCTTTGGCAGTACAGGCACCCAAGGCCAGCCTGCATTGAAGGAACAGCATGGGGATATCTGTGTCGAGCGTTAGCAGAGGAAGGAAGCTTCTTTTGGAGGCTGAGGTGATGAAGCAGAGTCCTTAATTGTTCTGTTTGATTTTCAACAGGGGTGCGGGGAGGGCCTGGGACATGCAAAACGTGGTCCCGGACAGGGGAGCTGTCTATTAGTTGTCTATGAGCGCTATCATGGACACCACTGGACCGGCATCCTGTAAGGATGCTTTCACGTGTTTTCTTGTTTAGAGGCCAACCTCGGCTTTGGGCTGTAAACTAAAGTCTGCCAGGCCGGTGCCAGCTTGGCGGCAGCATCTGCCCGTGGCAGCACCAGCTTGGTGGTGGTGTGTGCCCACGCCTGTGCCAGGTTGCTGGCTGTGTCTGGCTTGTGAGGCTTGGGGTAATTGGCCCCCTGTTCCCCATGGCGTGGGCTCCAGCTGTGGCCCGGGGCAGCACAGGTGGGACCCATGAGGTGAGGATGGGGCTGGGCCCAGGGTTTAAAAAGGGCTGAGGATGGGGCTGGCCCTGCTGTATCCGCCATTATTTTAGTCAGACCCTGCATTCCGCTCAGTTAAAGGCTCACGAGAATTACTTAACATTTGCCTTTGGAAGTCATGCTTCAAACAATGAATTTGCAACAAAATTTTTTTGACACTAGTCAATGAACTCCTGTAATACTGCAGCAAAATGACCTTTTTAGTGGTTGTTGAATCTCAGAGTGATAACATAGGCATCCCTGTTTGAGCCCTTACCGCAAGCATTGCAATGGTTGTTTACACCCTGCTCGGTTCTTTTGTGAAGGTGCGTAGCTATGGGAGGTGCGTTATTCCCAAGGTGCTGCGGCGCCGATGCTCTGGCTGTTGGCAGGAATGGGCAAAGCGGAAGGCTGTGTGGCTAGGGGAGAATGGCGTGGACGTGCTGCTGCTCTCTCTGTTGCACCAGAATTTCGACGGCTGGGTTGGGCTGCTAAATCAATGGAACGACTGGAAGACATTTCAGAAAAGTGAGTACTCTACTATCTTTATCTTTTAAAGTCGTTGTCTTTCTACAGACCCCTGTCCATGGCTTAGCTATTTGATTGGCGTGAAACAGACCCAGAATTTTGCTTTAAGTGGTGTTCTGATTCGCTGAAATTCCCCGTAGGTAGAGAGCAAGAATTACCAATGTTGCTTGGTGGTTGAAGTTGTCGGGGTTTCTGTGAAAGCTAACTTGCCAGAATGTGTAGGAAGCAGCCTGAATTCCAGTAGAGATACTGCATAAAAGGTCCTTTTCTGGACAGGAAGAGAGCTTCAGGAAACGTCGGCGCTGTTTGCCGTAGGGCCTCCGACATAGTTGTTCAGTCATCGTGGGCTTTGTGGCATTCCCGCAGGCACGATCTTGAACACATTTTGTACGGCAGCCGGTATCTTAGCTGACTTTCTATCTCGCGCTTGGTTGCTTGTACCTGCTCAAAACTGACTGTAGTGTCAAACGAACCCACAGGAAAATGTCCTCAACTCGTGCTGGTAGGGCAAGCCCGCTGCAGTTGATAAAATCGGGAAATAGCACGATGTTTTGAAAAATTTGCCTTGCGAGGACAAGGGCTGTCTCCTGGTAGGCAGCTGAATTCTGTGCCTGATTCCACCGGTCCGCTCTGGCACTTGAAGGAGGCAGTCCCTAAGCCAACGCAATCTAAAATGGGGGTCGTTTGGGTTTGTTTAATCATTTCTTAGGGATATGAGGCTTGTGTGGGTGTTTAGCTTGTCCTGTTCTTTCTGTTCCTAATTCTGAACCCACTGACTGGCGTCAAAGAACGGTCGTGTTGTAGTCTGACGGTGTCGTCTCCCAGGAGCTGGTGGAAGGCCAGGGCTTACGTCAAACTGATAAGGAGGATTGAGGCTGGAAAGTGGAACGTCTAAAGAAGAATTACTGTCCTTGGGAGAGAAGCACATCCTGAAGAAACAGGTAAGCTAATGGAAATGTTTTGGGAACCGTCCGAAACAACTAGTAGGAGTGTGATAAGAAGCCCCCTCCCGCCAACTATCCTCCTTATAATCCTAAAAGTCACAGCCCTCGAGCTGGAGACACCAGCCCAAGCAGAGAGCCCTCGCCTCTGAGCGTGCGCAGCATGTTAAAGTCGCGCTGTAGCTTGAAGCTGAAATAAGAGAAATGTAGACCAATAGAAAACTGCTTTGTGTAATGACTTCTGCATACGCATAGCTAGACTGTATCAATACTGTACTTGTAGGAGCGAACTTTGTGCTAGCTTTGTGGAGCTGCCGCCTAGCGCCCATCTCTGCGCAGACGTGACATAAAAATACCTGTGCCCTGTGTGTATATTGGCGTCCCGCACACCGGGTAAGCGACCTCACGCTTGTGGGATAACAGTTTTGACGCCCCAGATGGGACCGAGCTGACAGCCTCGCCCGGTTCGTCTTGCCGCATCCGACGGGGAGAAGAGGCCTGAGCGGACTCCAGCGCGCACCGACCTGTCGACTGGGGACTCCTTCAGCTCCTCTCCTGCGGTCGGGCGGTAAGTGCCAAAACGGTGCAATGTTCCTGACAAGAGGTATTTTTTGGGGCTAGGAGAAAAGGGGGTAGGGGCAAGATGTCTCGGGAAGCAGGCGGCCTCTGTTCTGTTCTGGGCTCTGCATAAGACGCACCAGGAAAGACAGGTGGCAGTAGCGTAGTTCTGTTTGTTTCTCCACGCTGTCCTGTTCTGCGTAACGAAGGGAGACGTCCCTCGTTCTGGTTTGTGTAGAAATACTGGGTTTTTCGGTACCGGTATGGGCGCTGCTGCTTCCCAGGAGGCAGCCCTTTGCTCTCCTCTAGGATGCATCCTGAAGCATTGCAAGAAATTTGGGGGAGATGCCATGGCTAAAAATCGGCTAAAACGATATCGTAATCAACGGTGGCCACAATATCCATGGGAAGATGGTGAGAAATGGCCTGAGAACGGATCCTTGAAACATAACACTATATCGGAATGAATGTTGTGTTGTCGGGGAACTGAAAAATGGGATGAAATGCCTTCTGTGGATATGCTTTTTTCGTTAAGGCGCGATTGGGATATTAGGAAGAAAGGTGGTTTAGTGGATTCTAAACATCGGATGGGAATATATGTGTTAAAAGAGAAAAAGGGAAAACCTCGTTGTATTGAATGGGAAAATTTGGAAGAGGATATTCAGCTGTCGGTAGCTCCCCCCAAACAGCCCAAATCTGATAGCTCAAGTGGTAACGGAGTTGTGAGTGCTATCTCTAAAAGAACAAGGGGAGAGAAACCGATAGTTTGAGCTCCCCTCAGACAGGCTGCAGGGCCTGGAGGAACACCGGTATCCGTACGCGTACCTTTTACTGCTTGTGATTTATTAAACTGCAAACGGGCAGTCGGATCCTATCGAAACAATCCAGAAGGAATGTATAGTACTGTTAATCACGACTCCTAGTCCTAACTGGGGAGATGTACAGGCTCTCCTAGAATATTTGTTTCCCACTGAGGAGAGGAGAAGAATATTAGAGAAGGCCAGAGAGGGACTGATCCAACAAGGCGGGGGGGTTGAGGGTGCCTAATACTGATACGCACCTCCCGAAAGAGGATCCGGAGTGGGATCCAGACACAAGTGTGAGGGATTAGAGAGGGTAAAGGAATATCAGAAGTGAATTTTGTACGGGATTCAACAGGGAGTGCAAAAGCCTAAGAATTTATCTCAACTATCTGAAGTAAGGCAGGGGCATAAGGAAACCCCGTCAGCCTTCTCTGAGAGATTGTGTGAAGTAGCTCGAAAACGGACAGATCTGGATCCGGAAGGTGATAGGAATTCAAAGTTATTTAACAGGCTGTTTATTGGTCAAGCAGCAGCAGGTATAAGAAAGAGATGACAAAAGGTAGAGGGCGAGGATGGCATGACAATCTCACAGTTCTTCTCAATGGCATGTAAGGTACGTAATAATCGGGAGGAAATAGAAGAGAAGGAGAAGCGGGGACGAGTAACGCTGCAAGCTTCTTTGTTGGCTGCCTTGAGGGAAGACCAGGAAAAAGGGAGAGAAAATACAGGAGGTGAATTTTGTGGGTGAGGAAGGGGCTGTAGAAATAATAGTAGAAATGGTTATGACATTCCCCTGGGAATGCATCGGCGTGCAAATTGTAAGCAAGAGGGCCGTTGGAAAAAAATTGTCCATGCCGTCTGAGTACTGGGGAAAGAGAGACAGAAGAAGCCGTTGGGGTCATGCCGGAGATTGGGTTGGACTGAAGGGGGCCGGAGGAATCTATTAACATTTCCCCAGACGATCCTCTGGTTCCAGTCAAGCTGGGGAATGAAAGAAGAGATTTTTTATTTTTCATTATTGATAGTGGAGCCACACATGCTGCAGTAAGTAGTTGTAGGGGACCCTTAAGTGGAAGTAAAAGAAGCGTTGTTGGTGCAAGAGGGAAAAAGACTTTAAGGCTGTTTTTACAGCCTATGGAATGTTCCATTGGAAACAGTAAATTAACTCCTGAATTCCTTTAGATGCCAGAATGCCCCCTACCGTTGCTTGGGTGGGATTTACTTGTAAACTGAATGCAGGGCTAAGTTCTTCTGAAGACTCTGTTCAGCCCACAGGGGACCTCTCCTCTTTGTGGCGGATGCCAGCCTGAACGGGACCTCGCCTGTTTGGGGCACACGGATGGCGGGCGCTGTCACCAAAAGGCAAAGCAGGGTCATAGCAGAGTGTTCCATTTCTGGGGATGGGCTCAGCCATCCCCTGCACAAATTTCTCCTATGTAGCAATGGGGATGGTAGCTTTCTTCTGTTTTCTTGAAGAACAAGAGGATGATGGAGCACGTGACAAGAGCATGAACTTTTTCTCTTCCTTTGGCAGTACAGGCACCCAAGGCCAGCCTGCATTGAAGGAACAGCATGGGGATATCTGTGTCGAGCGTTAGCAGAGGAAGGAAGCTTCTTTTGGAGGCTGAGGTGATGAAGCAGAGTCCTTAATTGTTCTGTTTGATTTTCAACAGGGGTGCGGGGAGGGCCTGGGACATGCAAAACGTGGTCCCGGACAGGGGAGCTGTCTATTAGTTGTCTATGAGCGCTATCATGGACACCACTGGACCGGCATCCTGTAAGGATGCTTTCACGTGTTTTCTTGTTTAGAGGCCAACCTCGGCTTTGGGCTGTAAACTAAAGTCTGCCAGGCCGGTGCCAGCTTGGCGGCAGCATCTGCCCGTGGCAGCACCAGCTTGGTGGTGGTGTGTGCCCACGCCTGTGCCAGGTTGCTGGCTGTGTCTGGCTTGTGAGGCTTGGGGTAATTGGCCCCCTGTTCCCCATGGCGTGGGCTCCAGCTGTGGCCCGGGGCAGCACAGGTGGGACCCATGAGGTGAGGATGGGGCTGGGCCCAGGGTTTAAAAAGGGCTGAGGATGGGGCTGGCCCTGCTGTATCCGCCATTATTTTAGTCAGACCCTGCATTCCGCTCAGTTAAAGGCTCACGAGAATTACTTAACATTTGCCTTTGGAAGTCATGCTTCAAACAATGAATTTGCAACAAAATTTTTTTGACACTAGTCAATGAACTCCTGTAATACTGCAGCAAAATGACCTTTTTAGTGGTTGTTGAATCTCAGAGTGATAACATAGGCATCCCTGTTTGAGCCCTTACCGCAAGCATTGCAATGGTTGTTTACACCCTGCTCGGTTCTTTTGTGAAGGTGCGTAGCTATGGGAGGTGCGTTATTCCCAAGGTGCTGCGGCGCCGATGCTCTGGCTGTTGGCAGGAATGGGCAAAGCGGAAGGCTGTGTGGCTAGGGGAGAATGGCGTGGACGTGCTGCTGCTCTCTCTGTTGCACCAGAATTTCGACGGCTGGGTTGGGCTGCTAAATCAATGGAACGACTGGAAGACATTTCAGAAAAGTGAGTACTCTACTATCTTTATCTTTTAAAGTCGTTGTCTTTCTACAGACCCCTGTCCATGGCTTAGCTATTTGATTGGCGTGAAACAGACCCAGAATTTTGCTTTAAGTGGTGTTCTGATTCGCTGAAATTCCCCGTAGGTAGAGAGCAAGAATTACCAATGTTGCTTGGTGGTTGAAGTTGTCGGGGTTTCTGTGAAAGCTAACTTGCCAGAATGTGTAGGAAGCAGCCTGAATTCCAGTAGAGATACTGCATAAAAGGTCCTTTTCTGGACAGGAAGAGAGCTTCAGGAAACGTCGGCGCTGTTTGCCGTAGGGCCTCCGACATAGTTGTTCAGTCATCGTGGGCTTTGTGGCATTCCCGCAGGCACGATCTTGAACACATTTTGTACGGCAGCCGGTATCTTAGCTGACTTTCTATCTCGCGCTTGGTTGCTTGTACCTGCTCAAAACTGACTGTAGTGTCAAACGAACCCACAGGAAAATGTCCTCAACTCGTGCTGGTAGGGCAAGCCCGCTGCAGTTGATAAAATCGGGAAATAGCACGATGTTTTGAAAAATTTGCCTTGCGAGGACAAGGGCTGTCTCCTGGTAGGCAGCTGAATTCTGTGCCTGATTCCACCGGTCCGCTCTGGCACTTGAAGGAGGCAGTCCCTAAGCCAACGCAATCTAAAATGGGGGTCGTTTGGGTTTGTTTAATCATTTCTTAGGGATATGAGGCTTGTGTGGGTGTTTAGCTTGTCCTGTTCTTTCTGTTCCTAATTCTGAACCCACTGACTGGCGTCAAAGAACGGTCGTGTTGTAGTCTGACGGTGTCGTCTCCCAGGAGCTGGTGGAAGGCCAGGGCTTACGTCAAACTGATAAGGAGGATTGAGGCTGGAAAGTGGAACGTCTAAAGAAGAATTACTGTCCTTGGGAGAGAAGCACATCCTGAAGAAACAGGTAAGCTAATGGAAATGTTTTGGGAACCGTCCGAAACAACTAGTAGGAGTGTGATAAGAAGCCCCCTCCCGCCAACTATCCTCCTTATAATCCTAAAAGTCACAGCCCTCGAGCTGGAGACACCAGCCCAAGCAGAGAGCCCTCGCCTCTGAGCGTGCGCAGCATGTTAAAGTCGCGCTGTAGCTTGAAGCTGAAATAAGAGAAATGTAGACCAATAGAAAACTGCTTTGTGTAATGACTTCTGCATACGCATAGCTAGACTGTATCAATACTGTACTTGTAGGAGCGAACTTTGTGCTAGCTTTGTGGAGCTGCCGCCTAGCGCCCATCTCTGCGCAGACGTGACATAAAAATACCTGTGCCCTGTGTGTATATTGGCGTCCCGCACACCGGGTAAGCGACCTCACGCTTGTGGGATAACAGTTTTGACGCCTGTCGTGGTTTAGCCCCAGCCGGCAGCCAAGCACCACGCAGCCGCTCGCTCACTCCCCCCCCCCCGATGGGATGGGGGAGAGAATCGAAAGAGCAAAAGTAAGAAAACTCGTGGGTTGAGATAATAACAGTTTAATAATTGGAACAAAATAATAGTAATACTAATAATGAATTATAATGGGGAAAAAAAAAAAACAATGAGAGAGAGAGAGGAACAAAACCCAAGGGAGGGAAAAAAAAATTACATATATATATAATTAAAAAAAAAAAAAAAAAAAAAAAAAAATTACAACCGCTCACCACCCGTCGACCGACAGCCAGCCAGTCCCCGAGCAATGATCGCTACCCCCCGGCCAACTCCCCCCAGTTTATATACTGAGCATGACATCATATGATATGGAATAGCCCTTTGGTCAGTTTGGATCAACTATCCTGGCTGTGTCCCCTCCCATCCTCTTCTGCACCTGGCAAAGCACGGGAAGCTGAAAAGTCCTTGACTAGTACAGCAGCAACTAAAACATTTCTGTATTATCAACACTGTCCTCAGCACAAATCCAAAACATAGTCCCATACCAGCCGCTACGAAGAAAATTAACTCTGTCTCAGCTGAAACCAGGACAGTATCCACCCCTTATTCCATACCATTTATGTCATGCTCAGGTCTCACACTATTCAATACATTCTCATTACCCACTATCACCTTTCCCATCCTTTGATATAATACACACATATCATTCCCTTAGTCTATGGACCACCCTTACAAAATATTTGTAAAATGACCATAAATGTCCACAAAATGTCCACTGAGTTCATTTAGTCCATGACTTTGGGCTCCATCTGTCATAATAGTCCTTCATGGCAGAAGAGATGCTATGTGATGTTGGGTTGTTGCATGCTGAAGCCAGTTCTGGTTCCATCACCATTGCACGTTGCTTGCTTTCATCGAAGTTCATTCTTCACTAATCTGGGTGATCCTTATTGAAATACCATTGATATGGAGTATAGTAATCATACAAGTGATGATACACAGTATTATATAGCAGTTAACATCATACCATTTAGTTCATTGGCTATTCTCACCCAAAATCAAATCCCCTTGAGGTACACATCTGACTTCCCCATCCTTTCGCATTACCCACCAAGTGCACCCAGGTCCTTGAGCGAAAGCAATCCCACGAATGGGCTTGCCTTTGCCTGAGGCAGGAGTAACCCAGACTGTCTTCCCCAGCATGTTTTTAATGTGCACTACAGGGACCTTATCCCCTTCTACAGTGCGTAAAAGTTTTGATTGGGCAGGGCCAGCTCGATTGACAGATCCTCTAGTGTTAACTAACCAGGTGGCCTTTGCTAAATGTGTATCCCAATGTTTGAACGTCCCACCACCCATTGCTCTCAGTGTAGTTTTTAACAGTCCATTGTATCGTTCAATTTTCCCAGAGGCTGGTGCATGATAGGGGATGTGATATACCCACTCAATGCCATGCTCTTTGGCCCAGGTGTCTATGAGGTTGTTTCGGAAATGAGTCCCGTTGTCTGACTCAATTCTCTCTGGGGTGCCATGTCGCCACAGGACTTGTTTTTCAAGGCCCAAGATAGTGTTCCGGGCAGTGGCATGGGGCACAGGATACGTTTCCAACCATCCAGTGGTTGCTTCCACCATGGTGAGCACATAGCGCTTGCCTTGGCGGGTTTGTGGGAGCGTGATATAATCGATCTGCCAGGCCTCCCCATATTTATATTTCAGCCATCGCCCTCCATACCACAGAGGCTTTAACCGCTTGGATTGTTTAATTGCAGCGCATGTTTCACATTCATGGATAACCTGTGCAATAGTGTCCATGGTTAAGTCCACCCCTCGATCACGAGCCCATCTATATGTTGCATCTCTTCCTTGATGGCCTGAAGTGTCATGGGCCCATCTAGCTATAAATAATTCACCCTTATGTTGCCAGTCCAGATCCACTTGAGCCACTTCAATCTTAGCAGCCTGATCTACCTGCTGGTTGTTTTGATGTTCCTCAGTGGCCCGACTCTTGGGTACGTGAGCATCTACGTGACGCACTTTTACAACCAGGTTCTCCACTCGGGCAGCAATATCTTGCCACAGTGCTGCAGCCCAGATGGGTTTGCCTCTGCGCTGCCAATTGTTCTGCTTCCATTGCTGTAACCACCCCCACAGGGCATTCGCCACCATCCATGAGTCAGTATAGAGATAGAGCATTGGCCACTTTTCTCGTTCAGCAATGTCTAAAGCCAGCTGAATGGCTTTAACTTCTGCAAATTGGCTTGATTCACCATGTCCTTCAGCAGTTTCTATCACTTGTCGTATAGGACTCCATACAGCAGCCTTCCACCTCCGATGCTTTCCTACGATACGACAGGACCCATCAGTGAACAGGGCATATTGCTTCTCATTTTCTGGTAGTTTATTGTACAGTGGGGCCTCCTCAGCACGCGTCACCTCCTCCTCTGGCAATATTCTGAAATCTTTGCCTTCCGGCCAGTCCATAATTACTTCCAAGATTCCTGGGCGATTGGGGTTTCCTATCCGAGCCCGTTGTGTGATCAGTGCAACCCACTTACTCCATGTAGCATCAGTTGCATGATGTGTAGAGGGGACCCTCCCTTTGAACATCCAACCCAGCACCGGCAGTCGGGGTGCCAAGAGGAGTTGTGCTTCCGTACCAACCACTTCTGAAGCAGCTCGAACTCCTTCATATGCTGCCAATATCTCTTTTTCAGTTGGAGTATAACGGGCCTCGGATCCTCTGTATCCCCGACTCCAAAACCCTAAGGGTCGACCTCGAGTTTCCCCTGGTGCTTTCTGCCAGAGGCTCCAGGTAGGGCCATTCTCCCCGGCTGCGGTGTAGAGCACATTTTTTATGTCTTGCCCTGCCCGGACTGGCCCAAGGGCTACTGCATGAACTATCTCCCGTTTAATTTGTTCAAAGGCTTGTCGTTGCTCAGGGCCCCATTTGAAATCATTCTTCTTCCGGGTCACTTGGTAGAGAGGGCTTACGATCAGACTGTAATTTGGAATATGCATTCTCCAAAAACCCACAACGCCTAAGAAAGCTTGTGTTTCCTTTTTGCTAGTTGGTGGAGACATGGCTGTTATTTTGTTAATCACATCCATTGGGATCTGGCGACGTCCATCTTGCCATTTTATTCCTAAAAACTGGATTTCCTGTGCAGGTCCCTTGACCTTACTTTGTTTTATGGCAAAACCGGCTTTCAGGAGGATCTGGACTATTTTCTTCCCTTTCTCAAAAACTTCCTCTGCTGTATTGCCCCACACAATGATGTCATCAATGTATTGCAGATGCTCTGGAGCTTCGCCCTGTTCCAATGCAGTCTGAATCAGTCCATGGCAAATGGTAGGGCTGTGTTTCCACCCCTGGGGCAGTCGATTCCAGGTGTACTGAACGCCCCTCCAAGTGAAAGCAAACTGTGGCCTGCACTCTGCTGCCAAAGGGATTGAGAAAAACGCATTAGCAATATCAATTGTAGCATACCATTTGGCTGCTTTTGACTCCAGTTCGTATTGCAATTCCAACATGTCCGGCACGGCAGCACTCAGGGGCGGCGTGACTTCATTCAGGCCACGATAGTCCACTGTTAGTCTCCACTCTCCATTAGACTTTCTCACTGGCCATATGGGACTGTTAAAAGGTGAACGAGTCTTACTGATCACTCCTTGGCTCTCCAGTCGACGAATCAGCTCATGGATGGGAATCAGTGAGTCTCGGTTGGTACGATACTGCCTCCGGTGCACTGTTGTGGTAGCGATTGGCACCTGTTGTTCTTCGACCCTCAGCAACCCCACAACAGAAGGGTCCTCTGAAAGACCGGGTAAGGTAGACAGCTGTTTAATTTCTTCCGTCTCCAAGGCAGCTATACCAAAAGCCCACCGATACCCTTTTGGGTCCTTGAAATACCCTCTCCTGAGGTAGTCTATGCCAAGGATGCATGGAGCCTCTGGGCCAGTCACAATGGGGTGCTTTTGCCACTCATTCCCAGTTAGGCTCACTTCGGCCTCCAATACAGTCAGTTGTTGGGATCCCCCTGTCACTCCACAAATACAGATGGGTTCTGCCCCTATATAGCTTGATGGCATCAGGGTACACTGTGCACCAGTGTCTACAAGAGCTTTATACTCCTGTGGGTCTGATGTGCCAGGCCATCGAATCCACACAGTCCAGTAAACCCGGTTGTCCCTTTCCTCCACCTGGCTGGAGGCAGGGCCACCCTAATCCTGGTCATAATATTCATTACCCTTTTCTTGTGTATATGAGTCAGGAATTTCTTCATTAAAATCAGGAGTAAAATCAACCCTCTTACTCTGTCTGGGGAACTGTCCACTGGAAACCGGAGCAGCAATTTTCCTGGAAGAACCCCCTTTGGCGATTGTTTTTCCTTGCAACTCACGTACCCGTGCCTCTAGGGTGGAGGTAGGTTTTCCATCCCACTTCCTCATGTCCTCTCCGTGGTCACGCAAGTAAAACCATAGGGTGCCCCGTGGTGTGTACCCTCTATATCCTCTCTCTTGAGCAGAAGAACGCTGACTCCGAATAGCTGAGACACTGGTCCGTATAGGTAGGGAGTAGGACAAATCCTCTTTGAACTGTCTGAACTCCTGGGACAGTTCCCGCACAGCTGAGACAAAGGAGGAAGAGATACTTTCTTCATATTCTCGGAGGTTACTAGCAGCTTCATTCACTGTTGGACCGTCTGGATCTTTCCAGGTCAGTATTGCCAGTGAGTTGGCACACGATGGTGGTGCGTTTCGTACCAACTTCCGCCACATGGGTCTTGTGCACTGGACCTCGTCTGGATCTATGGGTGACCGCACGTCATTCAGGTCACCATAAATCACTTCCAGCACAGCTAGTTCCCTCAGGTACTGGATACCTTTCTCTATGGTGGTCCATTTCCCAGAGCGGTATACAACATCTTCCTTGAAGGGATATCTCTCTCTCATAGCTGACAGGAGTCGCCTCCAGAGGCTGCGGGCTGGTTCCCCTTTTCCAATCGCTTTGTCAATGCCCCCTTCCCTGGAAAGGGATCCCAGCTGCTTGGCTTCCTTACCCTCTAATTCCAGGCTATTGGCCCCGCTATCCCAGCATCGGAGCAGCCAGGTGACAATGTGCTCACCTGCATGACGGCTGAAATCTTTTCGCATATCTCGCAACTCACTCAGGGATAGGGATCGGGTAGTTTCGGTCTCATTTACGAGTTCTTCCTCTTCCTCTCCCTGTGATGGCCCTGCTCCTTCATCTTCCCTTTCTAAACGAGCTGACTTTCGCTTCCATGATTTCTTTTTATGTATAGGGGCGACTGATACTGACACGGGTTCGTTCCCTGTTTGAACCGCAATGCTTGTAACAGAGTTGTTCGGTGCAGCTGCAGCCGCAGTGCCTGTCGCAGGGGGGGTTGGAGCAGCCGCAGTGCCTGTCGCAGGGGGGGTTGGAGCAGCCGCAGTGCCTGTCGCAGGGGGGGTTGGAGCAGCCGCAGTGCCTGTCGCAGGGGGGGTTGGAGCAGCCGCAGTGCCTGTCGCAGGGGGGGTTGGAGCAGCCGCAGTGCCTGTCGCAGGGGGGGTTGGAGCAGCCGCAGTGCCTGTCGCAGGGGGGGTTGGAGCAGCCGCAGTGCCTGTCGCAGGGGGGGTTGGAGCAGCCGCAGTGCCTGTTGTTTTGTCACCAGATCCTTGAGGGTTCTGAGTAGCGTTGAACAGGGCTCGGTAGGCATGGGCCAGACCCCAGCACATTGCAGTGATTTGTGTCTCCCTAGAATTGCCAGGGTGACGACATACTTTTTCCAAATATTCTACTAATTTTTCAGGATTCTGCACTTGTTCAGGGGTGAAGTTCCAAAACACTGGAGGTGCCCAATAACTTAGGCATTTGCCCAGGCTATCCCACACACCCTGCCACTCATAACTATCTGGCCTTGGGGCAGATCTCTGGATGATATTCTTAAATTGCTTACTAATCTTGGACAAGATCGAAACAATATTCCCAAGCAATACCAATACAAGTATCTTAACTACCCAAGGTTGTTCAAAATACTGAAAAGTTACTGTAATGAAGGAGGAAGCATTGTAGAAGAAAGTAGTGAAGGTACAATTCTGCATTTCCTCCATAAAAAACCTCTCAGAGGAAGAAGTATAATTACGAATTGTCTCCATAAAATGATACCCGACATACAGTAACGGTTTCAGTACAGCACTTAGATACCAAAATAAATACAAGGTCACTGTTTTAATAGCAAATCTCACAGACAAAACATTACCAATTAAAGCAGACCACAGCAAACTGCTAAAACCAACACCGATCTTTAACATGTACGGCAAAGAAATGAGCATGGTGCAGATCAGGTAAACCGATGCTAGGAGCAAACGAGTCAATATCACGTCCCACAACTACTAACAGATCTAAATTCGTTAATACGCTCTGGTTAATCTGTTATTATCTCAAACCCTTTCGAGCCCCACGTTGGGCGCCAAAAAGGACTGTCGTGGTTTAGCCCCAGCCGGCAGCCAAGCACCACGCAGCCGCTCGCTCACTCCCCCCCCCCCGATGGGATGGGGGAGAGAATCGAAAGAGCAAAAGTAAGAAAACTCGTGGGTTGAGATAATAACAGTTTAATAATTGGAACAAAATAATAGTAATACTAATAATGAATTATAATGGGGAAAAAAAAAAAACAATGAGAGAGAGAGAGGAACAAAACCCAAGGGAGGGAAAAAAAAATTACATATATATATAATTAAAAAAAAAAAAAAAAAAAAATTACAACCGCTCACCACCCGTCGACCGACAGCCAGCCAGTCCCCGAGCAATGATCGCTACCCCCCGGCCAACTCCCCCCAGTTTATATACTGAGCATGACATCATATGATATGGAATAGCCCTTTGGTCAGTTTGGATCAACTATCCTGGCTGTGTCCCCTCCCATCCTCTTCTGCACCTGGCAAAGCACGGGAAGCTGAAAAGTCCTTGACTAGTACAGCAGCAACTAAAACATTTCTGTATTATCAACACTGTCCTCAGCACAAATCCAAAACATAGTCCCATACCAGCCGCTACGAAGAAAATTAACTCTGTCTCAGCTGAAACCAGGACAACGCCCCAGATGGGACCGAGCTGACAGCCTCGCCCGGTTCGTCTTGCCGCATCCGACGGGGAGAAGAGGCCTGAGCGGACTCCAGCGCGCACCGACCTGTCGACTGGGGACTCCTTCAGCTCCTCTCCTGCGGTCGGGCGGTAAGTGCCAAAACGGTGCAATGTTCCTGACAAGAGGTATTTTTTGGGGCTAGGAGAAAAGGGGGTAGGGGCAAGATGTCTCGGGAAGCAGGCGGCCTCTGTTCTGTTCTGGGCTCTGCATAAGACGCACCAGGAAAGACAGGTGGCAGTAGCGTAGTTCTGTTTGTTTCTCCACGCTGTCCTGTTCTGCGTAACGAAGGGAGACGTCCCTCGTTCTGGTTTGTGTAGAAATACTGGGTTTTTCGGTACCGGTATGGGCGCTGCTGCTTCCCAGGAGGCAGCCCTTTGCTCTCCTCTAGGATGCATCCTGAAGCATTGCAAGAAATTTGGGGGAGATGCCATGGCTAAAAATCGGCTAAAACGATATCGTAATCAACGGTGGCCACAATATCCATGGGAAGATGGTGAGAAATGGCCTGAGAACGGATCCTTGAAACATAACACTATATCGGAATGAATGTTGTGTTGTCGGGGAACTGAAAAATGGGATGAAATGCCTTCTGTGGATATGCTTTTTTCGTTAAGGCGCGATTGGGATATTAGGAAGAAAGGTGGTTTAGTGGATTCTAAACATCGGATGGGAATATATGTGTTAAAAGAGAAAAAGGGAAAACCTCGTTGTATTGAATGGGAAAATTTGGAAGAGGATATTCAGCTGTCGGTAGCTCCCCCCAAACAGCCCAAATCTGATAGCTCAAGTGGTAACGGAGTTGTGAGTGCTATCTCTAAAAGAACAAGGGGAGAGAAACCGATAGTTTGAGCTCCCCTCAGACAGGCTGCAGGGCCTGGAGGAACACCGGTATCCGTACGCGTACCTTTTACTGCTTGTGATTTATTAAACTGCAAACGGGCAGTCGGATCCTATCGAAACAATCCAGAAGGAATGTATAGTACTGTTAATCACGACTCCTAGTCCTAACTGGGGAGATGTACAGGCTCTCCTAGAATATTTGTTTCCCACTGAGGAGAGGAGAAGAATATTAGAGAAGGCCAGAGAGGGACTGATCCAACAAGGCGGGGGGGTTGAGGGTGCCTAATACTGATACGCACCTCCCGAAAGAGGATCCGGAGTGGGATCCAGACACAAGTGTGAGGGATTAGAGAGGGTAAAGGAATATCAGAAGTGAATTTTGTACGGGATTCAACAGGGAGTGCAAAAGCCTAAGAATTTATCTCAACTATCTGAAGTAAGGCAGGGGCATAAGGAAACCCCGTCAGCCTTCTCTGAGAGATTGTGTGAAGTAGCTCGAAAACGGACAGATCTGGATCCAGAAGGTGATAGGAATTCAAAGTTATTTAACAGGCTGTTTATTGGTCAAGCAGCAGCAGGTATAAGAAAGAGATGACAAAAGGTAGAGGGCGAGGATGGCATGACAATCTCACAGTTCTTCTCAATGGCATGTAAGGTACGTAATAATCGGGAGGAAATAGAAGAGAAGGAGAAGCGGGGACGAGTAACGCTGCAAGCTTCTTTGTTGGCTGCCTTGAGGGAAGACCAGGAAAAAGGGAGAGAAAATACAGGAGGTGAATTTTGTGGGTGAGGAAGGGGCTGTAGAAATAATAGTAGAAATGGTTATGACATTCCCCTGGGAATGCATCGGCGTGCAAATTGTAAGCAAGAGGGCCGTTGGAAAAAAATTGTCCATGCCGTCTGAGTACTGGGGAAAGAGAGACAGAAGAAGCCGTTGGGGTCATGCCGGAGATTGGGTTGGACTGAAGGGGGCCGGAGGAATCTATTAACATTTCCCCAGACGATCCTCTGGTTCCAGTCAAGCTGGGGAATGAAAGAAGAGATTTTTTATTTTTCATTATTGATAGTGGAGCCACACATGCTGCAGTAAGTAGTTGTAGGGGACCCTTAAGTGGAAGTAAAAGAAGCGTTGTTGGTGCAAGAGGGAAAAAGACTTTAAGGCTGTTTTTACAGCCTATGGAATGTTCCATTGGAAACAGTAAATTAACTCCTGAATTCCTTTAGATGCCAGAATGCCCCCTACCGTTGCTTGGGTGGGATTTACTTGTAAACTGAATGCAGGGCTAAGTTCTTCTGAAGACTCTGTTCAGTTGACTCTGTTCAGCCCACAGGGGACCTCTCCTCTTTGTGGCGGATGCCAGCCTGAACGGGACCTCGCCTGTTTGGGGCACACGGATGGCGGGCGCTGTCGCCAAAAGGCAAAGCAGGGTCATAGCAGAGTGTTCCATTTCTGGGGATGGGCTCAGCCATCCCCTGCACAAATTTCTCCTATGTAGCAATGGGGATGGTAGCTTTCTTCTGTTTTCTTGAAGAACAAGAGGATGATGGAGCACGTGACAAGAGCATGAACTTTTTCTCTTCCTTTGGCAGTACAGGCACCCAAGGCCAGCCTGCATTGAAGGAACAGCATGGGGATATCTGTGTCGAGCGTTAGCAGAGGAAGGAAGCTTCTTTTGGAGGCTGAGGTGATGAAGCAGAGTCCTTAATTGTTCTGTTTGATTTTCAACAGGGGTGCGGGGAGGGCCTGGGACATGCAAAACGTGGTCCCGGACAGGGGAGCTGTCTATTAGTTGTCTATGAGCGCTATCATGGACACCACTGGACCGGCATCCTGTAAGGATGCTTTCACGTGTTTTCTTGTTTAGAGGCCAACCTCGGCTTTGGGCTGTAAACTAAAGTCTGCCAGGCCGGTGCCAGCTTGGCGGCAGCATCTGCCCGTGGCAGCACCAGCTTGGTGGTGGTGTGTGCCCACGCCTGTGCCAGGTTGCTGGCTGTGTCTGGCTTGTGAGGCTTGGGGTAATTGGCCCCCTGTTCCCCATGGCGTGGGCTCCAGCTGTGGCCCGGGGCAGCACAGGTGGGACCCATGAGGTGAGGATGGGGCTGGGCCCAGGGTTTAAAAAGGGCTGAGGATGGGGCTGGCCCTGCTGTATCCGCCATTATTTTAGTCAGACCCTGCATTCCGCTCAGTTAAAGGCTCACGAGAATTACTTAACATTTGCCTTTGGAAGTCATGCTTCAAACAATGAATTTGCAACAAAATTTTTTTGACACTAGTCAATGAACTCCTGTAATACTGCAGCAAAATGACCTTTTTAGTGGTTGTTGAATCTCAGAGTGATAACATAGGCATCCCTGTTTGAGCCCTTACCGCAAGCATTGCAATGGTTGTTTACACCCTGCTCGGTTCTTTTGTGAAGGTGCGTAGCTATGGGAGGTGCGTTATTCCCAAGGTGCTACGGCGCCGATGCTCTGGCTGTTGGCAGGAATGGGCAAAGCGGAAGGCTGTGTGGCTAGGGGAGAATGGCGTGGACGTGCTGCTGCTCTCTCTGTTGCACCAGAATTTCGACGGCTGGGTTGGGCTGCTAAATCAATGGAACGACTGGAAGACATTTCAGAAAAGTGAGTACTCTACTATCTTTATCTTTTAAAGTCGTTGTCTTTCTACAGACCCCTGTCCATGGCTTAGCTATTTGATTGGCGTGAAACAGACCCAGAATTTTGCTTTAAGTGGTGTTCTGATTCGCTGAAATTCCCCGTAGGTAGAGAGCAAGAATTACCAATGTTGCTTGGTGGTTGAAGTTGTCGGGGTTTCTGTGAAAGCTAACTTGCCAGAATGTGTAGGAAGCAGCCTGAATTCCAGTAGAGATACTGCATAAAAGGTCCTTTTCTGGACAGGAAGAGAGCTTCAGGAAACGTCGGCGCTGTTTGCCGTAGGGCCTCCGACATAGTTGTTCAGTCATCGTGGGCTTTGTGGCATTCCCGCAGGCACGATCTTGAACACATTTTGTACGGCAGCCGGTATCTTAGCTGACTTTCTATCTCGCGCTTGGTTGCTTGTACCTGCTCAAAACTGACTGTAGTGTCAAACGAACCCACAGGAAAATGTCCTCAACTCGTGCTGGTAGGGCAAGCCCGCTGCAGTTGATAAAATCGGGAAATAGCACGATGTTTTGAAAAATTTGCCTTGCGAGGACAAGGGCTGTCTCCTGGTAGGCAGCTGAATTCTGTGCCTGATTCCACCGGTCCGCTCTGGCACTTGAAGGAGGCAGTCCCTAAGCCAACGCAATCTAAAATGGGGGTCGTTTGGGTTTGTTTAATCATTTCTTAGGGATATGAGGCTTGTGTGGGTGTTTAGCTTGTCCTGTTCTTTCTGTTCCTAATTCTGAACCCACTGACTGGCGTCAAAGAACGGTCGTGTTGTAGTCTGACGGTGTCGTCTCCCAGGAGCTGGTGGAAGGCCAGGGCTTACGTCAAACTGATAAGGAGGATTGAGGCTGGAAAGTGGAACGTCTAAAGAAGAATTACTGTCCTTGGGAGAGAAGCACATCCTGAAGAAACAGGTAAGCTAATGGAAATGTTTTGGGAACCGTCCGAAACAACTAGTAGGAGTGTGATAAGAAGCCCCCTCCCGCCAACTATCCTCCTTATAATCCTAAAAGTCACAGCCCTCGAGCTGGAGACACCAGCCCAAGCAGAGAGCCCTCGCCTCTGAGCGTGCGCAGCATGTTAAAGTCGCGCTGTAGCTTGAAGCTGAAATAAGAGAAATGTAGACCAATAGAAAACTGCTTTGTGTAATGACTTCTGCATACGCATAGCTAGACTGTATCAATACTGTACTTGTAGGAGCGAACTTTGTGCTAGCTTTGTGGAGCTGCCGCCTAGCGCCCATCTCTGCGCAGACGTGACATAAAAATACCTGTGCCCCTGTGTGTATATTGGCGTCCCGCACACCGGGTAAGCGACCTCACGCTTGTGGGATAACAGTTTTGACGCCCCAGATGGGACCGAGCTGACAGCCTCGCCCGGTTCGTCTTGCCGCATCCGACGGGGAGAAGAGGCCTGAGCGGACTCCAGCGCGCACCGACCTGTCGACTGGGGACTCCTTCAGCTCCTCTCCTGCGGTCGGGCGGTAAGTGCCAAAACGGTGCAATGTTCCTGACAAGAGGTATTTTTTGGGGCTAGGAGAAAAGGGGGTAGGGGCAAGATGTCTCGGGAAGCAGGCGGCCTCTGTTCTGTTCTGGGCTCTGCATAAGACGCACCAGGAAAGACAGGTGGCAGTAGCGTAGTTCTGTTTGTTTCTCCACGCTGTCCTGTTCTGCGTAACGAAGGGAGACGTCCCTCGTTCTGGTTTGTGTAGAAATACTGGGTTTTTCGGTACCGGTATGGGCGCTGCTGCTTCCCAGGAGGCAGCCCTTTGCTCTCCTCTAGGATGCATCCTGAAGCATTGCAAGAAATTTGGGGGAGATGCCATGGCTAAAAATCGGCTAAAACGATATCGTAATCAACGGTGGCCACAATATCCATGGGAAGATGGTGAGAAATGGCCTGAGAACGGATCCTTGAAACATAACACTATATCGGAATGAATGTTGTGTTGTCGGGGAACTGAAAAATGGGATGAAATGCCTTCTGTGGATATGCTTTTTTCGTTAAGGCGCGATTGGGATATTAGGAAGAAAGGTGGTTTAGTGGATTCTAAACATCGGATTGGAATATATGTGTTAAAAGAGAAAAAGGGAAAACCTCGTTGTATTGAATGGGAAAATTTGGAAGAGGATATTCAGCTGTCGGTAGCTCCCCCCAAACAGCCCAAATCTGATAGCTCAAGTGGTAACGGAGTTGTGAGTGCTATCTCTAAAAGAACAAGGGGAGAGAAACCGATAGTTTGAGCTCCCCTCAGACAGGCTGCAGGGCCTGGAGGAACACCGGTATCCGTACGCGTACCTTTTACTGCTTGTGATTTATTAAACTGCAAACGGGCAGTCGGATCCTATCGAAACAATCCAGAAGGAATGTATAGTACTGTTAATCACGACTCCTAGTCCTAACTGGGGAGATGTACAGGCTCTCCTAGAATATTTGTTTCCCACTGAGGAGAGGAGAAGAATATTAGAGAAGGCCAGAGAGGGACTGATCCAACAAGGCGGGGGGGTTGAGGGTGCCTAATACTGATACGCACCTCCCGAAAGAGGATCCGGAGTGGGATCCAGACACAAGTGTGAGGGATTAGAGAGGGTAAAGGAATATCAGAAGTGAATTTTGTACGGGATTCAACAGGGAGTGCAAAAGCCTAAGAATTTATCTCAACTATCTGAAGTAAGGCAGGGGCATAAGGAAACCCCGTCAGCCTTCTCTGAGAGATTGTGTGAAGTAGCTCGAAAACGGACAGATCTGGATCCGGAAGGTGATAGGAATTCAAAGTTATTTAACAGGCTGTTTATTGGTCAAGCAGCAGGAGGTATAAGAAAGAGATGACAAAAGGTAGAGGGCGAGGATGGCATGACAATCTCACAGTTCTTCTCAATGGCATGTAAGGTACGTAATAATCGGGAGGAAATAGAAGAGAAGGAGAAGCGGGGACGAGTAACGCTGCAAGCTTCTTTGTTGGCTGCCTTGAGGGAAGACCAGGAAAAAGGGAGAGAAAATACAGGAGGTGAATTTTGTGGGTGAGGAAGGGGCTGTAGAAATAATAGTAGAAATGGTTATGACATTCCCCTGGGAATGCATCGGCGTGCAAATTGTAAGCAAGAGGGCCGTTGGAAAAAAATTGTCCATGCCGTCTGAGTACTGGGGAAAGAGAGACAGAAGAAGCCGTTGGGGTCATGCCGGAGATTGGGTTGGACTGAAGGGGGCCGGAGGAATCTATTAACATTTCCCCAGACGATCCTCTGGTTCCAGTCAAGCTGGGGAATGAAAGAAGAGATTTTTTATTTTTCATTATTGATAGTGGAGCCACACATGCTGCAGTAAGTAGTTGTAGGGGACCCTTAAGTGGAAGTAAAAGAAGCGTTGTTGGTGCAAGAGGGAAAAAGACTTTAAGGCTGTTTTTACAGCCTATGGAATGTTCCATTGGAAACAGTAAATTAACTCCTGAATTCCTTTAGATGCCAGAATGCCCCCTACCGTTGCTTGGGTGGGATTTACTTGTAAACTGAATGCAGGGCTAAGTTCTTCTGAAGACTCTGTTCAGCCCACAGGGGACCTCTCCTCTTTGTGGCGGATGCCAGCCTGAACGGGACCTCGCCTGTTTGGGGCACACGGATGGCGGGCGCTGTCGCCAAAAGGCAAAGCAGGGTCATAGCAGAGTGTTCCATTTCTGGGGATGGGCTCAGCCATCCCCTGCACAAATTTCTCCTATGTAGCAATGGGGATGGTAGCTTTCTTCTGTTTTCTTGAAGAACAAGAGGATGATGGAGCACGTGACAAGAGCATGAACTTTTTCTCTTCCTTTGGCAGTACAGGCACCCAAGGCCAGCCTGCATTGAAGGAACAGCATGGGGATATCTGTGTCGAGCGTTAGCAGAGGAAGGAAGCTTCTTTTGGAGGCTGAGGTGATGAAGCAGAGTCCTTAATTGTTCTGTTTGATTTTCAACAGGGGTGCGGGGAGGGCCTGGGACATGCAAAACGTGGTCCCGGACAGGGGAGCTGTCTATTAGTTGTCTATGAGCGCTATCATGGACACCACTGGACCGGCATCCTGTAAGGATGCTTTCACGTGTTTTCTTGTTTAGAGGCCAACCTCGGCTTTGGGCTGTAAACTAAAGTCTGCCAGGCCGGTGCCAGCTTGGCGGCAGCATCTGCCCGTGGCAGCACCAGCTTGGTGGTGGTGTGTGCCCACGCCTGTGCCAGGTTGCTGGCTGTGTCTGGCTTGTGAGGCTTGGGGTAATTGGCCCCCTGTTCCCCATGGCGTGGGCTCCAGCTGTGGCCCGGGGCAGCACAGGTGGGACCCATGAGGTGAGGATGGGGCTGGGCCCAGGGTTTAAAAAGGGCTGAGGATGGGGCTGGCCCTGCTGTATCCGCCATTATTTTAGTCAGACCCTGCATTCCGCTCAGTTAAAGGCTCACGAGAATTACTTAACATTTGCCTTTGGAAGTCATGCTTCAAACAATGAATTTGCAACAAAATTTTTTTGACACTAGTCAATGAACTCCTGTAATACTGCAGCAAAATGACGTTTTTAGTGGTTGTTGAATCTCAGAGTGATAACATAGGCATCCCTGTTTGAGCCCTTACCGCAAGCATTGCAATGGTTGTTTACACCCTGCTCGGTTCTTTTGTGAAGGTGCGTAGCTATGGGAGGTGCGTTATTCCCAAGGTGCTGCGGCGCCGATGCTCTGGCTGTTGGCAGGAATGGGCAAAGCGGAAGGCTGTGTGGCTAGGGGAGAATGGCGTGGACGTGCTGCTGCTCTCTCTGTTGCACCAGAATTTCGACGGCTGGGTTGGGCTGCTAAATCAATGGAACGACTGGAAGACATTTCAGAAAAGTGAGTACTCTACTATCTTTATCTTTTAAAGTCGTTGTCTTTCTACAGACCCCTGTCCATGGCTTAGCTATTTGATTGGCGTGAAACAGACCCAGAATTTTGCTTTAAGTGGTGTTCTGATTCGCTGAAATTCCCCGTAGGTAGAGAGCAAGAATTACCAATGTTGCTTGGTGGTTGAAGTTGTCGGGGTTTCTGTGAAAGCTAACTTGCCAGAATGTGTAGGAAGCAGCCTGAATTCCAGTAGAGATACTGCATAAAAGGTCCTTTTCTGGACAGGAAGAGAGCTTCAGGAAACGTCGGCGCTGTTTGCCGTAGGGCCTCCGACATAGTTGTTCAGTCATCGTGGGCTTTGTGGCATTCCCGCAGGCACGATCTTGAACACATTTTGTACGGCAGCCGGTATCTTAGCTGACTTTCTATCTCGCGCTTGGTTGCTTGTACCTGCTCAAAACTGACTGTAGTGTCAAACGAACCCACAGGAAAATGTCCTCAACTCGTGCTGGTAGGGCAAGCCCGCTGCAGTTGATAAAATCGGGAAATAGCACGATGTTTTGAAAAATTTGCCTTGCGAGGACAAGGGCTGTCTCCTGGTAGGCAGCTGAATTCTGTGCCTGATTCCACCGGTCCGCTCTGGCACTTGAAGGAGGCAGTCCCTAAGCCAACGCAATCTAAAATGGGGGTCGTTTGGGTTTGTTTAATCATTTCTTAGGGATATGAGGCTTGTGTGGGTGTTTAGCTTGTCCTGTTCTTTCTGTTCCTAATTCTGAACCCACTGACTGGCGTCAAAGAACGGTCGTGTTGTAGTCTGACGGTGTCGTCTCCCAGGAGCTGGTGGAAGGCCAGGGCTTACGTCAAACTGATAAGGAGGATTGAGGCTGGAAAGTGGAACGTCTAAAGAAGAATTACTGTCCTTGGGAGAGAAGCACATCCTGAAGAAACAGGTAAGCTAATGGAAATGTTTTGGGAACCGTCCGAAACAACTAGTAGGAGTGTGATAAGAAGCCCCCTCCCGCCAACTATCCTCCTTATAATCCTAAAAGTCACAGCCCTCGAGCTGGAGACACCAGCCCAAGCAGAGAGCCCTCGCCTCTGAGCGTGCGCAGCATGTTAAAGTCGCGCTGTAGCTTGAAGCTGAAATAAGAGAAATGTAGACCAATAGAAAACTGCTTTGTGTAATGACTTCTGCATACGCATAGCTAGACTGTATCAATACTGTACTTGTAGGAGCGAACTTTGTGCTAGCTTTGTGGAGCTGCCGCCTAGCGCCCATCTCTGCGCAGACGTGACATAAAAATACCTGTGCCCTGTGTATATATTGGCGTCCCGCACACCGGGTAAGCGACCTCACGCTTGTGGGATAACAGTTTTGACGCCCCAGATGGGACCGAGCTGACAGCCTCGCCCGGTTCGTCTTGCCGCATCCGACGGGGAGAAGAGGCCTGAGCGGACTCCAGCGCGCACCGACCTGTCGACTGGGGACTCCTTCAGCTCCTCTCCTGCGGTCGGGCGGTAAGTGCCAAAACGGTGCAATGTTCCTGACAAGAGGTATTTTTTGGGGCTAGGAGAAAAGGGGGTAGGGGCAAGATGTCTCGGGAAGCAGGCGGCCTCTGTTCTGTTCTGGACTCTGCATAAGACGCACCAGGAAAGACAGGTGGCAGTAGCGTAGTTCTGTTTGTTTCTCCACGCTGTCCTGTTCTGCGTAACGAAGGGAGACGTCCCTCGTTCTGGTTTGTGTAGAAATACTGGGTTTTTCGGTACCGGTATGGGCGCTGCTGCTTCCCAGGAGGCAGCCCTTTGCTCTCCTCTAGGATGCATCCTGAAGCATTGCAAGAAATTTGGGGGAGATGCCATGGCTAAAAATCGGCTAAAACGATATCGTAATCAACGGTGGCCACAATATCCATGGGAAGATGGTGAGAAATGGCCTGAGAACGGATCCTTGAAACATAACACTATATCGGAATGAATGTTGTGTTGTCGGGGAACTGAAAAATGGGATGAAATGCCTTCTGTGGATATGCTTTTTTCGTTAAGGCGCGATTGGGATATTAGGAAGAAAGGTGGTTTAGTGGATTCTAAACATCGGATGGGAATATATGTGTTAAAAGAGAAAAAGGGAAAACCTCGTTGTATTGAATGGGAAAATTTGGAAGAGGATATTCAGCTGTCGGTAGCTCCCCCCAAACAGCCCAAATCTGATAGCTCAAGTGGTAACGGAGTTGTGAGTGCTATCTCTAAAAGAACAAGGGGAGAGAAACCGATAGTTTGAGCTCCCCTCAGACAGGCTGCAGGGCCTGGAGGAACACCGGTATCCGTACGCGTACCTTTTACTGCTTGTGATTTATTAAACTGCAAACGGGCAGTCGGATCCTATCGAAACAATCCAGAAGGAATGTATAGTACTGTTAATCACGACTCCTAGTCCTAACTGGGGAGATGTACAGGCTCTCCTAGAATATTTGTTTCCCACTGAGGAGAGGAGAAGAATATTAGAGAAGGCCAGAGAGGGACTGATCCAACAAGGCGGGGGGGTGGAGGGTGCCTAATACTGATACGTACCTCCCGAAAGAGGATCCGGAGTGGGATCCAGACACAAGTGTGAGGGATTAGAGAGGGTAAAGGAATATCAGAAGTGAATTTTGTACGGGATTCAACAGGGAGTGCAAAAGCCCAAGAATTTATCTCAACTATCTGAAGTAAGGCAGGGGCATAAGGAAACCCCGTCAGCCTTCTCTGAGAGATTGTGTGAAGTAGCTCGAAAACGGACAGATCTGGATCCGGAAGGTGATAGGAATTCAAAGTTATTTAACAGGCTGTTTATTGGTCAAGCAGCAGCAGGTATAAGAAAGAGATGACAAAAGGTAGAGGGCGAGGATGGCATGACAATCTCACAGTTCTTCTCAATGGCATGTAAGGTACGTAATAATCGGGAGGAAATAGAAGAGAAGGAGAAGCGGGGACGAGTAACGCTGCAAGCTTCTTTGTTGGCTGCCTTGAGGGAAGACCAGGAAAAAGGGAGAGAAAATACAGGAGGTGAATTTTGTGGGTGAGGAAGGGGCTGTAGAAATAATAGTAGAAATGGTTATGACATTCCCCTGGGAATGCATCGGCGTGCAAATTGTAAGCAAGAGGGCCGTTGGAAAAAAATTGTCCATGCCGTCTGAGTACTGGGGAAAGAGAGACAGAAGAAGCCGTTGGGGTCATGCCGGAGATTGGGTTGGACTGAAGGGGGCCGGAGGAATCTATTAACATTTCCCCAGACGATCCTCTGGTTCCAGTCAAGCTGGGGAATGAAAGAAGAGATTTTTTATTTTTCATTATTGATAGTGGAGCCACACATGCTGCAGTAAGTAGTTGTAGGGGACCCTTAAGTGGAAGTAAAAGAAGCGTTGTTGGTGCAAGAGGGAAAAAGACTTTAAGGCTGTTTTTACAGCCTATGGAATGTTCCATTGGAAACAGTAAATTAACTCCTGAATTCCTTTAGATGCCAGAATGCCCCCTACCGTTGCTTGGGTGGGATTTACTTGTAAACTGAATGCAGGGCTAAGTTCTTCTGAAGACTCTGTTCAGTTGACTCTGTTCAGCCCACAGGGGACCTCTCCTCTTTGTGGCGGATGCCAGCCTGAACGGGACCTCGCCTGTTTGGGGCACACGGATGGCGGGCGCTGTCGCCAAAAGGCAAAGCAGGGTCATAGCAGAGTGTTCCATTTCTGGGGATGGGCTCAGCCATCCCCTGCACAAATTTCTCCTATGTAGCAATGGGGATGGTAGCTTTCTTCTGTTTTCTTGAAGAACAAGAGGATGATGGAGCACGTGACAAGAGCATGAACTTTTTCTCTTCCTTTGGCAGTACAGGCACCCAAGGCCAGCCTGCATTGAAGGAACAGCATGGGGATATCTGTGTCGAGCGTTAGCAGAGGAAGGAAGCTTCTTTTGGAGGCTGAGGTGATGAAGCAGAGTCCTTAATTGTTCTGTTTGATTTTCAACAGGGGTGCGGGGAGGGCCTGGGACATGCAAAACGTGGTCCCGGACAGGGGAGCTGTCTATTAGTTGTCTATGAGCGCTATCATGGACACCACTGGACCGGCATCCTGTAAGGATGCTTTCACGTGTTTTCTTGTTTAGAGGCCAACCTCGGCTTTGGGCTGTAAACTAAAGTCTGCCAGGCCGGTGCCAGCTTGGCGGCAGCATCTGCCCGTGGCAGCACCAGCTTGGTGGTGGTGTGTGCCCACGCCTGTGCCAGGTTGCTGGCTGTGTCTGGCTTGTGAGGCTTGGGGTAATTGGCCCCCTGTTCCCCATGGCGTGGGCTCCAGCTGTGGCCCGGGGCAGCACAGGTGGGACCCATGAGGTGAGGATGGGGCTGGGCCCAGGGTTTAAAAAGGGCTGAGGATGGGGCTGGCCCTGCTGTATCCGCCATTATTTTAGTCAGACCCTGCATTCCGCTCAGTTAAAGGCTCACGAGAATTACTTAACATTTGCCTTTGGAAGTCATGCTTCAAACAATGAATTTGCAACAAAATTTTTTTGACACTAGTCAATGAACTCCTGTAATACTGCAGCAAAATGACGTTTTTAGTGGTTGTTGAATCTCAGAGTGATAACATAGGCATCCCTGTTTGAGCCCTTACCGCAAGCATTGCAATGGTTGTTTACACCCTGCTCGGTTCTTTTGTGAAGGTGCGTAGCTATGGGAGGTGCGTTATTCCCAAGGTGCTGCGGCGCCGATGCTCTGGCTGTTGGCAGGAATGGGCAAAGCGGAAGGCTGTGTGGCTAGGGGAGAATGGCGTGGACGTGCTGCTGCTCTCTCTGTTGCACCAGAATTTCGACGGCTGGGTTGGGCTGCTAAATCAATGGAACGACTGGAAGACATTTCAGAAAAGTGAGTACTCTACTATCTTTATCTTTTAAAGTCGTTGTCTTTCTACAGACCCCTGTCCATGGCTTAGCTATTTGATTGGCGTGAAACAGACCCAGAATTTTGCTTTAAGTGGTGTTCTGATTCGCTGAAATTCCCCGTAGGTAGAGAGCAAGAATTACCAATGTTGCTTGGTGGTTGAAGTTGTCGGGGTTTCTGTGAAAGCTAACTTGCCAGAATGTGTAGGAAGCAGCCTGAATTCCAGTAGAGATACTGCATAAAAGGTCCTTTTCTGGACAGGAAGAGAGCTTCAGGAAACGTCGGCGCTGTTTGCCGTAGGGCCTCCGACATAGTTGTTCAGTCATCGTGGGCTTTGTGGCATTCCCGCAGGCACGATCTTGAACACATTTTGTACGGCAGCCGGTATCTTAGCTGACTTTCTATCTCGCGCTTGGTTGCTTGTACCTGCTCAAAACTGACTGTAGTGTCAAACGAACCCACAGGAAAATGTCCTCAACTCGTGCTGGTAGGGCAAGCCCGCTGCAGTTGATAAAATCGGGAAATAGCACGATGTTTTGAAAAATTTGCCTTGCGAGGACAAGGGCTGTCTCCTGGTAGGCAGCTGAATTCTGTGCCTGATTCCACCGGTCCGCTCTGGCACTTGAAGGAGGCAGTCCCTAAGCCAACGCAATCTAAAATGGGGGTCGTTTGGGTTTGTTTAATCATTTCTTAGGGATATGAGGCTTGTGTGGGTGTTTAGCTTGTCCTGTTCTTTCTGTTCCTAATTCTGAACCCACTGACTGGCGTCAAAGAACGGTCGTGTTGTAGTCTGACGGTGTCGTCTCCCAGGAGCTGGTGGAAGGCCAGGGCTTACGTCAAACTGATAAGGAGGATTGAGGCTGGAAAGTGGAACGTCTAAAGAAGAATTACTGTCCTTGGGAGAGAAGCACATCCTGAAGAAACAGGTAAGCTAATGGAAATGTTTTGGGAACCGTCCGAAACAACTAGTAGGAGTGTGATAAGAAGCCCCCTCCCGCCAACTATCCTCCTTATAATCCTAAAAGTCACAGCCCTCGAGCTGGAGACACCAGCCCAAGCAGAGAGCCCTCGCCTCTGAGCGTGCGCAGCATGTTAAAGTCGCGCTGTAGCTTGAAGCTGAAATAAGAGAAATGTAGACCAATAGAAAACTGCTTTGTGTAATGACTTCTGCATACGCATAGCTAGACTGTATCAATACTGTACTTGTAGGAGCGAACTTTGTGCTAGCTTTGTGGAGCTGCCGCCTAGCGCCCATCTCTGCGCAGACGTGACATAAAAATACCTGTGCCCCTGTGTGTATATTGGCGTCCCGCACACCGGGTAAGCGACCTCACGCTTGTGGGATAACAGTTTTGACGCCCCAGATGGGACCGAGCTGACAGCCTCGCCCGGTTCGTCTTGCCGCATCCGACGGGGAGAAGAGGCCTGAGCGGACTCCAGCGCGCACCGACCTGTCGACTGGGGACTCCTTCAGCTCCTCTCCTGCGGTCGGGCGGTAAGTGCCAAAACGGTGCAATGTTCCTGACAAGAGGTATTTTTTGGGGCTAGGAGAAAAGGGGGTAGGGGCAAGATGTCTCGGGAAGCAGGCGGCCTCTGTTCTGTTCTGGGCTCTGCATAAGACGCACCAGGAAAGACAGGTGGCAGTAGCGTAGTTCTGTTTGTTTCTCCACGCTGTCCTGTTCTGCGTAACGAAGGGAGACGTCCCTCGTTCTGGTTTGTGTAGAAATACTGGGTTTTTCGGTACCGGTATGGGCGCTGCTGCTTCCCAGGAGGCAGCCCTTTGCTCTCCTCTAGGATGCATCCTGAAGCATTGCAAGAAATTTGGGGGAGATGCCATGGCTAAAAATCGGCTAAAACGATATCGTAATCAACGGTGGCCACAATATCCATGGGAAGATGGTGAGAAATGGCCTGAGAACGGATCCTTGAAACATAACACTATATCGGAATGAATGTTGTGTTGTCGGGGAACTGAAAAATGGGATGAAATGCCTTCTGTGGATATGCTTTTTTCGTTAAGGCGCGATTGGGATATTAGGAAGAAAGGTGGTTTAGTGGATTCTAAACATCGGATTGGAATATATGTGTTAAAAGAGAAAAAGGGAAAACCTCGTTGTATTGAATGGGAAAATTTGGAAGAGGATATTCAGCTGTCGGTAGCTCCCCCCAAACAGCCCAAATCTGATAGCTCAAGTGGTAACGGAGTTGTGAGTGCTATCTCTAAAAGAACAAGGGGAGAGAAACCGATAGTTTGAGCTCCCCTCAGACAGGCTGCAGGGCCTGGAGGAACACCGGTATCCGTACGCGTACCTTTTACTGCTTGTGATTTATTAAACTGCAAACGGGCAGTCGGATCCTATCGAAACAATCCAGAAGGAATGTATAGTACTGTTAATCACGACTCCTAGTCCTAACTGGGGAGATGTACAGGCTCTCCTAGAATATTTGTTTCCCACTGAGGAGAGGAGAAGAATATTAGAGAAGGCCAGAGAGGGACTGATCCAACAAGGCGGGGGGGTTGAGGGTGCCTAATACTGATACGCACCTCCCGAAAGAGGATCCGGAGTGGGATCCAGACACAAGTGTGAGGGATTAGAGAGGGTAAAGGAATATCAGAAGTGAATTTTGTACGGGATTCAACAGGGAGTGCAAAAGCCCAAGAATTTATCTCAACTATCTGAAGTAAGGCAGGGGCATAAGGAAACCCCGTCAGCCTTCTCTGAGAGATTGTGTGAAGTAGCTCGAAAACGGACAGATCTGGATCCGGAAGGTGATAGGAATTCAAAGTTATTTAACAGGCTGTTTATTGGTCAAGCAGCAGCAGGTATAAGAAAGAGATGACAAAAGGTAGAGGGCGAGGATGGCATGACAATCTCACAGTTCTTCTCAATGGCATGTAAGGTACGTAATAATCGGGAGGAAATAGAAGAGAAGGAGAAGCGGGGACGAGTAACGCTGCAAGCTTCTTTGTTGGCTGCCTTGAGGGAAGACCAGGAAAAAGGGAGAGAAAATACAGGAGGTGAATTCTGTGGGTGAGGAAGGGGCTGTAGAAATAATAGTAGAAATGGTTATGACATTCCCCTGGGAATGCATCGGCGTGCAAATTGTAAGCAAGAGGGCCGTTGGAAAAAAATTGTCCATGCCGTCTGAGTACTGGGGAAAGAGAGACAGAAGAAGCCGTTGGGGTCATGCCGGAGATTGGGTTGGACTGAAGGGGGCCGGAGGAATCTATTAACATTTCCCCAGACGATCCTCTGGTTCCAGTCAAGCTGGGGAATGAAAGAAGAGATTTTTTATTTTTCATTATTGATAGTGGAGCCACACATGCTGCAGTAAGTAGTTGTAGGGGACCCTTAAGTGGAAGTAAAAGAAGCGTTGTTGGTGCAAGAGGGAAAAAGACTTTAAGGCTGTTTTTACAGCCTATGGAATGTTCCATTGGAAACAGTAAATTAACTCCTGAATTCCTTTAGATGCCAGAATGCCCCCTACCGTTGCTTGGGTGGGATTTACTTGTAAACTGAATGCAGGGCTAAGTTCTTCTGAAGACTCTGTTCAGCCCACAGGGGACCTCTCCTCTTTGTGGCGGATGCCAGCCTGAACGGGACCTCGCCTGTTTGGGGCACACGGATGGCGGGCGCTGTCGCCAAAAGGCAAAGCAGGGTCATAGCAGAGTGTTCCATTTCTGGGGATGGGCTCAGCCATCCCCTGCACAAATTTCTCCTATGTAGCAATGGGGATGGTAGCTTTCTTCTGTTTTCTTGAAGAACAAGAGGATGATGGAGCACGTGACAAGAGCATGAACTTTTTCTCTTCCTTTGGCAGTACAGGCACCCAAGGCCAGCCTGCATTGAAGGAACAGCATGGGGATATCTGTGTCGAGCGTTAGCAGAGGAAGGAAGCTTCTTTTGGAGGCTGAGGTGATGAAGCAGAGTCCTTAATTGTTCTGTTTGATTTTCAACAGGGGTGCGGGGAGGGCCTGGGACATGCAAAACGTGGTCCCGGACAGGGGAGCTGTCTATTAGTTGTCTATGAGCGCTATCATGGACACCACTGGACCGGCATCCTGTAAGGATGCTTTCACGTGTTTTCTTGTTTAGAGGCCAACCTCGGCTTTGGGCTGTAAACTAAAGTCTGCCAGGCCGGTGCCAGCTTGGCGGCAGCATCTGCCCGTGGCAGCACCAGCTTGGTGGTGGTGTGTGCCCACGCCTGTGCCAGGTTGCTGGCTGTGTCTGGCTTGTGAGGCTTGGGGTAATTGGCCCCCTGTTCCCCATGGCGTGGGCTCCAGCTGTGGCCCGGGGCAGCACAGGTGGGACCCATGAGGTGAGGATGGGGCTGGGCCCAGGGTTTAAAAAGGGCTGAGGATGGGGCTGGCCCTGCTGTATCCGCCATTATTTTAGTCAGACCCTGCATTCCGCTCAGTTAAAGGCTCACGAGAATTACTTAACATTTGCCTTTGGAAGTCATGCTTCAAACAATGAATTTGCAACAAAATTTTTTTGACACTAGTCAATGAACTCCTGTAATACTGCAGCAAAATGACCTTTTTAGTGGTTGTTGAATCTCAGAGTGATAACATAGGCATCCCTGTTTGAGCCCTTACCGCAAGCATTGCAATGGTTGTTTACACCCTGCTCGGTTCTTTTGTGAAGGTGCGTAGCTATGGGAGGTGCGTTATTCCCAAGGTGCTGCGGCGCCGATGCTCTGGCTGTTGGCAGGAATGGGCAAAGCGGAAGGCTGTGTGGCTAGGGGAGAATGGCGTGGACGTGCTGCTGCTCTCTCTGTTGCACCAGAATTTCGACGGCTGGGTTGGGCTGCTAAATCAATGGAACGACTGGAAGACATTTCAGAAAAGTGAGTACTCTACTATCTTTATCTTTTAAAGTCGTTGTCTTTCTACAGACCCCTGTCCATGGCTTAGCTATTTGATTGGCGTGAAACAGACCCAGAATTTTGCTTTAAGTGGTGTTCTGATTCGCTGAAATTCCCCGTAGGTAGAGAGCAAGAATTACCAATGTTGCTTGGTGGTTGAAGTTGTCGGGGTTTCTGTGAAAGCTAACTTGCCAGAATGTGTAGGAAGCAGCCTGAATTCCAGTAGAGATACTGCATAAAAGGTCCTTTTCTGGACAGGAAGAGAGCTTCAGGAAACGTCGGCGCTGTTTGCCGTAGGGCCTCCGACATAGTTGTTCAGTCATCGTGGGCTTTGTGGCATTCCCGCAGGCACGATCTTGAACACATTTTGTACGGCAGCCGGTATCTTAGCTGACTTTCTATCTCGCGCTTGGTTGCTTGTACCTGCTCAAAACTGACTGTAGTGTCAAACGAACCCACAGGAAAATGTCCTCAACTCGTGCTGGTAGGGCAAGCCCGCTGCAGTTGATAAAATCGGGAAATAGCACGATGTTTTGAAAAATTTGCCTTGCGAGGACAAGGGCTGTCTCCTGGTAGGCAGCTGAATTCTGTGCCTGATTCCACCGGTCCGCTCTGGCACTTGAAGGAGGCAGTCCCTAAGCCAACGCAATCTAAAATGGGGGTCGTTTGGGTTTGTTTAATCATTTCTTAGGGATATGAGGCTTGTGTGGGTGTTTAGCTTGTCCTGTTCTTTCTGTTCCTAATTCTGAACCCACTGACTGGCGTCAAAGAACGGTCGTGTTGTAGTCTGACGGTGTCGTCTCCCAGGAGCTGGTGGAAGGCCAGGGCTTACGTCAAACTGATAAGGAGGATTGAGGCTGGAAAGTGGAACGTCTAAAGAAGAATTACTGTCCTTGGGAGAGAAGCACATCCTGAAGAAACAGGTAAGCTAATGGAAATGTTTTGGGAACCGTCCGAAACAACTAGTAGGAGTGTGATAAGAAGCCCCCTCCCGCCAACTATCCTCCTTATAATCCTAAAAGTCACAGCCCTCGAGCTGGAGACACCAGCCCAAGCAGAGAGCCCTCGCCTCTGAGCGTGCGCAGCATGTTAAAGTCGCGCTGTAGCTTGAAGCTGAAATAAGAGAAATGTAGACCAATAGAAAACTGCTTTGTGTAATGACTTCTGCATACGCATAGCTAGACTGTATCAATACTGTACTTGTAGGAGCGAACTTTGTGCTAGCTTTGTGGAGCTGCCGCCTAGCGCCCATCTCTGCGCAGACGTGACATAAAAATACCTGTGCCCTGTGTATATATTGGCGTCCCGCACACCGGGTAAGCGACCTCACGCTTGTGGGATAACAGTTTTGACGCCCCAGATGGGACCGAGCTGACAGCCTCGCCCGGTTCGTCTTGCCGCATCCGACGGGGAGAAGAGGCCTGAGCGGACTCCAGCGCGCACCGACCTGTCGACTGGGGACTCCTTCAGCTCCTCTCCTGCGGTCGGGCGGTAAGTGCCAAAACGGTGCAATGTTCCTGACAAGAGGTATTTTTTGGGGCTAGGAGAAAAGGGGGTAGGGGCAAGATGTCTCGGGAAGCAGGCGGCCTCTGTTCTGTTCTGGACTCTGCATAAGACGCACCAGGAAAGACAGGTGGCAGTAGCGTAGTTCTGTTTGTTTCTCCACGCTGTCCTGTTCTGCGTAACGAAGGGAGACGTCCCTCGTTCTGGTTTGTGTAGAAATACTGGGTTTTTCGGTACCGGTATGGGCGCTGCTGCTTCCCAGGAGGCAGCCCTTTGCTCTCCTCTAGGATGCATCCTGAAGCATTGCAAGAAATTTGGGGGAGATGCCATGGCTAAAAATCGGCTAAAACGATATCGTAATCAACGGTGGCCACAATATCCATGGGAAGATGGTGAGAAATGGCCTGAGAACGGATCCTTGAAACATAACACTATATCGGAATGAATGTTGTGTTGTCGGGGAACTGAAAAATGGGATGAAATGCCTTCTGTGGATATGCTTTTTTCGTTAAGGCGCGATTGGGATATTAGGAAGAAAGGTGGTTTAGTGGATTCTAAACATCGGATTGGAATATATGTGTTAAAAGAGAAAAAGGGAAAACCTCGTTGTATTGAATGGGAAAATTTGGAAGAGGATATTCAGCTGTCGGTAGCTCCCCCCAAACAGCCCAAATCTGATAGCTCAAGTGGTAACGGAGTTGTGAGTGCTATCTCTAAAAGAACAAGGGGAGAGAAACCGATAGTTTGAGCTCCCCTCAGACAGGCTGCAGGGCCTGGAGGAACACCGGTATCCGTACGCGTACCTTTTACTGCTTGTGATTTATTAAACTGCAAACGGGCAGTCGGATCCTATCGAAACAATCCAGAAGGAATGTATAGTACTGTTAATCACGACTCCTAGTCCTAACTGGGGAGATGTACAGGCTCTCCTAGAATATTTGTTTCCCACTGAGGAGAGGAGAAGAATATTAGAGAAGGCCAGAGAGGGACTGATCCAACAAGGCGGGGGGGTGGAGGGTGCCTAATACTGATACGTACCTCCCGAAAGAGGATCCAGAGTGGGATCCAGACACAAGTGTGAGGGATTAGAGAGGGTAAAGGAATATCAGAAGTGAATTTTGTACGGGATTCAACAGGGAGTGCAAAAGCCCAAGAATTTATCTCAACTATCTGAAGTAAGGCAGGGGCATAAGGAAACCCCGTCAGCCTTCTCTGAGAGATTGTGTGAAGTAGCTCGAAAACGGACAGATCTGGATCCGGAAGGTGATAGGAATTCAAAGTTATTTAACAGGCTGTTTATTGGTCAAGCAGCAGCAGGTATAAGAAAGAGATGACAAAAGGTAGAGGGCGAGGATGGCATGACAATCTCACAGTTCTTCTCAATGGCATGTAAGGTACGTAATAATCGGGAGGAAATAGAAGAGAAGGAGAAGCGGGGACGAGTAACGCTGCAAGCTTCTTTGTTGGCTGCCTTGAGGGAAGACCAGGAAAAAGGGAGAGAAAATACAGGAGGTGAATTTTGTGGGTGAGGAAGGGGCTGTAGAAATAATAGTAGAAATGGTTATGACATTCCCCTGGGAATGCATCGGCGTGCAAATTGTAAGCAAGAGGGCCGTTGGAAAAAAATTGTCCATGCCGTCTGAGTACTGGGGAAAGAGAGACAGAAGAAGCCGTTGGGGTCATGCCGGAGATTGGGTTGGACTGAAGGGGGCCGGAGGAATCTATTAACATTTCCCCAGACGATCCTCTGGTTCCAGTCAAGCTGGGGAATGAAAGAAGAGATTTTTTATTTTTCATTATTGATAGTGGAGCCACACATGCTGCAGTAAGTAGTTGTAGGGGACCCTTAAGTGGAAGTAAAAGAAGCGTTGTTGGTGCAAGAGGGAAAAAGACTTTAAGGCTGTTTTTACAGCCTATGGAATGTTCCATTGGAAACAGTAAATTAACTCCTGAATTCCTTTAGATGCCAGAATGCCCCCTACCGTAGCTTGGGTGGGATTTACTTGTAAACTGAATGCAGGGCTAAGTTCTTCTGAAGACTCTGTTCAGTTGACTCTGTTCAGCCCACAGGGGACCTCTCCTCTTTGTGGCGGATGCCAGCCTGAACGGGACCTCGCCTGTTTGGGGCACACGGATGGCGGGCGCTGTCGCCAAAAGGCAAAGCAGGGTCATAGCAGAGTGTTCCATTTCTGGGGATGGGCTCAGCCATCCCCTGCACAAATTTCTCCTATGTAGCAATGGGGATGGTAGCTTTCTTCTGTTTTCTTGAAGAACAAGAGGATGATGGAGCACGTGACAAGAGCATGAACTTTTTCTCTTCCTTTGGCAGTACAGGCACCCAAGGCCAGCCTGCATTGAAGGAACAGCATGGGGATATCTGTGTCGAGCGTTAGCAGAGGAAGGAAGCTTCTTTTGGAGGCTGAGGTGATGAAGCAGAGTCCTTAATTGTTCTGTTTGATTTTCAACAGGGGTGCGGGGAGGGCCTGGGACATGCAAAACGTGGTCCCGGACAGGGGAGCTGTCTATTAGTTGTCTATGAGCGCTATCATGGACACCACTGGACCGGCATCCTGTAAGGATGCTTTCACGTGTTTTCTTGTTTAGAGGCCAACCTCGGCTTTGGGCTGTAAACTAAAGTCTGCCAGGCCGGTGCCAGCTTGGCGGCAGCATCTGCCCGTGGCAGCACCAGCTTGGTGGTGGTGTGTGCCCACGCCTGTGCCAGGTTGCTGGCTGTGTCTGGCTTGTGAGGCTTGGGGTAATTGGCCCCCTGTTCCCCATGGCGTGGGCTCCAGCTGTGGCCCGGGGCAGCACAGGTGGGACCCATGAGGTGAGGATGGGGCTGGGCCCAGGGTTTAAAAAGGGCTGAGGATGGGGCTGGCCCTGCTGTATCCGCCATTATTTTAGTCAGACCCTGCATTCCGCTCAGTTAAAGGCTCACGAGAATTACTTAACATTTGCCTTTGGAAGTCATGCTTCAAACAATGAATTTGCAACAAAATTTTTTTGACACTAGTCAATGAACTCCTGTAATACTGCAGCAAAATGACGTTTTTAGTGGTTGTTGAATCTCAGAGTGATAACATAGGCATCCCTGTTTGAGCCCTTACCGCAAGCATTGCAATGGTTGTTTACACCCTGCTCGGTTCTTTTGTGAAGGTGCGTAGCTATGGGAGGTGCGTTATTCCCAAGGTGCTGCGGCGCCGATGCTCTGGCTGTTGGCAGGAATGGGCAAAGCGGAAGGCTGTGTGGCTAGGGGAGAATGGCGTGGACGTGCTGCTGCTCTCTCTGTTGCACCAGAATTTCGACGGCTGGGTTGGGCTGCTAAATCAATGGAACGACTGGAAGACATTTCAGAAAAGTGAGTACTCTACTATCTTTATCTTTTAAAGTCGTTGTCTTTCTACAGACCCCTGTCCATGGCTTAGCTATTTGATTGGCGTGAAACAGACCCAGAATTTTGCTTTAAGTGGTGTTCTGATTCGCTGAAATTCCCCGTAGGTAGAGAGCAAGAATTACCAATGTTGCTTGGTGGTTGAAGTTGTCGGGGTTTCTGTGAAAGCTAACTTGCCAGAATGTGTAGGAAGCAGCCTGAATTCCAGTAGAGATACTGCATAAAAGGTCCTTTTCTGGACAGGAAGAGAGCTTCAGGAAACGTCGGCGCTGTTTGCCGTAGGGCCTCCGACATAGTTGTTCAGTCATCGTGGGCTTTGTGGCATTCCCGCAGGCACGATCTTGAACACATTTTGTACGGCAGCCGGTATCTTAGCTGACTTTCTATCTCGCGCTTGGTTGCTTGTACCTGCTCAAAACTGACTGTAGTGTCAAACGAACCCACAGGAAAATGTCCTCAACTCGTGCTGGTAGGGCAAGCCCGCTGCAGTTGATAAAATCGGGAAATAGCACGATGTTTTGAAAAATTTGCCTTGCGAGGACAAGGGCTGTCTCCTGGTAGGCAGCTGAATTCTGTGCCTGATTCCACCGGTCCGCTCTGGCACTTGAAGGAAGCAGTCCCTAAGCCAACGCAATCTAAAATGGGGGTCGTTTGGGTTTTTTTAATCATTTCTTAGGGATATGAGGCTTGTGTGGGTGTTTAGCTTGTCCTGTTCTTTCTGTTCCTAATTCTGAACCCACTGACTGGCGTCAAAGAACGGTCGTGTTGTAGTCTGACGGTGTCGTCTCCCAGGAGCTGGTGGAAGGCCAGGGCTTACGTCAAACTGATAAGGAGGATTGAGGCTGGAAAGTGGAACGTCTAAAGAAGAATTACTGTCCTTGGGAGAGAAGCACATCCTGAAGAAACAGGTAAGCTAATGGAAATGTTTTGGGAACCGTCCGAAACAACTAGTAGGAGTGTGATAAGAAGCCCCCTCCCGCCAACTATCCTCCTTATAATCCTAAAAGTCACAGCCCTCGAGCTGGAGACACCAGCCCAAGCAGAGAGCCCTCGCCTCTGAGCGTGCGCAGCATGTTAAAGTCGCGCTGTAGCTTGAAGCTGAAATAAGAGAAATGTAGACCAATAGAAAACTGCTTTGTGTAATGACTTCTGCATACGCATAGCTAGACTGTATCAATACTGTACCTGTAGGAGCGAACTTTGCGTTAGCTTTGTGGAGCTGCCGCCTAGCGCCCATCTCTGCGCAGACGTGACATAAAAATACCTGTGCCCTGTGTGTATATTGGCGTCCTGCACACCGGGTAAGCGACCTCACGCTTGTGGGATAACAGTTTTGACGCCCCAGATGGGACCGAGCTGACAGCCTCGCCCGGTTCGTCTTGCCGCATCCGACGGGGAGAAGAGGCCTGAGCGGACTCCAGCGCGCACCGACCTGTCGACTGGGGACTCCTTCAGCTCCTCTCCTGCGGTCGGGCGGTAAGTGCCAAAACGGTGCAATGTTCCTGACAAGAGGTATTTTTTGGGGCTAGGAGAAAAGGGGGTAGGGGCAAGATGTCTCGGGAAGCAGGCGGCCTCTGTTCTGTTCTGGGCTCTGCATAAGACGCACCAGGAAAGACAGGTGGCAGTAGCGTAGTTCTGTTTGTTTCTCCACGCTGTCCTGTTCTGCGTAACGAAGGGAGACGTCCCTCGTTCTGGTTTGTGTAGAAATACTGGGTTTTTCGGTACCGGTATGGGCGCTGCTGCTTCCCAGGAGGCAGCCCTTTGCTCTCCTCTAGGATGCATCCTGAAGCATTGCAAGAAATTTGGGGGAGATGCCATGGCTAAAAATCGGCTAAAACGATATCGTAATCAACGGTGGCCACAATATCCATGGGAAGATGGTGAGAAATGGCCTGAGAACGGATCCTTGAAACATAACACTATATCGGAATGAATGTTGTGTTGTCGGGGAACTGAAAAATGGGATGAAATGCCTTCTGTGGATATGCTTTTTTCGTTAAGGCGCGATTGGGATATTAGGAAGAAAGGTGGTTTAGTGGATTCTAAACATCGGATTGGAATATATGTGTTAAAAGAGAAAAAGGGAAAACCTCGTTGTATTGAATGGGAAAATTTGGAAGAGGATATTCAGCTGTCGGTAGCTCCCCCCAAACAGCCCAAATCTGATAGCTCAAGTGGTAACGGAGTTGTGAGTGCTATCTCTAAAAGAACAAGGGGAGAGAAACCGATAGTTTGAGCTCCCCTCAGACAGGCTGCAGGGCCTGGAGGAACACCGGTATCCGTACGCGTACCTTTTACTGCTTGTGATTTATTAAACTGCAAACGGGCAGTCGGATCCTATCGAAACAATCCAGAAGGAATGTATAGTACTGTTAATCACGACTCCTAGTCCTAACTGGGGAGATGTACAGGCTCTCCTAGAATATTTGTTTCCCACTGAGGAGAGGAGAAGAATATTAGAGAAGGCCAGAGAGGGACTGATCCAACAAGGCGGGGGGGTGGAGGGTGCCTAATACTGATACGTACCTCCCGAAAGAGGATCCGGAGTGGGATCCAGACACAAGTGTGAGGGATTAGAGAGGGTAAAGGAATATCAGAAGTGAATTTTGTACGGGATTCAACAGGGAGTGCAAAAGCCCAAGAATTTATCTCAACTATCTGAAGTAAGGCAGGGGCATAAGGAAACCCCGTCAGCCTTCTCTGAGAGATTGTGTGAAGTAGCTCGAAAACGGACAGATCTGGATCCGGAAGGTGATAGGAATTCAAAGTTATTTAACAGGCTGTTTATTGGTCAAGCAGCAGCAGGTATAAGAAAGAGATGACAAAAGGTAGAGGGCGAGGATGGCATGACAATCTCACAGTTCTTCTCAATGGCATGTAAGGTACGTAATAATCGGGAGGAAATAGAAGAGAAGGAGAAGCGGGGACGAGTAACGCTGCAAGCTTCTTTGTTGGCTGCCTTGAGGGAAGACCAGGAAAAAGGGAGAGAAAATACAGGAGGTGAATTCTGTGGGTGAGGAAGGGGCTGTAGAAATAATAGTAGAAATGGTTATGACATTCCCCTGGGAATGCATCGGCGTGCAAATTGTAAGCAAGAGGGCCGTTGGAAAAAAATTGTCCATGCCGTCTGAGTACTGGGGAAAGAGAGACAGAAGAAGCCGTTGGGGTCATGCCGGAGATTGGGTTGGACTGAAGGGGGCCGGAGGAATCTATTAACATTTCCCCAGACGATCCTCTGGTTCCAGTCAAGCTGGGGAATGAAAGAAGAGATTTTTTATTTTTCATTATTGATAGTGGAGCCACACATGCTGCAGTAAGTAGTTGTAGGGGACCCTTAAGTGGAAGTAAAAGAAGCGTTGTTGGTGCAAGAGGGAAAAAGACTTTAAGGCTGTTTTTACAGCCTATGGAATGTTCCATTGGAAACAGTAAATTAACTCCTGAATTCCTTTAGATGCCAGAATGCCCCCTACCGTTGCTTGGGTGGGATTTACTTGTAAACTGAATGCAGGGCTAAGTTCTTCTGAAGACTCTGTTCAGCCCACAGGGGACCTCTCCTCTTTGTGGCGGATGCCAGCCTGAACGGGACCTCGCCTGTTTGGGGCACACGGATGGCGGGCGCTGTCGCCAAAAGGCAAAGCAGGGTCATAGCAGAGTGTTCCATTTCTGGGGATGGGCTCAGCCATCCCCTGCACAAATTTCTCCTATGTAGCAATGGGGATGGTAGCTTTCTTCTGTTTTCTTGAAGAACAAGAGGATGATGGAGCACGTGACAAGAGCATGAACTTTTTCTCTTCCTTTGGCAGTACAGGCACCCAAGGCCAGCCTGCATTGAAGGAACAGCATGGGGATATCTGTGTCGAGCGTTAGCAGAGGAAGGAAGCTTCTTTTGGAGGCTGAGGTGATGAAGCAGAGTCCTTAATTGTTCTGTTTGATTTTCAACAGGGGTGCGGGGAGGGCCTGGGACATGCAAAACGTGGTCCCGGACAGGGGAGCTGTCTATTAGTTGTCTATGAGCGCTATCATGGACACCACTGGACCGGCATCCTGTAAGGATGCTTTCACGTGTTTTCTTGTTTAGAGGCCAACCTCGGCTTTGGGCTGTAAACTAAAGTCTGCCAGGCCGGTGCCAGCTTGGCGGCAGCATCTGCCCGTGGCAGCACCAGCTTGGTGGTGGTGTGTGCCCACGCCTGTGCCAGGTTGCTGGCTGTGTCTGGCTTGTGAGGCTTGGGGTAATTGGCCCCCTGTTCCCCATGGCGTGGGCTCCAGCTGTGGCCCGGGGCAGCACAGGTGGGACCCATGAGGTGAGGATGGGGCTGGGCCCAGGGTTTAAAAAGGGCTGAGGATGGGGCTGGCCCTGCTGTATCCGCCATTATTTTAGTCAGACCCTGCATTCCGCTCAGTTAAAGGCTCACGAGAATTACTTAACATTTGCCTTTGGAAGTCATGCTTCAAACAATGAATTTGCAACAAAATTTTTTTGACACTAGTCAATGAACTCCTGTAATACTGCAGCAAAATGACGTTTTTAGTGGTTGTTGAATCTCAGAGTGATAACATAGGCATCCCTGTTTGAGCCCTTACCGCAAGCATTGCAATGGTTGTTTACACCCTGCTCGGTTCTTTTGTGAAGGTGCGTAGCTATGGGAGGTGCGTTATTCCCAAGGTGCTGCGGCGCCGATGCTCTGGCTGTTGGCAGGAATGGGCAAAGCGGAAGGCTGTGTGGCTAGGGGAGAATGGCGTGGACGTGCTGCTGCTCTCTCTGTTGCACCAGAATTTCGACGGCTGGGTTGGGCTGCTAAATCAATGGAACGACTGGAAGACATTTCAGAAAAGTGAGTACTCTACTATCTTTATCTTTTAAAGTCGTTGTCTTTCTACAGACCCCTGTCCATGGCTTAGCTATTTGATTGGCGTGAAACAGACCCAGAATTTTGCTTTAAGTGGTGTTCTGATTCGCTGAAATTCCCCGTAGGTAGAGAGCAAGAATTACCAATGTTGCTTGGTGGTTGAAGTTGTCGGGGTTTCTGTGAAAGCTAACTTGCCAGAATGTGTAGGAAGCAGCCTGAATTCCAGTAGAGATACTGCATAAAAGGTCCTTTTCTGGACAGGAAGAGAGCTTCAGGAAACGTCGGCGCTGTTTGCCGTAGGGCCTCCGACATAGTTGTTCAGTCATCGTGGGCTTTGTGGCATTCCCGCAGGCACGATCTTGAACACATTTTGTACGGCAGCCGGTATCTTAGCTGACTTTCTATCTCGCGCTTGGTTGCTTGTACCTGCTCAAAACTGACTGTAGTGTCAAACGAACCCACAGGAAAATGTCCTCAACTCGTGCTGGTAGGGCAAGCCCGCTGCAGTTGATAAAATCGGGAAATAGCACGATGTTTTGAAAAATTTGCCTTGCGAGGACAAGGGCTGTCTCCTGGTAGGCAGCTGAATTCTGTGCCTGATTCCACCGGTCCGCTCTGGCACTTGAAGGAAGCAGTCCCTAAGCCAACGCAATCTAAAATGGGGGTCGTTTGGGTTTGTTTAATCATTTCTTAGGGATATGAGGCTTGTGTGGGTGTTTAGCTTGTCCTGTTCTTTCTGTTCCTAATTCTGAACCCACTGACTGGCGTCAAAGAACGGTCGTGTTGTAGTCTGACGGTGTCGTCTCCCAGGAGCTGGTGGAAGGCCAGGGCTTACGTCAAACTGATAAGGAGGATTGAGGCTGGAAAGTGGAACGTCTAAAGAAGAATTACTGTCCTTGGGAGAGAAGCACATCCTGAAGAAACAGGTAAGCTAATGGAAATGTTTTGGGAACCGTCCGAAACAACTAGTAGGAGTGTGATAAGAAGCCCCCTCCCGCCAACTATCCTCCTTATAATCCTAAAAGTCACAGCCCTCGAGCTGGAGACACCAGCCCAAGCAGAGAGCCCTCGCCTCTGAGCGTGCGCAGCATGTTAAAGTCGCGCTGTAGCTTGAAGCTGAAATAAGAGAAATGTAGACCAATAGAAAACTGCTTTGTGTAATGACTTCTGCATACGCATAGCTAGACTGTATCAATACTGTACCTGTAGGAGCGAACTTTGCGTTAGCTTTGTGGAGCTGCCGCCTAGCGCCCATCTCTGCGCAGACGTGACATAAAAATACCTGTGCCCTGTGTGTATATTGGCGTCCCGCACACCGGGTAAGCGACCTCACGCTTGTGGGATAACAGTTTTGACGCCCCAGATGGGACCGAGCTGACAGCCTCGCCCGGTTCGTCTTGCCGCATCCGGCGGGGAGAAGAGGCCTGAGCGGACTCCAGCGCGCACCGACCTGTCGACTGGGGACTCCTTCAGCTCCTCTCCTGCGGTCGGGCGGTAAGTGCCAAAACGGTGCAATGTTCCTGACAAGAGGTATTTTTTGGGGCTAGGAGAAAAGGGGGTAGGGGCAAGATGTCTCGGGAAGCAGGCGGCCTCTGTTCTGTTCTGGGCTCTGCATAAGACGCACCAGGAAAGACAGGTGGCAGTAGCGTAGTTCTGTTTGTTTCTCCACGCTGTCCTGTTCTGCGTAACGAAGGGAGACGTCCCTCGTTCTGGTTTGTGTAGAAATACTGGGTTTTTCGGTACCGGTATGGGCGCTGCTGCTTCCCAGGAGGCAGCCCTTTGCTCTCCTCTAGGATGCATCCTGAAGCATTGCAAGAAATTTGGGGGAGATGCCATGGCTAAAAATCGGCTAAAACGATATCGTAATCAACGGTGGCCACAATATCCATGGGAAGATGGTGAGAAATGGCCTGAGAACGGATCCTTGAAACATAACACTATATCGGAATGAATGTTGTGTTGTCGGGGAACTGAAAAATGGGATGAAATGCCTTCTGTGGATATGCTTTTTTCGTTAAGGCGCGATTGGGATATTAGGAAGAAAGGTGGTTTAGTGGATTCTAAACATCGGATGGGAATATATGTGTTAAAAGAGAAAAAGGGAAAACCTCGTTGTATTGAATGGGAAAATTTGGAAGAGGATATTCAGCTGTCGGTAGCTCCCCCCAAACAGCCCAAATCTGATAGCTCAAGTGGTAACGGAGTTGTGAGTGCTATCTCTAAAAGAACAAGGGGAGAGAAACCGATAGTTTGAGCTCCCCTCAGACAGGCTGCAGGGCCTGGAGGAACACCGGTATCCGTACGCGTACCTTTTACTGCTTGTGATTTATTAAACTGCAAACGGGCAGTCGGATCCTATCGAAACAATCCAGAAGGAATGTATAGTACTGTTAATCACGACTCCTAGTCCTAACTGGGGAGATGTACAGGCTCTCCTAGAATATTTGTTTCCCACTGAGGAGAGGAGAAGAATATTAGAGAAGGCCAGAGAGGGACTGATCCAACAAGGCGGGGGGGTGGAGGGTGCCTAATACTGATACGTACCTCCCGAAAGAGGATCCGGAGTGGGATCCAGACACAAGTGTGAGGGATTAGAGAGGGTAAAGGAATATCAGAAGTGAATTTTGTACGGGATTCAACAGGGAGTGCAAAAGCCCAAGAATTTATCTCAACTATCTGAAGTAAGGCAGGGGCATAAGGAAACCCCGTCAGCCTTCTCTGAGAGATTGTGTGAAGTAGCTCGAAAACGGACAGATCTGGATCCGGAAGGTGATAGGAATTCAAAGTTATTTAACAGGCTGTTTATTGGTCAAGCAGCAGCAGGTATAAGAAAGAGATGACAAAAGGTAGAGGGCGAGGATGGCATGACAATCTCACAGTTCTTCTCAATGGCATGTAAGGTACGTAATAATCGGGAGGAAATAGAAGAGAAGGAGAAGCGGGGACGAGTAACGCTGCAAGCTTCTTTGTTGGCTGCCTTGAGGGAAGACCAGGAAAAAGGGAGAGAAAATACAGGAGGTGAATTCTGTGGGTGAGGAAGGGGCTGTAGAAATAATAGTAGAAATGGTTATGACATTCCCCTGGGAATGCATCGGCGTGCAAATTGTAAGCAAGAGGGCCGTTGGAAAAAAATTGTCCATGCCGTCTGAGTACTGGGGAAAGAGAGACAGAAGAAGCCGTTGGGGTCATGCCGGAGATTGGGTTGGACTGAAGGGGGCCGGAGGAATCTATTAACATTTCCCCAGACGATCCTCTGGTTCCAGTCAAGCTGGGGAATGAAAGAAGAGATTTTTTATTTTTCATTATTGATAGTGGAGCCACACATGCTGCAGTAAGTAGTTGTAGGGGACCCTTAAGTGGAAGTAAAAGAAGCGTTGTTGGTGCAAGAGGGAAAAAGACTTTAAGGCTGTTTTTACAGCCTATGGAATGTTCCATTGGAAACAGTAAATTAACTCCTGAATTCCTTTAGATGCCAGAATGCCCCCTACCGTTGCTTGGGTGGGATTTACTTGTAAACTGAATGCAGGGCTAAGTTCTTCTGAAGACTCTGTTCAGCCCACAGGGGACCTCTCCTCTTTGTGGCGGATGCCAGCCTGAACGGGACCTCGCCTGTTTGGGGCACACGGATGGCGGGCGCTGTCGCCAAAAGGCAAAGCAGGGTCATAGCAGAGTGTTCCATTTCTGGGGATGGGCTCAGCCATCCCCTGCACAAATTTCTCCTATGTAGCAATGGGGATGGTAGCTTTCTTCTGTTTTCTTGAAGAACAAGAGGATGATGGAGCACGTGACAAGAGCATGAACTTTTTCTCTTCCTTTGGCAGTACAGGCACCCAAGGCCAGCCTGCATTGAAGGAACAGCATGGGGATATCTGTGTCGAGCGTTAGCAGAGGAAGGAAGCTTCTTTTGGAGGCTGAGGTGATGAAGCAGAGTCCTTAATTGTTCTGTTTGATTTTCAACAGGGGTGCGGGGAGGGCCTGGGACATGCAAAACGTGGTCCCGGACAGGGGAGCTGTCTATTAGTTGTCTATGAGCGCTATCATGGACACCACTGGACCGGCATCCTGTAAGGATGCTTTCACGTGTTTTCTTGTTTAGAGGCCAACCTCGGCTTTGGGCTGTAAACTAAAGTCTGCCAGGCCGGTGCCAGCTTGGCGGCAGCATCTGCCCGTGGCAGCACCAGCTTGGTGGTGGTGTGTGCTCACGCCTGTGCCAGGTTGCTGGCTGTGTCTGGCTTGTGAGGCTTGGGGTAATTGGCCCCCTGTTCCCCATGGCGTGGGCTCCAGCTGTGGCCCGGGGCAGCACAGGTGGGACCCATGAGGTGAGGATGGGGCTGGGCCCAGGGTTTAAAAAGGGCTGAGGATGGGGCTGGCCCTGCTGTATCCGCCATTATTTTAGTCAGACCCTGCATTCCGCTCAGTTAAAGGCTCACGAGAATTACTTAACATTTGCCTTTGGAAGTCATGCTTCAAACAATGAATTTGCAACAAAATTTTTTTGACACTAGTCAATGAACTCCTGTAATACTGCAGCAAAATGACGTTTTTAGTGGTTGTTGAATCTCAGAGTGATAACATAGGCATCCCTGTTTGAGCCCTTACCGCAAGCATTGCAATGGTTGTTTACACCCTGCTCGGTTCTTTTGTGAAGGTGCGTAGCTATGGGAGGTGCGTTATTCCCAAGGTGCTGCGGCGCCGATGCTCTGGCTGTTGGCAGGAATGGGCAAAGCGGAAGGCTGTGTGGCTAGGGGAGAATGGCGTGGACGTGCTGCTGCTCTCTCTGTTGCACCAGAATTTCGACGGCTGGGTTGGGCTGCTAAATCAATGGAACGACTGGAAGACATTTCAGAAAAGTGAGTACTCTACTATCTTTATCTTTTAAAGTCGTTGTCTTTCTACAGACCCCTGTCCATGGCTTAGCTATTTGATTGGCGTGAAACAGACCCAGAATTTTGCTTTAAGTGGTGTTCTGATTCGCTGAAATTCCCCGTAGGTAGAGAGCAAGAATTACCAATGTTGCTTGGTGGTTGAAGTTGTCGGGGTTTCTGTGAAAGCTAACTTGCCAGAATGTGTAGGAAGCAGCCTGAATTCCAGTAGAGATACTGCATAAAAGGTCCTTTTCTGGACAGGAAGAGAGCTTCAGGAAACGTCGGCGCTGTTTGCCGTAGGGCCTCCGACATAGTTGTTCAGTCATCGTGGGCTTTGTGGCATTCCCGCAGGCACGATCTTGAACACATTTTGTACGGCAGCCGGTATCTTAGCTGACTTTCTATCTCGCGCTTGGTTGCTTGTACCTGCTCAAAACTGACTGTAGTGTCAAACGAACCCACAGGAAAATGTCCTCAACTCGTGCTGGTAGGGCAAGCCCGCTGCAGTTGATAAAATCGGGAAATAGCACGATGTTTTGAAAAATTTGCCTTGCGAGGACAAGGGCTGTCTCCTGGTAGGCAGCTGAATTCTGTGCCTGATTCCACCGGTCCGCTCTGGCACTTGAAGGAAGCAGTCCCTAAGCCAACGCAATCTAAAATGGGGGTCGTTTGGGTTTGTTTAATCATTTCTTAGGGATATGAGGCTTGTGTGGGTGTTTAGCTTGTCCTGTTCTTTCTGTTCCTAATTCTGAACCCACTGACTGGCGTCAAAGAACGGTCGTGTTGTAGTCTGACGGTGTCGTCTCCCAGGAGCTGGTGGAAGGCCAGGGCTTACGTCAAACTGATAAGGAGGATTGAGGCTGGAAAGTGGAACGTCTAAAGAAGAATTACTGTCCTTGGGAGAGAAGCACATCCTGAAGAAACAGGTAAGCTAATGGAAATGTTTTGGGAACCGTCCGAAACAACTAGTAGGAGTGTGATAAGAAGCCCCCTCCCGCCAACTATCCTCCTTATAATCCTAAAAGTCACAGCCCTCGAGCTGGAGACACCAGCCCAAGCAGAGAGCCCTCGCCTCTGAGCGTGCGCAGCATGTTAAAGTCGCGCTGTAGCTTGAAGCTGAAATAAGAGAAATGTAGACCAATAGAAAACTGCTTTGTGTAATGACTTCTGCATACGCATAGCTAGACTGTATCAATACTGTACCTGTAGGAGCGAACTTTGCGTTAGCTTTGTGGAGCTGCCGCCTAGCGCCCATCTCTGCGCAGACGTGACATAAAAATACCTGTGCCCTGTGTGTATATTGGCGTCCCGCACACCGGGTAAGCGACCTCACGCTTGTGGGATAACAGTTTTGACGCCCCAGATGGGACCGAGCTGACAGCCTCGCCCGGTTCGTCTTGCCGCATCCGGCGGGGAGAAGAGGCCTGAGCGGACTCCAGCGCGCACCGACCTGTCGACTGGGGACTCCTTCAGCTCCTCTCCTGCGGTCGGGCGGTAAGTGCCAAAACGGTGCAATGTTCCTGACAAGAGGTATTTTTTGGGGCTAGGAGAAAAGGGGGTAGGGGCAAGATGTCTCGGGAAGCAGGCGGCCTCTGTTCTGTTCTGGGCTCTGCATAAGACGCACCAGGAAAGACAGGTGGCAGTAGCGTAGTTCTGTTTGTTTCTCCACGCTGTCCTGTTCTGCGTAACGAAGGGAGACGTCCCTCGTTCTGGTTTGTGTAGAAATACTGGGTTTTTCGGTACCGGTATGGGCGCTGCTGCTTCCCAGGAGGCAGCCCTTTGCTCTCCTCTAGGATGCATCCTGAAGCATTGCAAGAAATTTGGGGGAGATGCCATGGCTAAAAATCGGCTAAAACGATATCGTAATCAACGGTGGCCACAATATCCATGGGAAGATGGTGAGAAATGGCCTGAGAACGGATCCTTGAAACATAACACTATATCGGAATGAATGTTGTGTTGTCGGGGAACTGAAAAATGGGATGAAATGCCTTCTGTGGATATGCTTTTTTCGTTAAGGCGCGATTGGGATATTAGGAAGAAAGGTGGTTTAGTGGATTCTAAACATCGGATGGGAATATATGTGTTAAAAGAGAAAAAGGGAAAACCTCGTTGTATTGAATGGGAAAATTTGGAAGAGGATATTCAGCTGTCGGTAGCTCCCCCCAAACAGCCCAAATCTGATAGCTCAAGTGGTAACGGAGTTGTGAGTGCTATCTCTAAAAGAACAAGGGGAGAGAAACCGATAGTTTGAGCTCCCCTCAGACAGGCTGCAGGGCCTGGAGGAACACCGGTATCCGTACGCGTACCTTTTACTGCTTGTGATTTATTAAACTGCAAACGGGCAGTCGGATCCTATCGAAACAATCCAGAAGGAATGTATAGTACTGTTAATCACGACTCCTAGTCCTAACTGGGGAGATGTACAGGCTCTCCTAGAATATTTGTTTCCCACTGAGGAGAGGAGAAGAATATTAGAGAAGGCCAGAGAGGGACTGATCCAACAAGGCGGGGGGGTGGAGGGTGCCTAATACTGATACGTACCTCCCGAAAGAGGATCCGGAGTGGGATCCAGACACAAGTGTGAGGGATTAGAGAGGGTAAAGGAATATCAGAAGTGAATTTTGTACGGGATTCAACAGGGAGTGCAAAAGCCCAAGAATTTATCTCAACTATCTGAAGTAAGGCAGGGGCATAAGGAAACCCCGTCAGCCTTCTCTGAGAGATTGTGTGAAGTAGCTCGAAAACGGACAGATCTGGATCCGGAAGGTGATAGGAATTCAAAGTTATTTAACAGGCTGTTTATTGGTCAAGCAGCAGCAGGTATAAGAAAGAGATGACAAAAGGTAGAGGGCGAGGATGGCATGACAATCTCACAGTTCTTCTCAATGGCATGTAAGGTACGTAATAATCGGGAGGAAATAGAAGAGAAGGAGAAGCGGGGACGAGTAACGCTGCAAGCTTCTTTGTTGGCTGCCTTGAGGGAAGACCAGGAAAAAGGGAGAGAAAATACAGGAGGTGAATTCTGTGGGTGAGGAAGGGGCTGTAGAAATAATAGTAGAAATGGTTATGACATTCCCCTGGGAATGCATCGGCGTGCAAATTGTAAGCAAGAGGGCCGTTGGAAAAAAATTGTCCATGCCGTCTGAGTACTGGGGAAAGAGAGACAGAAGAAGCCGTTGGGGTCATGCCGGAGATTGGGTTGGACTGAAGGGGGCCGGAGGAATCTATTAACATTTCCCCAGACGATCCTCTGGTTCCAGTCAAGCTGGGGAATGAAAGAAGAGATTTTTTATTTTTCATTATTGATAGTGGAGCCACACATGCTGCAGTAAGTAGTTGTAGGGGACCCTTAAGTGGAAGTAAAAGAAGCGTTGTTGGTGCAAGAGGGAAAAAGACTTTAAGGCTGTTTTTACAGCCTATGGAATGTTCCATTGGAAACAGTAAATTAACTCCTGAATTCCTTTAGATGCCAGAATGCCCCCTACCGTTGCTTGGGTGGGATTTACTTGTAAACTGAATGCAGGGCTAAGTTCTTCTGAAGACTCTGTTCAGCCCACAGGGGACCTCTCCTCTTTGTGGCGGATGCCAGCCTGAACGGGACCTCGCCTGTTTGGGGCACACGGATGGCGGGCGCTGTCGCCAAAAGGCAAAGCAGGGTCATAGCAGAGTGTTCCATTTCTGGGGATGGGCTCAGCCATCCCCTGCACAAATTTCTCCTATGTAGCAATGGGGATGGTAGCTTTCTTCTGTTTTCTTGAAGAACAAGAGGATGATGGAGCACGTGACAAGAGCATGAACTTTTTCTCTTCCTTTGGCAGTACAGGCACCCAAGGCCAGCCTGCATTGAAGGAACAGCATGGGGATATCTGTGTCGAGCGTTAGCAGAGGAAGGAAGCTTCTTTTGGAGGCTGAGGTGATGAAGCAGAGTCCTTAATTGTTCTGTTTGATTTTCAACAGGGGTGCGGGGAGGGCCTGGGACATGCAAAACGTGGTCCCGGACAGGGGAGCTGTCTATTAGTTGTCTATGAGCGCTATCATGGACACCACTGGACCGGCATCCTGTAAGGATGCTTTCACGTGTTTTCTTGTTTAGAGGCCAACCTCGGCTTTGGGCTGTAAACTAAAGTCTGCCAGGCCGGTGCCAGCTTGGCGGCAGCATCTGCCCGTGGCAGCACCAGCTTGGTGGTGGTGTGTGCTCACGCCTGTGCCAGGTTGCTGGCTGTGTCTGGCTTGTGAGGCTTGGGGTAATTGGCCCCCTGTTCCCCATGGCGTGGGCTCCAGCTGTGGCCCGGGGCAGCACAGGTGGGACCCATGAGGTGAGGATGGGGCTGGGCCCAGGGTTTAAAAAGGGCTGAGGATGGGGCTGGCCCTGCTGTATCCGCCATTATTTTAGTCAGACCCTGCATTCCGCTCAGTTAAAGGCTCACGAGAATTACTTAACATTTGCCTTTGGAAGTCATGCTTCAAACAATGAATTTGCAACAAAATTTTTTTGACACTAGTCAATGAACTCCTGTAATACTGCAGCAAAATGACCTTTTTAGTGGTTGTTGAATCTCAGAGTGATAACATAGGCATCCCTGTTTGAGCCCTTACCGCAAGCATTGCAATGGTTGTTTACACCCTGCTCGGTTCTTTTGTGAAGGTGCGTAGCTATGGGAGGTGCGTTATTCCCAAGGTGCTGCGGCGCCGATGCTCTGGCTGTTGGCAGGAATGGGCAAAGCGGAAGGCTGTGTGGCTAGGGGAGAATGGCGTGGACGTGCTGCTGCTCTCTCTGTTGCACCAGAATTTCGACGGCTGGGTTGGGCTGCTAAATCAATGGAACGACTGGAAGACATTTCAGAAAAGTGAGTACTCTACTATCTTTATCTTTTAAAGTCGTTGTCTTTCTACAGACCCCTGTCCATGGCTTAGCTATTTGATTGGCGTGAAACAGACCCAGAATTTTGCTTTAAGTGGTGTTCTGATTCGCTGAAATTCCCCGTAGGTAGAGAGCAAGAATTACCAATGTTGCTTGGTGGTTGAAGTTGTCGGGGTTTCTGTGAAAGCTAACTTGCCAGAATGTGTAGGAAGCAGCCTGAATTCCAGTAGAGATACTGCATAAAAGGTCCTTTTCTGGACAGGAAGAGAGCTTCAGGAAACGTCGGCGCTGTTTGCCGTAGGGCCTCCGACATAGTTGTTCAGTCATCGTGGGCTTTGTGGCATTCCCGCAGGCACGATCTTGAACACATTTTGTACGGCAGCCGGTATCTTAGCTGACTTTCTATCTCGCGCTTGGTTGCTTGTACCTGCTCAAAACTGACTGTAGTGTCAAACGAACCCACAGGAAAATGTCCTCAACTCGTGCTGGTAGGGCAAGCCCGCTGCAGTTGATAAAATCGGGAAATAGCACGATGTTTTGAAAAATTTGCCTTGCGAGGACAAGGGCTGTCTCCTGGTAGGCAGCTGAATTCTGTGCCTGATTCCACCGGTCCGCTCTGGCACTTGAAGGAAGCAGTCCCTAAGCCAACGCAATCTAAAATGGGGGTCGTTTGGGTTTGTTTAATCATTTCTTAGGGATATGAGGCTTGTGTGGGTGTTTAGCTTGTCCTGTTCTTTCTGTTCCTAATTCTGAACCCACTGACTGGCGTCAAAGAACGGTCGTGTTGTAGTCTGACGGTGTCGTCTCCCAGGAGCTGGTGGAAGGCCAGGGCTTACGTCAAACTGATAAGGAGGATTGAGGCTGGAAAGTGGAACGTCTAAAGAAGAATTACTGTCCTTGGGAGAGAAGCACATCCTGAAGAAACAGGTAAGCTAATGGAAATGTTTTGGGAACCGTCCGAAACAACTAGTAGGAGTGTGATAAGAAGCCCCCTCCCGCCAACTATCCTCCTTATAATCCTAAAAGTCACAGCCCTCGAGCTGGAGACACCAGCCCAAGCAGAGAGCCCTCGCCTCTGAGCGTGCGCAGCATGTTAAAGTCGCGCTGTAGCTTGAAGCTGAAATAAGAGAAATGTAGACCAATAGAAAACTGCTTTGTGTAATGACTTCTGCATACGCATAGCTAGACTGTATCAATACTGTACCTGTAGGAGCGAACTTTGCGTTAGCTTTGTGGAGCTGCCGCCTAGCGCCCATCTCTGCGCAGACGTGACATAAAAATACCTGTGCCCTGTGTGTATATTGGCGTCCCGCACACCGGGTAAGCGACCTCACGCTTGTGGGATAACAGTTTTGACGCCCCAGATGGGACCGAGCTGACAGCCTCGCCCGGTTCGTCTTGCCGCATCCGGCGGGGAGAAGAGGCCTGAGCGGACTCCAGCGCGCACCGACCTGTCGACTGGGGACTCCTTCAGCTCCTCTCCTGCGGTCGGGCGGTAAGTGCCAAAACGGTGCAATGTTCCTGACAAGAGGTATTTTTTGGGGCTAGGAGAAAAGGGGGTAGGGGCAAGATGTCTCGGGAAGCAGGCGGCCTCTGTTCTGTTCTGGGCTCTGCATAAGACGCACCAGGAAAGACAGGTGGCAGTAGCGTAGTTCTGTTTGTTTCTCCACGCTGTCCTGTTCTGCGTAACGAAGGGAGACGTCCCTCGTTCTGGTTTGTGTAGAAATACTGGGTTTTTCGGTACCGGTATGGGCGCTGCTGCTTCCCAGGAGGCAGCCCTTTGCTCTCCTCTAGGATGCATCCTGAAGCATTGCAAGAAATTTGGGGGAGATGCCATGGCTAAAAATCGGCTAAAACGATATCGTAATCAACGGTGGCCACAATATCCATGGGAAGATGGTGAGAAATGGCCTGAGAACGGATCCTTGAAACATAACACTATATCGGAATGAATGTTGTGTTGTCGGGGAACTGAAAAATGGGATGAAATGCCTTCTGTGGATATGCTTTTTTCGTTAAGGCGCGATTGGGATATTAGGAAGAAAGGTGGTTTAGTGGATTCTAAACATCGGATGGGAATATATGTGTTAAAAGAGAAAAAGGGAAAACCTCGTTGTATTGAATGGGAAAATTTGGAAGAGGATATTCAGCTGTCGGTAGCTCCCCCCAAACAGCCCAAATCTGATAGCTCAAGTGGTAACGGAGTTGTGAGTGCTATCTCTAAAAGAACAAGGGGAGAGAAACCGATAGTTTGAGCTCCCCTCAGACAGGCTGCAGGGCCTGGAGGAACACCGGTATCCGTACGCGTACCTTTTACTGCTTGTGATTTATTAAACTGCAAACGGGCAGTCGGATCCTATCGAAACAATCCAGAAGGAATGTATAGTACTGTTAATCACGACTCCTAGTCCTAACTGGGGAGATGTACAGGCTCTCCTAGAATATTTGTTTCCCACTGAGGAGAGGAGAAGAATATTAGAGAAGGCCAGAGAGGGACTGATCCAACAAGGCGGGGGGGTGGAGGGTGCCTAATACTGATACGTACCTCCCGAAAGAGGATCCGGAGTGGGATCCAGACACAAGTGTGAGGGATTAGAGAGGGTAAAGGAATATCAGAAGTGAATTTTGTACGGGATTCAACAGGGAGTGCAAAAGCCCAAGAATTTATCTCAACTATCTGAAGTAAGGCAGGGGCATAAGGAAACCCCGTCAGCCTTCTCTGAGAGATTGTGTGAAGTAGCTCGAAAACGGACAGATCTGGATCCGGAAGGTGATAGGAATTCAAAGTTATTTAACAGGCTGTTTATTGGTCAAGCAGCAGCAGGTATAAGAAAGAGATGACAAAAGGTAGAGGGCGAGGATGGCATGACAATCTCACAGTTCTTCTCAATGGCATGTAAGGTACGTAATAATCGGGAGGAAATAGAAGAGAAGGAGAAGCGGGGACGAGTAACGCTGCAAGCTTCTTTGTTGGCTGCCTTGAGGGAAGACCAGGAAAAAGGGAGAGAAAATACAGGAGGTGAATTCTGTGGGTGAGGAAGGGGCTGTAGAAATAATAGTAGAAATGGTTATGACATTCCCCTGGGAATGCATCGGCGTGCAAATTGTAAGCAAGAGGGCCGTTGGAAAAAAATTGTCCATGCCGTCTGAGTACTGGGGAAAGAGAGACAGAAGAAGCCGTTGGGGTCATGCCGGAGATTGGGTTGGACTGAAGGGGGCCGGAGGAATCTATTAACATTTCCCCAGACGATCCTCTGGTTCCAGTCAAGCTGGGGAATGAAAGAAGAGATTTTTTATTTTTCATTATTGATAGTGGAGCCACACATGCTGCAGTAAGTAGTTGTAGGGGACCCTTAAGTGGAAGTAAAAGAAGCGTTGTTGGTGCAAGAGGGAAAAAGACTTTAAGGCTGTTTTTACAGCCTATGGAATGTTCCATTGGAAACAGTAAATTAACTCCTGAATTCCTTTAGATGCCAGAATGCCCCCTACCGTTGCTTGGGTGGGATTTACTTGTAAACTGAATGCAGGGCTAAGTTCTTCTGAAGACTCTGTTCAGCCCACAGGGGACCTCTCCTCTTTGTGGCGGATGCCAGCCTGAACGGGACCTCGCCTGTTTGGGGCACACGGATGGCGGGCGCTGTCGCCAAAAGGCAAAGCAGGGTCATAGCAGAGTGTTCCATTTCTGGGGATGGGCTCAGCCATCCCCTGCACAAATTTCTCCTATGTAGCAATGGGGATGGTAGCTTTCTTCTGTTTTCTTGAAGAACAAGAGGATGATGGAGCACGTGACAAGAGCATGAACTTTTTCTCTTCCTTTGGCAGTACAGGCACCCAAGGCCAGCCTGCATTGAAGGAACAGCATGGGGATATCTGTGTCGAGCGTTAGCAGAGGAAGGAAGCTTCTTTTGGAGGCTGAGGTGATGAAGCAGAGTCCTTAATTGTTCTGTTTGATTTTCAACAGGGGTGCGGGGAGGGCCTGGGACATGCAAAACGTGGTCCCGGACAGGGGAGCTGTCTATTAGTTGTCTATGAGCGCTATCATGGACACCACTGGACCGGCATCCTGTAAGGATGCTTTCACGTGTTTTCTTGTTTAGAGGCCAACCTCGGCTTTGGGCTGTAAACTAAAGTCTGCCAGGCCGGTGCCAGCTTGGCGGCAGCATCTGCCCGTGGCAGCACCAGCTTGGTGGTGGTGTGTGCCCACGCCTGTGCCAGGTTGCTGGCTGTGTCTGGCTTGTGAGGCTTGGGGTAATTGGCCCCCTGTTCCCCATGGCGTGGGCTCCAGCTGTGGCCTGGGGCAGCACAGGTGGGACCCATGAGGTGAGGATGGGGCTGGGCCCAGGGTTTAAAAAGGGCTGAGGATGGGGCTGGCCCTGCTGTATCCGCCATTATTTTAGTCAGACCCTGCATTCCGCTCAGTTAAAGGCTCACGAGAATTACTTAACATTTGCCTTTGGAAGTCATGCTTCAAACAATGAATTTGCAACAAAATTTTTTTGACACTAGTCAATGAACTCCTGTAATACTGCAGCAAAATGACGTTTTTAGTGGTTGTTGAATCTCAGAGTGATAACATAGGCATCCCTGTTTGAGCCCTTACCGCAAGCATTGCAATGGTTGTTTACACCCTGCTCGGTTCTTTTGTGAAGGTGCGTAGCTATGGGAGGTGCGTTATTCCCAAGGTGCTGCGGCGCCGATGCTCTGGCTGTTGGCAGGAATGGGCAAAGCGGAAGGCTGTGTGGCTAGGGGAGAATGGCGTGGACGTGCTGCTGCTCTCTCTGTTGCACCAGAATTTCGACGGCTGGGTTGGGCTGCTAAATCAATGGAACGACTGGAAGACATTTCAGAAAAGTGAGTACTCTACTATCTTTATCTTTTAAAGTCGTTGTCTTTCTACAGACCCCTGTCCATGGCTTAGCTATTTGATTGGCGTGAAACAGACCCAGAATTTTGCTTTAAGTGGTGTTCTGATTCGCTGAAATTCCCCGTAGGTAGAGAGCAAGAATTACCAATGTTGCTTGGTGGTTGAAGTTGTCGGGGTTTCTGTGAAAGCTAACTTGCCAGAATGTGTAGGAAGCAGCCTGAATTCCAGTAGAGATACTGCATAAAAGGTCCTTTTCTGGACAGGAAGAGAGCTTCAGGAAACGTCGGCGCTGTTTGCCGTAGGGCCTCCGACATAGTTGTTCAGTCATCGTGGGCTTTGTGGCATTCCCGCAGGCACGATCTTGAACACATTTTGTACGGCAGCCGGTATCTTAGCTGACTTTCTATCTCGCGCTTGGTTGCTTGTACCTGCTCAAAACTGACTGTAGTGTCAAACGAACCCACAGGAAAATGTCCTCAACTCGTGCTGGTAGGGCAAGCCCGCTGCAGTTGATAAAATCGGGAAATAGCACGATGTTTTGAAAAATTTGCCTTGCGAGGACAAGGGCTGTCTCCTGGTAGGCAGCTGAATTCTGTGCCTGATTCCACCGGTCCGCTCTGGCACTTGAAGGAAGCAGTCCCTAAGCCAACGCAATCTAAAATGGGGGTCGTTTGGGTTTGTTTAATCATTTCTTAGGGATATGAGGCTTGTGTGGGTGTTTAGCTTGTCCTGTTCTTTCTGTTCCTAATTCTGAACCCACTGACTGGCGTCAAAGAACGGTCGTGTTGTAGTCTGACGGTGTCGTCTCCCAGGAGCTGGTGGAAGGCCAGGGCTTACGTCAAACTGATAAGGAGGATTGAGGCTGGAAAGTGGAACGTCTAAAGAAGAATTACTGTCCTTGGGAGAGAAGCACATCCTGAAGAAACAGGTAAGCTAATGGAAATGTTTTGGGAACCGTCCGAAACAACTAGTAGGAGTGTGATAAGAAGCCCCCTCCCGCCAACTATCCTCCTTATAATCCTAAAAGTCACAGCCCTCGAGCTGGAGACACCAGCCCAAGCAGAGAGCCCTCGCCTCTGAGCGTGCGCAGCATGTTAAAGTCGCGCTGTAGCTTGAAGCTGAAATAAGAGAAATGTAGACCAATAGAAAACTGCTTTGTGTAATGACTTCTGCATACGCATAGCTAGACTGTATCAATACTGTACCTGTAGGAGCGAACTTTGCGTTAGCTTTGTGGAGCTGCCGCCTAGCGCCCATCTCTGCGCAGACGTGACATAAAAATACCTGTGCCCTGTGTGTATATTGGCGTCCCGCACACCGGGTAAGCGACCTCACGCTTGTGGGATAACAGTTTTGACGCCCCAGATGGGACCGAGCTGACAGCCTCGCCCGGTTCGTCTTGCCGCATCCGGCGGGGAGAAGAGGCCTGAGCGGACTCCAGCGCGCACCGACCTGTCGACTGGGGACTCCTTCAGCTCCTCTCCTGCGGTCGGGCGGTAAGTGCCAAAACGGTGCAATGTTCCTGACAAGAGGTATTTTTTGGGGCTAGGAGAAAAGGGGGTAGGGGCAAGATGTCTCGGGAAGCAGGCGGCCTCTGTTCTGTTCTGGGCTCTGCATAAGACGCACCAGGAAAGACAGGTGGCAGTAGCGTAGTTCTGTTTGTTTCTCCACGCTGTCCTGTTCTGCGTAACGAAGGGAGACGTCCCTCGTTCTGGTTTGTGTAGAAATACTGGGTTTTTCGGTACCGGTATGGGCGCTGCTGCTTCCCAGGAGGCAGCCCTTTGCTCTCCTCTAGGATGCATCCTGAAGCATTGCAAGAAATTTGGGGGAGATGCCATGGCTAAAAATCGGCTAAAACGATATCGTAATCAACGGTGGCCACAATATCCATGGGAAGATGGTGAGAAATGGCCTGAGAACGGATCCTTGAAACATAACACTATATCGGAATGAATGTTGTGTTGTCGGGGAACTGAAAAATGGGATGAAATGCCTTCTGTGGATATGCTTTTTTCGTTAAGGCGCGATTGGGATATTAGGAAGAAAGGTGGTTTAGTGGATTCTAAACATCGGATGGGAATATATGTGTTAAAAGAGAAAAAGGGAAAACCTCGTTGTATTGAATGGGAAAATTTGGAAGAGGATATTCAGCTGTCGGTAGCTCCCCCCAAACAGCCCAAATCTGATAGCTCAAGTGGTAACGGAGTTGTGAGTGCTATCTCTAAAAGAACAAGGGGAGAGAAACCGATAGTTTGAGCTCCCCTCAGACAGGCTGCAGGGCCTGGAGGAACACCGGTATCCGTACGCGTACCTTTTACTGCTTGTGATTTATTAAACTGCAAACGGGCAGTCGGATCCTATCGAAACAATCCAGAAGGAATGTATAGTACTGTTAATCACGACTCCTAGTCCTAACTGGGGAGATGTACAGGCTCTCCTAGAATATTTGTTTCCCACTGAGGAGAGGAGAAGAATATTAGAGAAGGCCAGAGAGGGACTGATCCAACAAGGCGGGGGGGTGGAGGGTGCCTAATACTGATACGTACCTCCCGAAAGAGGATCCGGAGTGGGATCCAGACACAAGTGTGAGGGATTAGAGAGGGTAAAGGAATATCAGAAGTGAATTTTGTACGGGATTCAACAGGGAGTGCAAAAGCCCAAGAATTTATCTCAACTATCTGAAGTAAGGCAGGGGCATAAGGAAACCCCGTCAGCCTTCTCTGAGAGATTGTGTGAAGTAGCTCGAAAACGGACAGATCTGGATCCGGAAGGTGATAGGAATTCAAAGTTATTTAACAGGCTGTTTATTGGTCAAGCAGCAGCAGGTATAAGAAAGAGATGACAAAAGGTAGAGGGCGAGGATGGCATGACAATCTCACAGTTCTTCTCAATGGCATGTAAGGTACGTAATAATCGGGAGGAAATAGAAGAGAAGGAGAAGCGGGGACGAGTAACGCTGCAAGCTTCTTTGTTGGCTGCCTTGAGGGAAGACCAGGAAAAAGGGAGAGAAAATACAGGAGGTGAATTCTGTGGGTGAGGAAGGGGCTGTAGAAATAATAGTAGAAATGGTTATGACATTCCCCTGGGAATGCATCGGCGTGCAAATTGTAAGCAAGAGGGCCGTTGGAAAAAAATTGTCCATGCCGTCTGAGTACTGGGGAAAGAGAGACAGAAGAAGCCGTTGGGGTCATGCCGGAGATTGGGTTGGACTGAAGGGGGCCGGAGGAATCTATTAACATTTCCCCAGACGATCCTCTGGTTCCAGTCAAGCTGGGGAATGAAAGAAGAGATTTTTTATTTTTCATTATTGATAGTGGAGCCACACATGCTGCAGTAAGTAGTTGTAGGGGACCCTTAAGTGGAAGTAAAAGAAGCGTTGTTGGTGCAAGAGGGAAAAAGACTTTAAGGCTGTTTTTACAGCCTATGGAATGTTCCATTGGAAACAGTAAATTAACTCCTGAATTCCTTTAGATGCCAGAATGCCCCCTACCGTTGCTTGGGTGGGATTTACTTGTAAACTGAATGCAGGGCTAAGTTCTTCTGAAGACTCTGTTCAGCCCACAGGGGACCTCTCCTCTTTGTGGCGGATGCCAGCCTGAACGGGACCTCGCCTGTTTGGGGCACACGGATGGCGGGCGCTGTTGCCAAAAGGCAAAGCAGGGTCATAGCAGAGTGTTCCATTTCTGGGGATGGGCTCAGCCATCCCCTGCACAAATTTCTCCTATGTAGCAATGGGGATGGTAGCTTTCTTCTGTTTTCTTGAAGAACAAGAGGATGATGGAGCACGTGACAAGAGCATGAACTTTTTCTCTTCCTTTGGCAGTACAGGCACCCAAGGCCAGCCTGCATTGAAGGAACAGCATGGGGATATCTGTGTCGAGCGTTAGCAGAGGAAGGAAGCTTCTTTTGGAGGCTGAGGTGATGAAGCAGAGTCCTTAATTGTTCTGTTTGATTTTCAACAGGGGTGCGGGGAGGGCCTGGGACATGCAAAACGTGGTCCCGGACAGGGGAGCTGTCTATTAGTTGTCTATGAGCGCTATCATGGACACCACTGGACCGGCATCCTGTAAGGATGCTTTCACGTGTTTTCTTGTTTAGAGGCCAACCTCGGCTTTGGGCTGTAAACTAAAGTCTGCCAGGCCGGTGCCAGCTTGGCGGCAGCATCTGCCCGTGGCAGCACCAGCTTGGTGGTGGTGTGTGCCCACGCCTGTGCCAGGTTGCTGGCTGTGTCTGGCTTGTGAGGCTTGGGGTAATTGGCCCCCTGTTCCCCATGGCGTGGGCTCCAGCTGTGGCCTGGGGCAGCACAGGTGGGACCCATGAGGTGAGGATGGGGCTGGGCCCAGGGTTTAAAAAGGGCTGAGGATGGGGCTGGCCCTGCTGTATCCGCCATTATTTTAGTCAGACCCTGCATTCCGCTCAGTTAAAGGCTCACGAGAATTACTTAACATTTGCCTTTGGAAGTCATGCTTCAAACAATGAATTTGCAACAAAATTTTTTTGACACTAGTCAATGAACTCCTGTAATACTGCAGCAAAATGACGTTTTTAGTGGTTGTTGAATCTCAGAGTGATAACATAGGCATCCCTGTTTGAGCCCTTACCGCAAGCATTGCAATGGTTGTTTACACCCTGCTCGGTTCTTTTGTGAAGGTGCGTAGCTATGGGAGGTGCGTTATTCCCAAGGTGCTGCGGCGCCGATGCTCTGGCTGTTGGCAGGAATGGGCAAAGCGGAAGGCTGTGTGGCTAGGGGAGAATGGCGTGGACGTGCTGCTGCTCTCTCTGTTGCACCAGAATTTCGACGGCTGGGTTGGGCTGCTAAATCAATGGAACGACTGGAAGACATTTCAGAAAAGTGAGTACTCTACTATCTTTATCTTTTAAAGTCGTTGTCTTTCTACAGACCCCTGTCCATGGCTTAGCTATTTGATTGGCGTGAAACAGACCCAGAATTTTGCTTTAAGTGGTGTTCTGATTCGCTGAAATTCCCCGTAGGTAGAGAGCAAGAATTACCAATGTTGCTTGGTGGTTGAAGTTGTCGGGGTTTCTGTGAAAGCTAACTTGCCAGAATGTGTAGGAAGCAGCCTGAATTCCAGTAGAGATACTGCATAAAAGGTCCTTTTCTGGACAGGAAGAGAGCTTCAGGAAACGTCGGCGCTGTTTGCCGTAGGGCCTCCGACATAGTTGTTCAGTCATCGTGGGCTTTGTGGCATTCCCGCAGGCACGATCTTGAACACATTTTGTACGGCAGCCGGTATCTTAGCTGACTTTCTATCTCGCGCTTGGTTGCTTGTACCTGCTCAAAACTGACTGTAGTGTCAAACGAACCCACAGGAAAATGTCCTCAACTCGTGCTGGTAGGGCAAGCCCGCTGCAGTTGATAAAATCGGGAAATAGCACGATGTTTTGAAAAATTTGCCTTGCGAGGACAAGGGCTGTCTCCTGGTAGGCAGCTGAATTCTGTGCCTGATTCCACCGGTCCGCTCTGGCACTTGAAGGAAGCAGTCCCTAAGCCAACGCAATCTAAAATGGGGGTCGTTTGGGTTTGTTTAATCATTTCTTAGGGATATGAGGCTTGTGTGGGTGTTTAGCTTGTCCTGTTCTTTCTGTTCCTAATTCTGAACCCACTGACTGGCGTCAAAGAACGGTCGTGTTGTAGTCTGACGGTGTCGTCTCCCAGGAGCTGGTGGAAGGCCAGGGCTTACGTCAAACTGATAAGGAGGATTGAGGCTGGAAAGTGGAACGTCTAAAGAAGAATTACTGTCCTTGGGAGAGAAGCACATCCTGAAGAAACAGGTAAGCTAATGGAAATGTTTTGGGAACCGTCCGAAACAACTAGTAGGAGTGTGATAAGAAGCCCCCTCCCGCCAACTATCCTCCTTATAATCCTAAAAGTCACAGCCCTCGAGCTGGAGACACCAGCCCAAGCAGAGAGCCCTCGCCTCTGAGCGTGCGCAGCATGTTAAAGTCGCGCTGTAGCTTGAAGCTGAAATAAGAGAAATGTAGACCAATAGAAAACTGCTTTGTGTAATGACTTCTGCATACGCATAGCTAGACTGTATCAATACTGTACCTGTAGGAGCGAACTTTGCGTTAGCTTTGTGGAGCTGCCGCCTAGCGCCCATCTCTGCGCAGACGTGACATAAAAATACCTGTGCCCTGTGTGTATATTGGCGTCCCGCACACCGGGTAAGCGACCTCACGCTTGTGGGATAACAGTTTTGACGCCCCAGATGGGACCGAGCTGACAGCCTCGCCCGGTTCGTCTTGCCGCATCCGGCGGGGAGAAGAGGCCTGAGCGGACTCCAGCGCGCACCGACCTGTCGACTGGGGACTCCTTCAGCTCCTCTCCTGCGGTCGGGCGGTAAGTGCCAAAACGGTGCAATGTTCCTGACAAGAGGTATTTTTTGGGGCTAGGAGAAAAGGGGGTAGGGGCAAGATGTCTCGGGAAGCAGGCGGCCTCTGTTCTGTTCTGGGCTCTGCATAAGACGCACCAGGAAAGACAGGTGGCAGTAGCGTAGTTCTGTTTGTTTCTCCACGCTGTCCTGTTCTGCGTAACGAAGGGAGACGTCCCTCGTTCTGGTTTGTGTAGAAATACTGGGTTTTTCGGTACCGGTATGGGCGCTGCTGCTTCCCAGGAGGCAGCCCTTTGCTCTCCTCTAGGATGCATCCTGAAGCATTGCAAGAAATTTGGGGGAGATGCCATGGCTAAAAATCGGCTAAAACGATATCGTAATCAACGGTGGCCACAATATCCATGGGAAGATGGTGAGAAATGGCCTGAGAACGGATCCTTGAAACATAACACTATATCGGAATGAATGTTGTGTTGTCGGGGAACTGAAAAATGGGATGAAATGCCTTCTGTGGATATGCTTTTTTCGTTAAGGCGCGATTGGGATATTAGGAAGAAAGGTGGTTTAGTGGATTCTAAACATCGGATGGGAATATATGTGTTAAAAGAGAAAAAGGGAAAACCTCGTTGTATTGAATGGGAAAATTTGGAAGAGGATATTCAGCTGTCGGTAGCTCCCCCCAAACAGCCCAAATCTGATAGCTCAAGTGGTAACGGAGTTGTGAGTGCTATCTCTAAAAGAACAAGGGGAGAGAAACCGATAGTTTGAGCTCCCCTCAGACAGGCTGCAGGGCCTGGAGGAACACCGGTATCCGTACGCGTACCTTTTACTGCTTGTGATTTATTAAACTGCAAATGGGCAGTCGGATCCTATCGAAACAATCCAGAAGGAATGTATAGTACTGTTAATCACGACTCCTAGTCCTAACTGGGGAGATGTACAGGCTCTCCTAGAATATTTGTTTCCCACTGAGGAGAGGAGAAGAATATTAGAGAAGGCCAGAGAGGGACTGATCCAACAAGGCGGGGGGGTGGAGGGTGCCTAATACTGATACGTACCTCCCGAAAGAGGATCCGGAGTGGGATCCAGACACAAGTGTGAGGGATTAGAGAGGGTAAAGGAATATCAGAAGTGAATTTTGTACGGGATTCAACAGGGAGTGCAAAAGCCCAAGAATTTATCTCAACTATCTGAAGTAAGGCAGGGGCATAAGGAAACCCCGTCAGCCTTCTCTGAGAGATTGTGTGAAGTAGCTCGAAAACGGACAGATCTGGATCCGGAAGGTGATAGGAATTCAAAGTTATTTAACAGGCTGTTTATTGGTCAAGCAGCAGCAGGTATAAGAAAGAGATGACAAAAGGTAGAGGGCGAGGATGGCATGACAATCTCACAGTTCTTCTCAATGGCATGTAAGGTACGTAATAATCGGGAGGAAATAGAAGAGAAGGAGAAGCGGGGACGAGTAACGCTGCAAGCTTCTTTGTTGGCTGCCTTGAGGGAAGACCAGGAAAAAGGGAGAGAAAATACAGGAGGTGAATTCTGTGGGTGAGGAAGGGGCTGTAGAAATAATAGTAGAAATGGTTATGACATTCCCCTGGGAATGCATCGGCGTGCAAATTGTAAGCAAGAGGGCCGTTGGAAAAAAATTGTCCATGCCGTCTGAGTACTGGGGAAAGAGAGACAGAAGAAGCCGTTGGGGTCATGCCGGAGATTGGGTTGGACTGAAGGGGGCCGGAGGAATCTATTAACATTTCCCCAGACGATCCTCTGGTTCCAGTCAAGCTGGGGAATGAAAGAAGAGATTTTTTATTTTTCATTATTGATAGTGGAGCCACACATGCTGCAGTAAGTAGTTGTAGGGGACCCTTAAGTGGAAGTAAAAGAAGCGTTGTTGGTGCAAGAGGGAAAAAGACTTTAAGGCTGTTTTTACAGCCTATGGAATGTTCCATTGGAAACAGTAAATTAACTCCTGAATTCCTTTAGATGCCAGAATGCCCCCTACCGTTGCTTGGGTGGGATTTACTTGTAAACTGAATGCAGGGCTAAGTTCTTCTGAAGACTCTGTTCAGCCCACAGGGGACCTCTCCTCTTTGTGGCGGATGCCAGCCTGAACGGGACCTCGCCTGTTTGGGGCACACGGATGGCGGGCGCTGTCGCCAAAAGGCAAAGCAGGGTCATAGCAGAGTGTTCCATTTCTGGGGATGGGCTCAGCCATCCCCTGCACAAATTTCTCCTATGTAGCAATGGGGATGGTAGCTTTCTTCTGTTTTCTTGAAGAACAAGAGGATGATGGAGCACGTGACAAGAGCATGAACTTTTTCTCTTCCTTTGGCAGTACAGGCACCCAAGGCCAGCCTGCATTGAAGGAACAGCATGGGGATATCTGTGTCGAGCGTTAGCAGAGGAAGGAAGCTTCTTTTGGAGGCTGAGGTGATGAAGCAGAGTCCTTAATTGTTCTGTTTGATTTTCAACAGGGGTGCGGGGAGGGCCTGGGACATGCAAAACGTGGTCCCGGACAGGGGAGCTGTCTATTAGTTGTCTATGAGCGCTATCATGGACACCACTGGACCGGCATCCTGTAAGGATGCTTTCACGTGTTTTCTTGTTTAGAGGCCAACCTCGGCTTTGGGCTGTAAACTAAAGTCTGCCAGGCCGGTGCCAGCTTGGCGGCAGCATCTGCCCGTGGCAGCACCAGCTTGGTGGTGGTGTGTGCTCACGCCTGTGCCAGGTTGCTGGCTGTGTCTGGCTTGTGAGGCTTGGGGTAATTGGCCCCCTGTTCCCCATGGCGTGGGCTCCAGCTGTGGCCCGGGGCAGCACAGGTGGGACCCATGAGGTGAGGATGGGGCTGGGCCCAGGGTTTAAAAAGGGCTGAGGATGGGGCTGGCCCTGCTGTATCCGCCATTATTTTAGTCAGACCCTGCATTCCGCTCAGTTAAAGGCTCACGAGAATTACTTAACATTTGCCTTTGGAAGTCATGCTTCAAACAATGAATTTGCAACAAAATTTTTTTGACACTAGTCAATGAACTCCTGTAATACTGCAGCAAAATGACGTTTTTAGTGGTTGTTGAATCTCAGAGTGATAACATAGGCATCCCTGTTTGAGCCCTTACCGCAAGCATTGCAATGGTTGTTTACACCCTGCTCGGTTCTTTTGTGAAGGTGCGTAGCTATGGGAGGTGCGTTATTCCCAAGGTGCTGCGGCGCCGATGCTCTGGCTGTTGGCAGGAATGGGCAAAGCGGAAGGCTGTGTGGCTAGGGGAGAATGGCGTGGACGTGCTGCTGCTCTCTCTGTTGCACCAGAATTTCGACGGCTGGGTTGGGCTGCTAAATCAATGGAACGACTGGAAGACATTTCAGAAAAGTGAGTACTCTACTATCTTTATCTTTTAAAGTCGTTGTCTTTCTACAGACCCCTGTCCATGGCTTAGCTATTTGATTGGCGTGAAACAGACCCAGAATTTTGCTTTAAGTGGTGTTCTGATTCGCTGAAATTCCCCGTAGGTAGAGAGCAAGAATTACCAATGTTGCTTGGTGGTTGAAGTTGTCGGGGTTTCTGTGAAAGCTAACTTGCCAGAATGTGTAGGAAGCAGCCTGAATTCCAGTAGAGATACTGCATAAAAGGTCCTTTTCTGGACAGGAAGAGAGCTTCAGGAAACGTCGGCGCTGTTTGCCGTAGGGCCTCCGACATAGTTGTTCAGTCATCGTGGGCTTTGTGGCATTCCCGCAGGCACGATCTTGAACACATTTTGTACGGCAGCCGGTATCTTAGCTGACTTTCTATCTCGCGCTTGGTTGCTTGTACCTGCTCAAAACTGACTGTAGTGTCAAATGAACCCACAGGAAAATGTCCTCAACTCGTGCTGGTAGGGCAAGCCCGCTGCAGTTGATAAAATCGGGAAATAGCACGATGTTTTGAAAAATTTGCCTTGCGAGGACAAGGGCTGTCTCCTGGTAGGCAGCTGAATTCTGTGCCTGATTCCACCGGTCCGCTCTGGCACTTGAAGGAAGCAGTCCCTAAGCCAACGCAATCTAAAATGGGGGTCGTTTGGGTTTGTTTAATCATTTCTTAGGGATATGAGGCTTGTGTGGGTGTTTAGCTTGTCCTGTTCTTTCTGTTCCTAATTCTGAACCCACTGACTGGCGTCAAAGAACGGTCGTGTTGTAGTCTGACGGTGTCGTCTCCCAGGAGCTGGTGGAAGGCCAGGGCTTACGTCAAACTGATAAGGAGGATTGAGGCTGGAAAGTGGAACGTCTAAAGAAGAATTACTGTCCTTGGGAGAGAAGCACATCCTGAAGAAACAGGTAAGCTAATGGAAATGTTTTGGGAACCGTCCGAAACAACTAGTAGGAGTGTGATAAGAAGCCCCCTCCCGCCAACTATCCTCCTTATAATCCTAAAAGTCACAGCCCTCGAGCTGGAGACACCAGCCCAAGCAGAGAGCCCTCGCCTCTGAGCGTGCGCAGCATGTTAAAGTCGCGCTGTAGCTTGAAGCTGAAATAAGAGAAATGTAGACCAATAGAAAACTGCTTTGTGTAATGACTTCTGCATACGCATAGCTAGACTGTATCAATACTGTACCTGTAGGAGCGAACTTTGCGTTAGCTTTGTGGAGCTGCCGCCTAGCGCCCATCTCTGCGCAGACGTGACATAAAAATACCTGTGCCCTGTGTGTATATTGGCGTCCCGCACACCGGGTAAGCGACCTCACGCTTGTGGGATAACAGTTTTGACGCCCCAGATGGGACCGAGCTGACAGCCTCGCCCGGTTCGTCTTGCCGCATCCGGCGGGGAGAAGAGGCCTGAGCGGACTCCAGCGCGCACCGACCTGTCGACTGGGGACTCCTTCAGCTCCTCTCCTGCGGTCGGGCGGTAAGTGCCAAAACGGTGCAATGTTCCTGACAAGAGGTATTTTTTGGGGCTAGGAGAAAAGGGGGTAGGGGCAAGATGTCTCGGGAAGCAGGCGGCCTCTGTTCTGTTCTGGGCTCTGCATAAGACGCACCAGGAAAGACAGGTGGCAGTAGCGTAGTTCTGTTTGTTTCTCCACGCTGTCCTGTTCTGCGTAACGAAGGGAGACGTCCCTCGTTCTGGTTTGTGTAGAAATACTGGGTTTTTCGGTACCGGTATGGGCGCTGCTGCTTCCCAGGAGGCAGCCCTTTGCTCTCCTCTAGGATGCATCCTGAAGCATTGCAAGAAATTTGGGGGAGATGCCATGGCTAAAAATCGGCTAAAACGATATCGTAATCAACGGTGGCCACAATATCCATGGGAAGATGGTGAGAAATGGCCTGAGAACGGATCCTTGAAACATAACACTATATCGGAATGAATGTTGTGTTGTCGGGGAACTGAAAAATGGGATGAAATGCCTTCTGTGGATATGCTTTTTTCGTTAAGGCGCGATTGGGATATTAGGAAGAAAGGTGGTTTAGTGGATTCTAAACATCGGATGGGAATATATGTGTTAAAAGAGAAAAAGGGAAAACCTCGTTGTATTGAATGGGAAAATTTGGAAGAGGATATTCAGCTGTCGGTAGCTCCCCCCAAACAGCCCAAATCTGATAGCTCAAGTGGTAACGGAGTTGTGAGTGCTATCTCTAAAAGAACAAGGGGAGAGAAACCGATAGTTTGAGCTCCCCTCAGACAGGCTGCAGGGCCTGGAGGAACACCGGTATCCGTACGCGTACCTTTTACTGCTTGTGATTTATTAAACTGCAAACGGGCAGTCGGATCCTATCGAAACAATCCAGAAGGAATGTATAGTACTGTTAATCACGACTCCTAGTCCTAACTGGGGAGATGTACAGGCTCTCCTAGAATATTTGTTTCCCACTGAGGAGAGGAGAAGAATATTAGAGAAGGCCAGAGAGGGACTGATCCAACAAGGCGGGGGGGTGGAGGGTGCCTAATACTGATACGTACCTCCCGAAAGAGGATCCGGAGTGGGATCCAGACACAAGTGTGAGGGATTAGAGAGGGTAAAGGAATATCAGAAGTGAATTTTGTACGGGATTCAACAGGGAGTGCAAAAGCCCAAGAATTTATCTCAACTATCTGAAGTAAGGCAGGGGCATAAGGAAACCCCGTCAGCCTTCTCTGAGAGATTGTGTGAAGTAGCTCGAAAACGGACAGATCTGGATCCGGAAGGTGATAGGAATTCAAAGTTATTTAACAGGCTGTTTATTGGTCAAGCAGCAGCAGGTATAAGAAAGAGATGACAAAAGGTAGAGGGCGAGGATGGCATGACAATCTCACAGTTCTTCTCAATGGCATGTAAGGTACGTAATAATCGGGAGGAAATAGAAGAGAAGGAGAAGCGGGGACGAGTAACGCTGCAAGCTTCTTTGTTGGCTGCCTTGAGGGAAGACCAGGAAAAAGGGAGAGAAAATACAGGAGGTGAATTCTGTGGGTGAGGAAGGGGCTGTAGAAATAATAGTAGAAATGGTTATGACATTCCCCTGGGAATGCATCGGCGTGCAAATTGTAAGCAAGAGGGCCGTTGGAAAAAAATTGTCCATGCCGTCTGAGTACTGGGGAAAGAGAGACAGAAGAAGCCGTTGGGGTCATGCCGGAGATTGGGTTGGACTGAAGGGGGCCGGAGGAATCTATTAACATTTCCCCAGATGATCCTCTGGTTCCAGTCAAGCTGGGGAATGAAAGAAGAGATTTTTTATTTTTCATTATTGATAGTGGAGCCACACATGCTGCAGTAAGTAGTTGTAGGGGACCCTTAAGTGGAAGTAAAAGAAGCGTTGTTGGTGCAAGAGGGAAAAAGACTTTAAGGCTGTTTTTACAGCCTATGGAATGTTCCATTGGAAACAGTAAATTAACTCCTGAATTCCTTTAGATGCCAGAATGCCCCCTACCGTTGCTTGGGTGGGATTTACTTGTAAACTGAATGCAGGGCTAAGTTCTTCTGAAGACTCTGTTCAGCCCACAGGGGACCTCTCCTCTTTGTGGCGGATGCCAGCCTGAACGGGACCTCGCCTGTTTGGGGCACACGGATGGCGGGCGCTGTCGCCAAAAGGCAAAGCAGGGTCATAGCAGAGTGTTCCATTTCTGGGGATGGGCTCAGCCATCCCCTGCACAAATTTCTCCTATGTAGCAATGGGGATGGTAGCTTTCTTCTGTTTTCTTGAAGAACAAGAGGATGATGGAGCACGTGACAAGAGCATGAACTTTTTCTCTTCCTTTGGCAGTACAGGCACCCAAGGCCAGCCTGCATTGAAGGAACAGCATGGGGATATCTGTGTCGAGCGTTAGCAGAGGAAGGAAGCTTCTTTTGGAGGCTGAGGTGATGAAGCAGAGTCCTTAATTGTTCTGTTTGATTTTCAACAGGGGTGCGGGGAGGGCCTGGGACATGCAAAACGTGGTCCCGGACAGGGGAGCTGTCTATTAGTTGTCTATGAGCGCTATCATGGACACCACTGGACCGGCATCCTGTAAGGATGCTTTCACGTGTTTTCTTGTTTAGAGGCCAACCTCGGCTTTGGGCTGTAAACTAAAGTCTGCCAGGCCGGTGCCAGCTTGGCGGCAGCATCTGCCCGTGGCAGCACCAGCTTGGTGGTGGTGTGTGCCCACGCCTGTGCCAGGTTGCTGGCTGTGTCTGGCTTGTGAGGCTTGGGGTAATTGGCCCCCTGTTCCCCATGGCGTGGGCTCCAGCTGTGGCCTGGGGCAGCACAGGTGGGACCCATGAGGTGAGGATGGGGCTGGGCCCAGGGTTTAAAAAGGGCTGAGGATGGGGCTGGCCCTGCTGTATCCGCCATTATTTTAGTCAGACCCTGCATTCCGCTCAGTTAAAGGCTCACGAGAATTACTTAACATTTGCCTTTGGAAGTCATGCTTCAAACAATGAATTTGCAACAAAATTTTTTTGACACTAGTCAATGAACTCCTGTAATACTGCAGCAAAATGACGTTTTTAGTGGTTGTTGAATCTCAGAGTGATAACATAGGCATCCCTGTTTGAGCCCTTACCGCAAGCATTGCAATGGTTGTTTACACCCTGCTCGGTTCTTTTGTGAAGGTGCGTAGCTATGGGAGGTGCGTTATTCCCAAGGTGCTGCGGCGCCGATGCTCTGGCTGTTGGCAGGAATGGGCAAAGCGGAAGGCTGTGTGGCTAGGGGAGAATGGCGTGGACGTGCTGCTGCTCTCTCTGTTGCACCAGAATTTCGACGGCTGGGTTGGGCTGCTAAATCAATGGAACGACTGGAAGACATTTCAGAAAAGTGAGTACTCTACTATCTTTATCTTTTAAAGTCGTTGTCTTTCTACAGACCCCTGTCCATGGCTTAGCTATTTGATTGGCGTGAAACAGACCCAGAATTTTGCTTTAAGTGGTGTTCTGATTCGCTGAAATTCCCCGTAGGTAGAGAGCAAGAATTACCAATGTTGCTTGGTGGTTGAAGTTGTCGGGGTTTCTGTGAAAGCTAACTTGCCAGAATGTGTAGGAAGCAGCCTGAATTCCAGTAGAGATACTGCATAAAAGGTCCTTTTCTGGACAGGAAGAGAGCTTCAGGAAACGTCGGCGCTGTTTGCCGTAGGGCCTCCGACATAGTTGTTCAGTCATCGTGGGCTTTGTGGCATTCCCGCAGGCACGATCTTGAACACATTTTGTACGGCAGCCGGTATCTTAGCTGACTTTCTATCTCGCGCTTGGTTGCTTGTACCTGCTCAAAACTGACTGTAGTGTCAAACGAACCCACAGGAAAATGTCCTCAACTCGTGCTGGTAGGGCAAGCCCGCTGCAGTTGATAAAATCGGGAAATAGCACGATGTTTTGAAAAATTTGCCTTGCGAGGACAAGGGCTGTCTCCTGGTAGGCAGCTGAATTCTGTGCCTGATTCCACCGGTCCGCTCTGGCACTTGAAGGAAGCAGTCCCTAAGCCAACGCAATCTAAAATGGGGGTCGTTTGGGTTTGTTTAATCATTTCTTAGGGATATGAGGCTTGTGTGGGTGTTTAGCTTGTCCTGTTCTTTCTGTTCCTAATTCTGAACCCACTGACTGGCGTCAAAGAACGGTCGTGTTGTAGTCTGACGGTGTCGTCTCCCAGGAGCTGGTGGAAGGCCAGGGCTTACGTCAAACTGATAAGGAGGATTGAGGCTGGAAAGTGGAACGTCTAAAGAAGAATTACTGTCCTTGGGAGAGAAGCACATCCTGAAGAAACAGGTAAGCTAATGGAAATGTTTTGGGAACCGTCCGAAACAACTAGTAGGAGTGTGATAAGAAGCCCCCTCCCGCCAACTATCCTCCTTATAATCCTAAAAGTCACAGCCCTCGAGCTGGAGACACCAGCCCAAGCAGAGAGCCCTCGCCTCTGAGCGTGCGCAGCATGTTAAAGTCGCGCTGTAGCTTGAAGCTGAAATAAGAGAAATGTAGACCAATAGAAAACTGCTTTGTGTAATGACTTCTGCATACGCATAGCTAGACTGTATCAATACTGTACCTGTAGGAGCGAACTTTGCGTTAGCTTTGTGGAGCTGCCGCCTAGCGCCCATCTCTGCGCAGACGTGACATAAAAATACCTGTGCCCTGTGTGTATATTGGCGTCCCGCACACCGGGTAAGCGACCTCACGCTTGTGGGATAACAGTTTTGACGCCCCAGATGGGACCGAGCTGACAGCCTCGCCCGGTTCGTCTTGCCGCATCCGGCGGGGAGAAGAGGCCTGAGCGGACTCCAGCGCGCACCGACCTGTCGACTGGGGACTCCTTCAGCTCCTCTCCTGCGGTCGGGCGGTAAGTGCCAAAACGGTGCAATGTTCCTGACAAGAGGTATTTTTTGGGGCTAGGAGAAAAGGGGGTAGGGGCAAGATGTCTCGGGAAGCAGGCGGCCTCTGTTCTGTTCTGGGCTCTGCATAAGACGCACCAGGAAAGACAGGTGGCAGTAGCGTAGTTCTGTTTGTTTCTCCACGCTGTCCTGTTCTGCGTAACGAAGGGAGACGTCCCTCGTTCTGGTTTGTGTAGAAATACTGGGTTTTTCGGTACCGGTATGGGCGCTGCTGCTTCCCAGGAGGCAGCCCTTTGCTCTCCTCTAGGATGCATCCTGAAGCATTGCAAGAAATTTGGGGGAGATGCCATGGCTAAAAATCGGCTAAAACGATATCGTAATCAACGGTGGCCACAATATCCATGGGAAGATGGTGAGAAATGGCCTGAGAACGGATCCTTGAAACATAACACTATATCGGAATGAATGTTGTGTTGTCGGGGAACTGAAAAATGGGATGAAATGCCTTCTGTGGATATGCTTTTTTCGTTAAGGCGCGATTGGGATATTAGGAAGAAAGGTGGTTTAGTGGATTCTAAACATCGGATGGGAATATATGTGTTAAAAGAGAAAAAGGGAAAACCTCGTTGTATTGAATGGGAAAATTTGGAAGAGGATATTCAGCTGTCGGTAGCTCCCCCCAAACAGCCCAAATCTGATAGCTCAAGTGGTAACGGAGTTGTGAGTGCTATCTCTAAAAGAACAAGGGGAGAGAAACCGATAGTTTGAGCTCCCCTCAGACAGGCTGCAGGGCCTGGAGGAACACCGGTATCCGTACGCGTACCTTTTACTGCTTGTGATTTATTAAACTGCAAACGGGCAGTCGGATCCTATCGAAACAATCCAGAAGGAATGTATAGTACTGTTAATCACGACTCCTAGTCCTAACTGGGGAGATGTACAGGCTCTCCTAGAATATTTGTTTCCCACTGAGGAGAGGAGAAGAATATTAGAGAAGGCCAGAGAGGGACTGATCCAACAAGGCGGGGGGGTGGAGGGTGCCTAATACTGATACGTACCTCCCGAAAGAGGATCCGGAGTGGGATCCAGACACAAGTGTGAGGGATTAGAGAGGGTAAAGGAATATCAGAAGTGAATTTTGTACGGGATTCAACAGGGAGTGCAAAAGCCCAAGAATTTATCTCAACTATCTGAAGTAAGGCAGGGGCATAAGGAAACCCCGTCAGCCTTCTCTGAGAGATTGTGTGAAGTAGCTCGAAAACGGACAGATCTGGATCCGGAAGGTGATAGGAATTCAAAGTTATTTAACAGGCTGTTTATTGGTCAAGCAGCAGCAGGTATAAGAAAGAGATGACAAAAGGTAGAGGGCGAGGATGGCATGACAATCTCACAGTTCTTCTCAATGGCATGTAAGGTACGTAATAATCGGGAGGAAATAGAAGAGAAGGAGAAGCGGGGACGAGTAACGCTGCAAGCTTCTTTGTTGGCTGCCTTGAGGGAAGACCAGGAAAAAGGGAGAGAAAATACAGGAGGTGAATTCTGTGGGTGAGGAAGGGGCTGTAGAAATAATAGTAGAAATGGTTATGACATTCCCCTGGGAATGCATCGGCGTGCAAATTGTAAGCAAGAGGGCCGTTGGAAAAAAATTGTCCATGCCGTCTGAGTACTGGGGAAAGAGAGACAGAAGAAGCCGTTGGGGTCATGCCGGAGATTGGGTTGGACTGAAGGGGGCCGGAGGAATCTATTAACATTTCCCCAGACGATCCTCTGGTTCCAGTCAAGCTGGGGAATGAAAGAAGAGATTTTTTATTTTTCATTATTGATAGTGGAGCCACACATGCTGCAGTAAGTAGTTGTAGGGGACCCTTAAGTGGAAGTAAAAGAAGCGTTGTTGGTGCAAGAGGGAAAAAGACTTTAAGGCTGTTTTTACAGCCTATGGAATGTTCCATTGGAAACAGTAAATTAACTCCTGAATTCCTTTAGATGCCAGAATGCCCCCTACCGTTGCTTGGGTGGGATTTACTTGTAAACTGAATGCAGGGCTAAGTTCTTCTGAAGACTCTGTTCAGCCCACAGGGGACCTCTCCTCTTTGTGGCGGATGCCAGCCTGAACGGGACCTCGCCTGTTTGGGGCACACGGATGGCGGGCGCTGTCGCCAAAAGGCAAAGCAGGGTCATAGCAGAGTGTTCCATTTCTGGGGATGGGCTCAGCCATCCCCTGCACAAATTTCTCCTATGTAGCAATGGGGATGGTAGCTTTCTTCTGTTTTCTTGAAGAACAAGAGGATGATGGAGCACGTGACAAGAGCATGAACTTTTTCTCTTCCTTTGGCAGTACAGGCACCCAAGGCCAGCCTGCATTGAAGGAACAGCATGGGGATATCTGTGTCGAGCGTTAGCAGAGGAAGGAAGCTTCTTTTGGAGGCTGAGGTGATGAAGCAGAGTCCTTAATTGTTCTGTTTGATTTTCAACAGGGGTGCGGGGAGGGCCTGGGACATGCAAAACGTGGTCCCGGACAGGGGAGCTGTCTATTAGTTGTCTATGAGCGCTATCATGGACACCACTGGACCGGCATCCTGTAAGGATGCTTTCACGTGTTTTCTTGTTTAGAGGCCAACCTCGGCTTTGGGCTGTAAACTAAAGTCTGCCAGGCCGGTGCCAGCTTGGCGGCAGCATCTGCCCGTGGCAGCACCAGCTTGGTGGTGGTGTGTGCCCACGCCTGTGCCAGGTTGCTGGCTGTGTCTGGCTTGTGAGGCTTGGGGTAATTGGCCCCCTGTTCCCCATGGCGTGGGCTCCAGCTGTGGCCCGGGGCAGCACAGGTGGGACCCATGAGGTGAGGATGGGGCTGGGCCCAGGGTTTAAAAAGGGCTGAGGATGGGGCTGGCCCTGCTGTATCCACCATTATTTTAGTCAGACCCTGCATTCCGCTCAGTTAAAGGCTCACGAGAATTACTTAACATTTGCCTTTGGAAGTCATGCTTCAAACAATGAATTTGCAACAAAATTTTTTTGACACTAGTCAATGAACTCCTGTAATACTGCAGCAAAATGACCTTTTTAGTGGTTGTTGAATCTCAGAGTGATAACATAGGCATCCCTGTTTGAGCCCTTACCGCAAGCATTGCAATGGTTGTTTACACCCTGCTCGGTTCTTTTGTGAAGGTGCGTAGCTATGGGAGGTGCGTTATTCCCAAGGTGCTGCGGCGCCGATGCTCTGGCTGTTGGCAGGAATGGGCAAAGCGGAAGGCTGTGTGGCTAGGGGAGAATGGCGTGGACGTGCTGCTGCTCTCTCTGTTGCACCAGAATTTCGACGGCTGGGTTGGGCTGCTAAATCAATGGAACGACTGGAAGACATTTCAGAAAAGTGAGTACTCTACTATCTTTATCTTTTAAAGTCGTTGTCTTTCTACAGACCCCTGTCCATGGCTTAGCTATTTGATTGGCGTGAAACAGACCCAGAATTTTGCTTTAAGTGGTGTTCTGATTCGCTGAAATTCCCCGTAGGTAGAGAGCAAGAATTACCAATGTTGCTTGGTGGTTGAAGTTGTCGGGGTTTCTGTGAAAGCTAACTTGCCAGAATGTGTAGGAAGCAGCCTGAATTCCAGTAGAGATACTGCATAAAAGGTCCTTTTCTGGACAGGAAGAGAGCTTCAGGAAACGTCGGCGCTGTTTGCCGTAGGGCCTCCGACATAGTTGTTCAGTCATCGTGGGCTTTGTGGCATTCCCGCAGGCACGATCTTGAACACATTTTGTACGGCAGCCGGTATCTTAGCTGACTTTCTATCTCGCGCTTGGTTGCTTGTACCTGCTCAAAACTGACTGTAGTGTCAAACGAACCCACAGGAAAATGTCCTCAACTCGTGCTGGTAGGGCAAGCCCGCTGCAGTTGATAAAATCGGGAAATAGCACGATGTTTTGAAAAATTTGCCTTGCGAGGACAAGGGCTGTCTCCTGGTAGGCAGCTGAATTCTGTGCCTGATTCCACCGGTCCGCTCTGGCACTTGAAGGAGGCAGTCCCTAAGCCAACGCAATCTAAAATGGGGGTCGTTTGGGTTTGTTTAATCATTTCTTAGGGATATGAGGCTTGTGTGGGTGTTTAGCTTGTCCTGTTCTTTCTGTTCCTAATTCTGAACCCACTGACTGGCGTCAAAGAACGGTCGTGTTGTAGTCTGACGGTGTCGTCTCCCAGGAGCTGGTGGAAGGCCAGGGCTTACGTCAAACTGATAAGGAGGATTGAGGCTGGAAAGTGGAACGTCTAAAGAAGAATTACTGTCCTTGGGAGAGAAGCACATCCTGAAGAAACAGGTAAGCTAATGGAAATGTTTTGGGAACCGTCCGAAACAACTAGTAGGAGTGTGATAAGAAGCCCCCTCCCGCCAACTATCCTCCTTATAATCCTAAAAGTCACAGCCCTCGAGCTGGAGACACCAGCCCAAGCAGAGAGCCCTCGCCTCTGAGCGTGCGCAGCATGTTAAAGTCGCGCTGTAGCTTGAAGCTGAAATAAGAGAAATGTAGACCAATAGAAAACTGCTTTGTGTAATGACTTCTGCATACGCATAGCTAGACTGTATCAATACTGTACCTGTAGGAGCGAACTTTGCGTTAGCTTTGTGGAGCTGCCGCCTAGCGCCCATCTCTGCGCAGACGTGACATAAAAATACCTGTGCCCTGTGTGTATATTGGCGTCCCGCACACCGGGTAAGCGACCTCACGCTTGTGGGATAACAGTTTTGACGCCCCAGATGGGACCGAGCTGACAGCCTCGCCCGGTTCGTCTTGCCGCATCCGGCGGGGAGAAGAGGCCTGAGCGGACTCCAGCGCGCACCGACCTGTCGACTGGGGACTCCTTCAGCTCCTCTCCTGCGGTCGGGCGGTAAGTGCCAAAACGGTGCAATGTTCCTGACAAGAGGTATTTTTTGGGGCTAGGAGAAAAGGGGGTAGGGGCAAGATGTCTCGGGAAGCAGGCGGCCTCTGTTCTGTTCTGGGCTCTGCATAAGACGCACCAGGAAAGACAGGTGGCAGTAGCGTAGTTCTGTTTGTTTCTCCACGCTGTCCTGTTCTGCGTAACGAAGGGAGACGTCCCTCGTTCTGGTTTGTGTAGAAATACTGGGTTTTTCGGTACCGGTATGGGCGCTGCTGCTTCCCAGGAGGCAGCCCTTTGCTCTCCTCTAGGATGCATCCTGAAGCATTGCAAGAAATTTGGGGGAGATGCCATGGCTAAAAATCGGCTAAAACGATATCGTAATCAACGGTGGCCACAATATCCATGGGAAGATGGTGAGAAATGGCCTGAGAACGGATCCTTGAAACATAACACTATATCGGAATGAATGTTGTGTTGTCGGGGAACTGAAAAATGGGATGAAATGCCTTCTGTGGATATGCTTTTTTCGTTAAGGCGCGATTGGGATATTAGGAAGAAAGGTGGTTTAGTGGATTCTAAACATCGGACGGGAATATATGTGTTAAAAGAGAAAAAGGGAAAACCTCGTTGTATTGAATGGGAAAATTTGGAAGAGGATATTCAGCTGTCGGTAGCTCCCCCCAAACAGCCCAAATCTGATAGCTCAAGTGGTAACGGAGTTGTGAGTGCTATCTCTAAAAGAACAAGGGGAGAGAAACCGATAGTTTGAGCTCCCCTCAGACAGGCTGCAGGGCCTGGAGGAACACCGGTATCCGTACGCGTACCTTTTACTGCTTGTGATTTATTAAACTGCAAACGGGCAGTCGGATCCTATCGAAACAATCCAGAAGGAATGTATAGTACTGTTAATCACGACTCCTAGTCCTAACTGGGGAGATGTACAGGCTCTCCTAGAATATTTGTTTCCCACTGAGGAGAGGAGAAGAATATTAGAGAAGGCCAGAGAGGGACTGATCCAACAAGGCGGGGGGGTGGAGGGTGCCTAATACTGATACGTACCTCCCGAAAGAGGATCCGGAGTGGGATCCAGACACAAGTGTGAGGGATTAGAGAGGGTAAAGGAATATCAGAAGTGAATTTTGTACGGGATTCAACAGGGAGTGCAAAAGCCCAAGAATTTATCTCAACTATCTGAAGTAAGGCAGGGGCATAAGGAAACCCCGTCAGCCTTCTCTGAGAGATTGTGTGAAGTAGCTCGAAAACGGACAGATCTGGATCCGGAAGGTGATAGGAATTCAAAGTTATTTAACAGGCTGTTTATTGGTCAAGCAGCAGCAGGTATAAGAAAGAGATGACAAAAGGTAGAGGGCGAGGATGGCATGACAATCTCACAGTTCTTCTCAATGGCATGTAAGGTACGTAATAATCGGGAGGAAATAGAAGAGAAGGAGAAGCGGGGACGAGTAACGCTGCAAGCTTCTTTGTTGGCTGCCTTGAGGGAAGACCAGGAAAAAGGGAGAGAAAATACAGGAGGTGAATTCTGTGGGTGAGGAAGGGGCTGTAGAAATAATAGTAGAAATGGTTATGACATTCCCCTGGGAATGCATCGGCGTGCAAATTGTAAGCAAGAGGGCCGTTGGAAAAAAATTGTCCATGCCGTCTGAGTACTGGGGAAAGAGAGACAGAAGAAGCCGTTGGGGTCATGCCGGAGATTGGGTTGGACTGAAGGGGGCCGGAGGAATCTATTAACATTTCCCCAGACGATCCTCTGGTTCCAGTCAAGCTGGGGAATGAAAGAAGAGATTTTTTATTTTTCATTATTGATAGTGGAGCCACACATGCTGCAGTAAGTAGTTGTAGGGGACCCTTAAGTGGAAGTAAAAGAAGCGTTGTTGGTGCAAGAGGGAAAAAGACTTTAAGGCTGTTTTTACAGCCTATGGAATGTTCCATTGGAAACAGTAAATTAACTCCTGAATTCCTTTAGATGCCAGAATGCCCCCTACCGTTGCTTGGGTGGGATTTACTTGTAAACTGAATGCAGGGCTAAGTTCTTCTGAAGACTCTGTTCAGCCCACAGGGGACCTCTCCTCTTTGTGGCGGATGCCAGCCTGAACGGGACCTCGCCTGTTTGGGGCACACGGATGGCGGGCGCTGTCGCCAAAAGGCAAAGCAGGGTCATAGCAGAGTGTTCCATTTCTGGGGATGGGCTCAGCCATCCCCTGCACAAATTTCTCCTATGTAGCAATGGGGATGGTAGCTTTCTTCTGTTTTCTTGAAGAACAAGAGGATGATGGAGCACGTGACAAGAGCATGAACTTTTTCTCTTCCTTTGGCAGTACAGGCACCCAAGGCCAGCCTGCATTGAAGGAACAGCATGGGGATATCTGTGTCGAGCGTTAGCAGAGGAAGGAAGCTTCTTTTGGAGGCTGAGGTGATGAAGCAGAGTCCTTAATTGTTCTGTTTGATTTTCAACAGGGGTGCGGGGAGGGCCTGGGACATGCAAAACGTGGTCCCGGACAGGGGAGCTGTCTATTAGTTGTCTATGAGCGCTATCATGGACACCACTGGACCGGCATCCTGTAAGGATGCTTTCACGTGTTTTCTTGTTTAGAGGCCAACCTCGGCTTTGGGCTGTAAACTAAAGTCTGCCAGGCCGGTGCCAGCTTGGCGGCAGCATCTGCCCGTGGCAGCACCAGCTTGGTGGTGGTGTGTGCCCACGCCTGTGCCAGGTTGCTGGCTGTGTCTGGCTTGTGAGGCTTGGGGTAATTGGCCCCCTGTTCCCCATGGCGTGGGCTCCAGCTGTGGCCCGGGGCAGCACAGGTGGGACCCATGAGGTGAGGATGGGGCTGGGCCCAGGGTTTAAAAAGGGCTGAGGATGGGGCTGGCCCTGCTGTATCCGCCATTATTTTAGTCAGACCCTGCATTCCGCTCAGTTAAAGGCTCACGAGAATTACTTAACATTTGCCTTTGGAAGTCATGCTTCAAACAATGAATTTGCAACAAAATTTTTTTGACACTAGTCAATGAACTCCTGTAATACTGCAGCAAAATGACCTTTTTAGTGGTTGTTGAATCTCAGAGTGATAACATAGGCATCCCTGTTTGAGCCCTTACCGCAAGCATTGCAATGGTTGTTTACACCCTGCTCGGTTCTTTTGTGAAGGTGCGTAGCTATGGGAGGTGCGTTATTCCCAAGGTGCTGCGGCGCCGATGCTCTGGCTGTTGGCAGGAATGGGCAAAGCGGAAGGCTGTGTGGCTAGGGGAGAATGGCGTGGACGTGCTGCTGCTCTCTCTGTTGCACCAGAATTTCGACGGCTGGGTTGGGCTGCTAAATCAATGGAACGACTGGAAGACATTTCAGAAAAGTGAGTACTCTACTATCTTTATCTTTTAAAGTCGTTGTCTTTCTACAGACCCCTGTCCATGGCTTAGCTATTTGATTGGCGTGAAACAGACCCAGAATTTTGCTTTAAGTGGTGTTCTGATTCGCTGAAATTCCCCGTAGGTAGAGAGCAAGAATTACCAATGTTGCTTGGTGGTTGAAGTTGTCGGGGTTTCTGTGAAAGCTAACTTGCCAGAATGTGTAGGAAGCAGCCTGAATTCCAGTAGAGATACTGCATAAAAGGTCCTTTTCTGGACAGGAAGAGAGCTTCAGGAAACGTCGGCGCTGTTTGCCGTAGGGCCTCCGACATAGTTGTTCAGTCATCGTGGGCTTTGTGGCATTCCCGCAGGCACGATCTTGAACACATTTTGTACGGCAGCCGGTATCTTAGCTGACTTTCTATCTCGCGCTTGGTTGCTTGTACCTGCTCAAAACTGACTGTAGTGTCAAACGAACCCACAGGAAAATGTCCTCAACTCGTGCTGGTAGGGCAAGCCCGCTGCAGTTGATAAAATCGGGAAATAGCACGATGTTTTGAAAAATTTGCCTTGCGAGGACAAGGGCTGTCTCCTGGTAGGCAGCTGAATTCTGTGCCTGATTCCACCGGTCCGCTCTGGCACTTGAAGGAGGCAGTCCCTAAGCCAACGCAATCTAAAATGGGGGTCGTTTGGGTTTGTTTAATCATTTCTTAGGGATATGAGGCTTGTGTGGGTGTTTAGCTTGTCCTGTTCTTTCTGTTCCTAATTCTGAACCCACTGACTGGCGTCAAAGAACGGTCGTGTTGTAGTCTGACGGTGTCGTCTCCCAGGAGCTGGTGGAAGGCCAGGGCTTACGTCAAACTGATAAGGAGGATTGAGGCTGGAAAGTGGAACGTCTAAAGAAGAATTACTGTCCTTGGGAGAGAAGCACATCCTGAAGAAACAGGTAAGCTAATGGAAATGTTTTGGGAACCGTCCGAAACAACTAGTAGGAGTGTGATAAGAAGCCCCCTCCCGCCAACTATCCTCCTTATAATCCTAAAAGTCACAGCCCTCGAGCTGGAGACACCAGCCCAAGCAGAGAGCCCTCGCCTCTGAGCGTGCGCAGCATGTTAAAGTCGCGCTGTAGCTTGAAGCTGAAATAAGAGAAATGTAGACCAATAGAAAACTGCTTTGTGTAATGACTTCTGCATACGCATAGCTAGACTGTATCAATACTGTACCTGTAGGAGCGAACTTTGCGTTAGCTTTGTGGAGCTGCCGCCTAGCGCCCATCTCTGCGCAGACGTGACATAAAAATACCTGTGCCCTGTGTGTATATTGGCGTCCCGCACACCGGGTAAGCGACCTCACGCTTGTGGGATAACAGTTTTGACGCCCCAGATGGGACCGAGCTGACAGCCTCGCCCGGTTCGTCTTGCCGCATCCGGCGGGGAGAAGAGGCCTGAGCGGACTCCAGCGCGCACCGACCTGTCGACTGGGGACTCCTTCAGCTCCTCTCCTGCGGTCGGGCGGTAAGTGCCAAAACGGTGCAATGTTCCTGACAAGAGGTATTTTTTGGGGCTAGGAGAAAAGGGGGTAGGGGCAAGATGTCTCGGGAAGCAGGCGGCCTCTGTTCTGTTCTGGGCTCTGCATAAGACGCACCAGGAAAGACAGGTGGCAGTAGCGTAGTTCTGTTTGTTTCTCCACGCTGTCCTGTTCTGCGTAACGAAGGGAGACGTCCCTCGTTCTGGTTTGTGTAGAAATACTGGGTTTTTCGGTACCGGTATGGGCGCTGCTGCTTCCCAGGAGGCAGCCCTTTGCTCTCCTCTAGGATGCATCCTGAAGCATTGCAAGAAATTTGGGGGAGATGCCATGGCTAAAAATCGGCTAAAACGATATCGTAATCAACGGTGGCCACAATATCCATGGGAAGATGGTGAGAAATGGCCTGAGAACGGATCCTTGAAACATAACACTATATCGGAATGAATGTTGTGTTGTCGGGGAACTGAAAAATGGGATGAAATGCCTTCTGTGGATATGCTTTTTTCGTTAAGGCGCGATTGGGATATTAGGAAGAAAGGTGGTTTAGTGGATTCTAAACATCGGACGGGAATATATGTGTTAAAAGAGAAAAAGGGAAAACCTCGTTGTATTGAATGGGAAAATTTGGAAGAGGATATTCAGCTGTCGGTAGCTCCCCCCAAACAGCCCAAATCTGATAGCTCAAGTGGTAACGGAGTTGTGAGTGCTATCTCTAAAAGAACAAGGGGAGAGAAACCGATAGTTTGAGCTCCCCTCAGACAGGCTGCAGGGCCTGGAGGAACACCGGTATCCGTACGCGTACCTTTTACTGCTTGTGATTTATTAAACTGCAAACGGGCAGTCGGATCCTATCGAAACAATCCAGAAGGAATGTATAGTACTGTTAATCACGACTCCTAGTCCTAACTGGGGAGATGTACAGGCTCTCCTAGAATATTTGTTTCCCACTGAGGAGAGGAGAAGAATATTAGAGAAGGCCAGAGAGGGACTGATCCAACAAGGCGGGGGGGTGGAGGGTGCCTAATACTGATACGTACCTCCCGAAAGAGGATCCGGAGTGGGATCCAGACACAAGTGTGAGGGATTAGAGAGGGTAAAGGAATATCAGAAGTGAATTTTGTACGGGATTCAACAGGGAGTGCAAAAGCCCAAGAATTTATCTCAACTATCTGAAGTAAGGCAGGGGCATAAGGAAACCCCGTCAGCCTTCTCTGAGAGATTGTGTGAAGTAGCTCGAAAACGGACAGATCTGGATCCGGAAGGTGATAGGAATTCAAAGTTATTTAACAGGCTGTTTATTGGTCAAGCAGCAGCAGGTATAAGAAAGAGATGACAAAAGGTAGAGGGCGAGGATGGCATGACAATCTCACAGTTCTTCTCAATGGCATGTAAGGTACGTAATAATCGGGAGGAAATAGAAGAGAAGGAGAAGCGGGGACGAGTAACGCTGCAAGCTTCTTTGTTGGCTGCCTTGAGGGAAGACCAGGAAAAAGGGAGAGAAAATACAGGAGGTGAATTCTGTGGGTGAGGAAGGGGCTGTAGAAATAATAGTAGAAATGGTTATGACATTCCCCTGGGAATGCATCGGCGTGCAAATTGTAAGCAAGAGGGCCGTTGGAAAAAAATTGTCCATGCCGTCTGAGTACTGGGGAAAGAGAGACAGAAGAAGCCGTTGGGGTCATGCCGGAGATTGGGTTGGACTGAAGGGGGCCGGAGGAATCTATTAACATTTCCCCAGACGATCCTCTGGTTCCAGTCAAGCTGGGGAATGAAAGAAGAGATTTTTTATTTTTCATTATTGATAGTGGAGCCACACATGCTGCAGTAAGTAGTTGTAGGGGACCCTTAAGTGGAAGTAAAAGAAGCGTTGTTGGTGCAAGAGGGAAAAAGACTTTAAGGCTGTTTTTACAGCCTATGGAATGTTCCATTGGAAACAGTAAATTAACTCCTGAATTCCTTTAGATGCCAGAATGCCCCCTACCGTTGCTTGGGTGGGATTTACTTGTAAACTGAATGCAGGGCTAAGTTCTTCTGAAGACTCTGTTCAGCCCACAGGGGACCTCTCCTCTTTGTGGCGGATGCCAGCCTGAACGGGACCTCGCCTGTTTGGGGCACACGGATGGCGGGCGCTGTCGCCAAAAGGCAAAGCAGGGTCATAGCAGAGTGTTCCATTTCTGGGGATGGGCTCAGCCATCCCCTGCACAAATTTCTCCTATGTAGCAATGGGGATGGTAGCTTTCTTCTGTTTTCTTGAAGAACAAGAGGATGATGGAGCACGTGACAAGAGCATGAACTTTTTCTCTTCCTTTGGCAGTACAGGCACCCAAGGCCAGCCTGCATTGAAGGAACAGCATGGGGATATCTGTGTCGAGCGTTAGCAGAGGAAGGAAGCTTCTTTTGGAGGCTGAGGTGATGAAGCAGAGTCCTTAATTGTTCTGTTTGATTTTCAACAGGGGTGCGGGGAGGGCCTGGGACATGCAAAACGTGGTCCCGGACAGGGGAGCTGTCTATTAGTTGTCTATGAGCGCTATCATGGACACCACTGGACCGGCATCCTGTAAGGATGCTTTCACGTGTTTTCTTGTTTAGAGGCCAACCTCGGCTTTGGGCTGTAAACTAAAGTCTGCCAGGCCGGTGCCAGCTTGGCGGCAGCATCTGCCCGTGGCAGCACCAGCTTGGTGGTGGTGTGTGCCCACGCCTGTGCCAGGTTGCTGGCTGTGTCTGGCTTGTGAGGCTTGGGGTAATTGGCCCCCTGTTCCCCATGGCGTGGGCTCCAGCTGTGGCCCGGGGCAGCACAGGTGGGACCCATGAGGTGAGGATGGGGCTGGGCCCAGGGTTTAAAAAGGGCTGAGGATGGGGCTGGCCCTGCTGTATCCGCCATTATTTTAGTCAGACCCTGCATTCCGCTCAGTTAAAGGCTCACGAGAATTACTTAACATTTGCCTTTGGAAGTCATGCTTCAAACAATGAATTTGCAACAAAATTTTTTTGACACTAGTCAATGAACTCCTGTAATACTGCAGCAAAATGACGTTTTTAGTGGTTGTTGAATCTCAGAGTGATAACATAGGCATCCCTGTTTGAGCCCTTACCGCAAGCATTGCAATGGTTGTTTACACCCTGCTCGGTTCTTTTGTGAAGGTGCGTAGCTATGGGAGGTGCGTTATTCCCAAGGTGCTGCGGCGCCGATGCTCTGGCTGTTGGCAGGAATGGGCAAAGCGGAAGGCTGTGTGGCTAGGGGAGAATGGCGTGGACGTGCTGCTGCTCTCTCTGTTGCACCAGAATTTCGACGGCTGGGTTGGGCTGCTAAATCAATGGAACGACTGGAAGACATTTCAGAAAAGTGAGTACTCTACTATCTTTATCTTTTAAAGTCGTTGTCTTTCTACAGACCCCTGTCCATGGCTTAGCTATTTGATTGGCGTGAAACAGACCCAGAATTTTGCTTTAAGTGGTGTTCTGATTCGCTGAAATTCCCCGTAGGTAGAGAGCAAGAATTACCAATGTTGCTTGGTGGTTGAAGTTGTCGGGGTTTCTGTGAAAGCTAACTTGCCAGAATGTGTAGGAAGCAGCCTGAATTCCAGTAGAGATACTGCATAAAAGGTCCTTTTCTGGACAGGAAGAGAGCTTCAGGAAACGTCGGCGCTGTTTGCCGTAGGGCCTCCGACATAGTTGTTCAGTCATCGTGGGCTTTGTGGCATTCCCGCAGGCACGATCTTGAACACATTTTGTACGGCAGCCGGTATCTTAGCTGACTTTCTATCTCGCGCTTGGTTGCTTGTACCTGCTCAAAACTGACTGTAGTGTCAAACGAACCCACAGGAAAATGTCCTCAACTCGTGCTGGTAGGGCAAGCCCGCTGCAGTTGATAAAATCGGGAAATAGCACGATGTTTTGAAAAATTTGCCTTGCGAGGACAAGGGCTGTCTCCTGGTAGGCAGCTGAATTCTGTGCCTGATTCCACCGGTCCGCTCTGGCACTTGAAGGAAGCAGTCCCTAAGCCAACGCAATCTAAAATGGGGGTCGTTTGGGTTTGTTTAATCATTTCTTAGGGATATGAGGCTTGTGTGGGTGTTTAGCTTGTCCTGTTCTTTCTGTTCCTAATTCTGAACCCACTGACTGGCGTCAAAGAACGGTCGTGTTGTAGTCTGACGGTGTCGTCTCCCAGGAGCTGGTGGAAGGCCAGGGCTTACGTCAAACTGATAAGGAGGATTGAGGCTGGAAAGTGGAACGTCTAAAGAAGAATTACTGTCCTTGGGAGAGAAGCACATCCTGAAGAAACAGGTAAGCTAATGGAAATGTTTTGGGAACCGTCCGAAACAACTAGTAGGAGTGTGATAAGAAGCCCCCTCCCGCCAACTATCCTCCTTATAATCCTAAAAGTCACAGCCCTCGAGCTGGAGACACCAGCCCAAGCAGAGAGCCCTCGCCTCTGAGCGTGCGCAGCATGTTAAAGTCGCGCTGTAGCTTGAAGCTGAAATAAGAGAAATGTAGACCAATAGAAAACTGCTTTGTGTAATGACTTCTGCATACGCATAGCTAGACTGTATCAATACTGTACCTGTAGGAGTGAACTTTGCGTTAGCTTTGTGGAGCTGCCGCCTAGCGCCCATCTCTGCGCAGACGTGACATAAAAATACCTGTGCCCTGTGTGTATATTGGCGTCCCGCACACCGGGTAAGCGACCTCACGCTTGTGGGATAACAGTTTTGACGCCCCAGATGGGACCGAGCTGACAGCCTCGCCCGGTTCGTCTTGCCGCATCCGGCGGGGAGAAGAGGCCTGAGCGGACTCCAGCGCGCACCGACCTGTCGACTGGGGACTCCTTCAGCTCCTCTCCTGCGGTCGGGCGGTAAGTGCCAAAACGGTGCAATGTTCCTGACAAGAGGTATTTTTTGGGGCTAGGAGAAAAGGGGGTAGGGGCAAGATGTCTCGGGAAGCAGGCGGCCTCTGTTCTGTTCTGGGCTCTGCATAAGACGCACCAGGAAAGACAGGTGGCAGTAGCGTAGTTCTGTTTGTTTCTCCACGCTGTCCTGTTCTGCGTAACGAAGGGAGACGTCCCTCGTTCTGGTTTGTGTAGAAATACTGGGTTTTTCGGTACCGGTATGGGCGCTGCTGCTTCCCAGGAGGCAGCCCTTTGCTCTCCTCTAGGATGCATCCTGAAGCATTGCAAGAAATTTGGGGGAGATGCCATGGCTAAAAATCGGCTAAAACGATATCGTAATCAACGGTGGCCACAATATCCATGGGAAGATGGTGAGAAATGGCCTGAGAACGGATCCTTGAAACATAACACTATATCGGAATGAATGTTGTGTTGTCGGGGAACTGAAAAATGGGATGAAATGCCTTCTGTGGATATGCTTTTTTCGTTAAGGCGCGATTGGGATATTAGGAAGAAAGGTGGTTTAGTGGATTCTAAACATCGGACGGGAATATATGTGTTAAAAGAGAAAAAGGGAAAACCTCGTTGTATTGAATGGGAAAATTTGGAAGAGGATATTCAGCTGTCGGTAGCTCCCCCCAAACAGCCCAAATCTGATAGCTCAAGTGGTAACGGAGTTGTGAGTGCTATCTCTAAAAGAACAAGGGGAGAGAAACCGATAGTTTGAGCTCCCCTCAGACAGGCTGCAGGGCCTGGAGGAACACCGGTATCCGTACGCGTACCTTTTACTGCTTGTGATTTATTAAACTGCAAACGGGCAGTCGGATCCTATCGAAACAATCCAGAAGGAATGTATAGTACTGTTAATCACGACTCCTAGTCCTAACTGGGGAGATGTACAGGCTCTCCTAGAATATTTGTTTCCCACTGAGGAGAGGAGAAGAATATTAGAGAAGGCCAGAGAGGGACTGATCCAACAAGGCGGGGGGGTGGAGGGTGCCTAATACTGATACGTACCTCCCGAAAGAGGATCCGGAGTGGGATCCAGACACAAGTGTGAGGGATTAGAGAGGGTAAAGGAATATCAGAAGTGAATTTTGTACGGGATTCAACAGGGAGTGCAAAAGCCCAAGAATTTATCTCAACTATCTGAAGTAAGGCAGGGGCATAAGGAAACCCCGTCAGCCTTCTCTGAGAGATTGTGTGAAGTAGCTCGAAAACGGACAGATCTGGATCCGGAAGGTGATAGGAATTCAAAGTTATTTAACAGGCTGTTTATTGGTCAAGCAGCAGCAGGTATAAGAAAGAGATGACAAAAGGTAGAGGGCGAGGATGGCATGACAATCTCACAGTTCTTCTCAATGGCATGTAAGGTACGTAATAATCGGGAGGAAATAGAAGAGAAGGAGAAGCGGGGACGAGTAACGCTGCAAGCTTCTTTGTTGGCTGCCTTGAGGGAAGACCAGGAAAAAGGGAGAGAAAATACAGGAGGTGAATTCTGTGGGTGAGGAAGGGGCTGTAGAAATAATAGTAGAAATGGTTATGACATTCCCCTGGGAATGCATCGGCGTGCAAATTGTAAGCAAGAGGGCCGTTGGAAAAAAATTGTCCATGCCGTCTGAGTACTGGGGAAAGAGAGACAGAAGAAGCCGTTGGGGTCATGCCGGAGATTGGGTTGGACTGAAGGGGGCCGGAGGAATCTATTAACATTTCCCCAGACGATCCTCTGGTTCCAGTCAAGCTGGGGAATGAAAGAAGAGATTTTTTATTTTTCATTATTGATAGTGGAGCCACACATGCTGCAGTAAGTAGTTGTAGGGGACCCTTAAGTGGAAGTAAAAGAAGCGTTGTTGGTGCAAGAGGGAAAAAGACTTTAAGGCTGTTTTTACAGCCTATGGAATGTTCCATTGGAAACAGTAAATTAACTCCTGAATTCCTTTAGATGCCAGAATGCCCCCTACCGTTGCTTGGGTGGGATTTACTTGTAAACTGAATGCAGGGCTAAGTTCTTCTGAAGACTCTGTTCAGCCCACAGGGGACCTCTCCTCTTTGTGGCGGATGCCAGCCTGAACGGGACCTCGCCTGTTTGGGGCACACGGATGGCGGGCGCTGTCGCCAAAAGGCAAAGCAGGGTCATAGCAGAGTGTTCCATTTCTGGGGATGGGCTCAGCCATCCCCTGCACAAATTTCTCCTATGTAGCAATGGGGATGGTAGCTTTCTTCTGTTTTCTTGAAGAACAAGAGGATGATGGAGCACGTGACAAGAGCATGAACTTTTTCTCTTCCTTTGGCAGTACAGGCACCCAAGGCCAGCCTGCATTGAAGGAACAGCATGGGGATATCTGTGTCGAGCGTTAGCAGAGGAAGGAAGCTTCTTTTGGAGGCTGAGGTGATGAAGCAGAGTCCTTAATTGTTCTGTTTGATTTTCAACAGGGGTGCGGGGAGGGCCTGGGACATGCAAAACGTGGTCCCGGACAGGGGAGCTGTCTATTAGTTGTCTATGAGCGCTATCATGGACACCACTGGGCCGGCATCCTGTAAGGATGCTTTCACGTGTTTTCTTGTTTAGAGGCCAACCTCGGCTTTGGGCTGTAAACTAAAGTCTGCCAGGCCGGTGCCAGCTTGGCGGCAGCATCTGCCCGTGGCAGCACCAGCTTGGTGGTGGTGTGTGCCCACGCCTGTGCCAGGTTGCTGGCTGTGTCTGGCTTGTGAGGCTTGGGGTAATTGGCCCCCTGTTCCCCATGGCGTGGGCTCCAGCTGTGGCCCGGGGCAGCGCAGGTGGGACCCATGAGGTGAGGATGGGGCTGGGCCCAGGGTTTAAAAAGGGCTGAGGATGGGGCTGGCCCTGCTGTATCCGCCATTATTTTAGTCAGACCCTGCATTCCGCTCAGTTAAAGGCTCACGAGAATTACTTAACATTTGCCTTTGGAAGTCATGCTTCAAACAATGAATTTGCAACAAAATTTTTTTGACACTAGTCAATGAACTCCTGTAATACTGCAGCAAAATGACGTTTTTAGTGGTTGTTGAATCTCAGAGTGATAACATAGGCATCCCTGTTTGAGCCCTTACCGCAAGCATTGCAATGGTTGTTTACACCCTGCTCGGTTCTTTTGTGAAGGTGCGTAGCTATGGGAGGTGCGTTATTCCCAAGGTGCTGCGGCGCCGATGCTCTGGCTGTTGGCAGGAATGGGCAAAGCGGAAGGCTGTGTGGCTAGGGGAGAATGGCGTGGACGTGCTGCTGCTCTCTCTGTTGCACCAGAATTTCGACGGCTGGGTTGGGCTGCTAAATCAATGGAACGACTGGAAGACATTTCAGAAAAGTGAGTACTCTACTATCTTTATCTTTTAAAGTCGTTGTCTTTCTACAGACCCCTGTCCATGGCTTAGCTATTTGATTGGCGTGAAACAGACCCAGAATTTTGCTTTAAGTGGTGTTCTGATTCGCTGAAATTCCCCGTAGGTAGAGAGCAAGAATTACCAATGTTGCTTGGTGGTTGAAGTTGTCGGGGTTTCTGTGAAAGCTAACTTGCCAGAATGTGTAGGAAGCAGCCTGAATTCCAGTAGAGATACTGCATAAAAGGTCCTTTTCTGGACAGGAAGAGAGCTTCAGGAAACGTCGGCGCTGTTTGCCGTAGGGCCTCCGACATAGTTGTTCAGTCATCGTGGGCTTTGTGGCATTCCCGCAGGCACGATCTTGAACACATTTTGTACGGCAGCCGGTATCTTAGCTGACTTTCTATCTCGCGCTTGGTTGCTTGTACCTGCTCAAAACTGACTGTAGTGTCAAACGAACCCACAGGAAAATGTCCTCAACTCGTGCTGGTAGGGCAAGCCCGCTGCAGTTGATAAAATCGGGAAATAGCACGATGTTTTGAAAAATTTGCCTTGCGAGGACAAGGGCTGTCTCCTGGTAGGCAGCTGAATTCTGTGCCTGATTCCACCGGTCCGCTCTGGCACTTGAAGGAAGCAGTCCCTAAGCCAACGCAATCTAAAATGGGGGTCGTTTGGGTTTGTTTAATCATTTCTTAGGGATATGAGGCTTGTGTGGGTGTTTAGCTTGTCCTGTTCTTTCTGTTCCTAATTCTGAACCCACTGACTGGCGTCAAAGAACGGTCGTGTTGTAGTCTGACGGTGTCGTCTCCCAGGAGCTGGTGGAAGGCCAGGGCTTACGTCAAACTGATAAGGAGGATTGAGGCTGGAAAGTGGAACGTCTAAAGAAGAATTACTGTCCTTGGGAGAGAAGCACATCCTGAAGAAACAGGTAAGCTAATGGAAATGTTTTGGGAACCGTCCGAAACAACTAGTAGGAGTGTGATAAGAAGCCCCCTCCCGCCAACTATCCTCCTTATAATCCTAAAAGTCACAGCCCTCGAGCTGGAGACACCAGCCCAAGCAGAGAGCCCTCGCCTCTGAGCGTGCGCAGCATGTTAAAGTCGCGCTGTAGCTTGAAGCTGAAATAAGAGAAATGTAGACCAATAGAAAACTGCTTTGTGTAATGACTTCTGCATACGCATAGCTAGACTGTATCAATACTGTACCTGTAGGAGCGAACTTTGCGTTAGCTTTGTGGAGCTGCCGCCTAGCGCCCATCTCTGCGCAGACGTGACATAAAAATACCTGTGCCCTGTGTGTATATTGGCGTCCCGCACACCGGGTAAGCGACCTCACGCTTGTGGGATAACAGTTTTGACGCCCCAGATGGGACCGAGCTGACAGCCTCGCCCGGTTCGTCTTGCCGCATCCGGCGGGGAGAAGAGGCCTGAGCGGACTCCAGCGCGCACCGACCTGTCGACTGGGGACTCCTTCAGCTCCTCTCCTGCGGTCGGGCGGTAAGTGCCAAAACGGTGCAATGTTCCTGACAAGAGGTATTTTTTGGGGCTAGGAGAAAAGGGGGTAGGGGCAAGATGTCTCGGGAAGCAGGCGGCCTCTGTTCTGTTCTGGGCTCTGCATAAGACGCACCAGGAAAGACAGGTGGCAGTAGCGTAGTTCTGTTTGTTTCTCCACGCTGTCCTGTTCCGCGTAACGAAGGGAGACGTCCCTCGTTCTGGTTTGTGTAGAAATACTGGGTTTTTCGGTACCGGTATGGGCGCTGCTGCTTCCCAGGAGGCAGCCCTTTGCTCTCCTCTAGGATGCATCCTGAAGCATTGCAAGAAATTTGGGGGAGATGCCATGGCTAAAAATCGGCTAAAACGATATCGTAATCAACGGTGGCCACAATATCCATGGGAAGATGGTGAGAAATGGCCTGAGAACGGATCCTTGAAACATAACACTATATCGGAATGAATGTTGTGTTGTCGGGGAACTGAAAAATGGGATGAAATGCCTTCTGTGGATATGCTTTTTTCGTTAAGGCGCGATTGGGATATTAGGAAGAAAGGTGGTTTAGTGGATTCTAAACATCGGACGGGAATATATGTGTTAAAAGAGAAAAAGGGAAAACCTCGTTGTATTGAATGGGAAAATTTGGAAGAGGATATTCAGCTGTCGGTAGCTCCCCCCAAACAGCCCAAATCTGATAGCTCAAGTGGTAACGGAGTTGTGAGTGCTATCTCTAAAAGAACAAGGGGAGAGAAACCGATAGTTTGAGCTCCCCTCAGACAGGCTGCAGGGCCTGGAGGAACACCGGTATCCGTACGCGTACCTTTTACTGCTTGTGATTTATTAAACTGCAAACGGGCAGTCGGATCCTATCGAAACAATCCAGAAGGAATGTATAGTACTGTTAATCACGACTCCTAGTCCTAACTGGGGAGATGTACAGGCTCTCCTAGAATATTTGTTTCCCACTGAGGAGAGGAGAAGAATATTAGAGAAGGCCAGAGAGGGACTGATCCAACAAGGCGGGGGGGTGGAGGGTGCCTAATACTGATACGTACCTCCCGAAAGAGGATCCGGAGTGGGATCCAGACACAAGTGTGAGGGATTAGAGAGGGTAAAGGAATATCAGAAGTGAATTTTGTACGGGATTCAACAGGGAGTGCAAAAGCCTAAGAATTTATCTCAACTATCTGAAGTAAGGCAGGGGCATAAGGAAACCCCGTCAGCCTTCTCTGAGAGATTGTGTGAAGTAGCTCGAAAACGGACAGATCTGGATCCGGAAGGTGATAGGAAATCATAATTATCTAACAGCCTGTTTATTGGTCAAGCAGCAGCAGGTATAAGAAAGAGATGACAAAAGGTAGAGGGCGAGGATGGCATGACAATCTCACAGTTCTTCTCAATGGCATGTAAGGTACGTAATAATCGGGAGGAAATAGAAGAGAAGGAGAAGCGGGGACGAGTAACGCTGCAAGCTTCTTTGTTGGCTGCCTTGAGGGAAGACCAGGAAAAAGGGAGAGAAAATACAGGAGGTGAATTCTGTGGGTGAGGAAGGGGCTGTAGAAATAATAGTAGAAATGGTTATGACATTCCCCTGGGAATGCATCGGCGTGCAAATTGTAAGCAAGAGGGCCGTTGGAAAAAAATTGTCCATGCCGTCTGAGTACTGGGGAAAGAGAGACAGAAGAAGCCGTTGGGGTCATGCCGGAGATTGGGTTGGACTGAAGGGGGCCGGAGGAATCTATTAACATTTCCCCAGACGATCCTCTGGTTCCAGTCAAGCTGGGGAATGAAAGAAGAGATTTTTTATTTTTCATTATTGATAGTGGAGCCACACATGCTGC